>NC_140236.1:29331346-29358846 GCF_949987555.1 Borostomias antarcticus
GCCCCCCTTTAAGACACAGTTTGAGCATGTGCACTCTGAGACGCTGTTCCTCTCAACTGCAGAGATAGAAAAGGCTGTAGAGATTAGCTGGACCATACACTACCTTGCTGATGTGACCACAATGTAGGTTTTGCTTGTGCAGAAGAGCACTGCCTCTTATTTAACCCAGGGTGCATTTCAGGAGAGAGCAACAGAAACAACGCCCTACCTGCTGCTCTTGGGAGTCAGATACTGGATTAAATCAATCGACTTTGACCCCACTTTCCCTTTAAACAACAAGCAAAGTGCAAGCTCATATCCAGTACTTCCTCCTTTTTTCTCAAGTCAGCAGTGATTTGAAACTCAATGCTGACACAAATACTTACTGAGTTACATAGACACACAGACAGTCTTTCCCTCTCTCACTCACTAGTGTCACGAGACAATACAAGTACTGTAGCTGCTACTCAGATAATGTGCATAACACCTGGACTAGGTCTATTTGTTCAAATGTTACAATAGCTGAGTGACTAAAATATCAATACACACATCTCCACATCTAGCATTATATTCAATAGCAGGTACATAAAATTGGCAGCGAAGTGGTGTTAACAAGGTTACATTCTTGACCATCATAAGCTCTTTCAGTGTGCTAAAGAGAGCAGGCTGGCTGCCATCACGAGTTTTGTCCTGGCCAGCCTTTAATCAAATCACAGCACATGAACCAGAGAATGACCTGGGAGTGAGACACAACCATTCTTCCCATAACAGAGGATAGATAGGCCATGTACATCAGTTGTGTAGAGTGTCTGGGTCTTAAGGACAGGAAGTAACATTCCACAGGGTTTAGACAGGTTGAAAGGTTAAGGATTAACAGTGTGTTTTTAATGACTACTGGAGAGCCAAGTTCACAAAGTGCCCATGGCTCAAAACCTCAGACATAAAAGAGAAAGGCAATGGGCAGTGATAGTGACAGCTAAGACCAATACAAGCTCAGTTAAGAAGTGTGAAGTCTGCAACATCTTTAGCCATAATGATAAATAAATAACGGTTAGCTAAGCTAAGTTAAGTTAAATTTGTTGTTTACAAAAACTGTCCTTATCCAGTCTCCTTTCCTTCACTCTCTCTCTCATTCACATCCACTCACTCACACACTCTCACTCTCTCACACACACACACACACACACACACACACACACACACACACACACACACACACACACACACACACACACACAAGGCATGTATTTAGCCTAGTTAAGCTATGCCGGTGGCCAGAAGGGTGACGCCTGTTGTTGACATTGACAACACAAGTCAAAGCATCTCGTGGACATGTTGTTGTTATTCCAAGTAACTTAAGTTAACGTTACACCAAGCTTTGGCATGGCTAGCTAACATCACTGCACAAACAAGCCCCAAGCGGTATAAACACTAGCTAAATATGTCCAACATCGAGTTGCTCAATCAATCACCCACATGGTATACATTCACATTACCGTAGCTAAGTTAGCTAGCTATCTAACTTACTCTAGCTAGTCCCATTATAAACTAAACACAACACCGCTGGTTTGTGACCTGCTAGCTGCTCAAACATAGCTAACACTAGCTAGCACCAACGTGTATTGTAGCTAATCCGTTTTGCTTGCTTGCTAGCTAACAAGCTAAATTGGTAGCTAGCTAGTAGCTATGTTAATCTTCACTAGCTAAAAGGCTAGGTCTAGTGTAATGTGCGTTTTAGGAAATGTAGCTAAAGTTAGGTCATTTAGTAGCTAACGTTACTCCTCCCTAGCAAGCAGGAACGCATAGTCTCCTGTTTGAATCTAGCACTCACCTGCGCTCCTCGGCTTCTCCCTCCGCCGTAATCTCCATCATGTCTCAGTATGGGGGGAAACCGGTAAAGAACAGTCACGTTAGCTATCAGTCTCCCCCCATCCCCACCAAAGCCTCCTCCGGTAACCGAAAAGTCTCAGCGTGCAGTGCCAGTGGTTAGCAAGCTATTAACTAGCTCGCATTCACCAAGAGCAGTTGTAGTCCAACATCCCTTCCTGACTAGAAGCTGTCAGTGTCAAGCATGGATGTATTGTCAAGGGAGTCAGAGCAGGGAGGGAGGGAGGGAGGGGAAAGGGAGGCCCTGCGAGACGGAAACACAACCGCGTGACTTGGCTATCAGCGGGGGCGGGGTTGCTGGGTGTGCCGGTTTGATGACTTAACGCGGCTTCTACAGCCTGTGATTGGCCAAAGTAAAAAATGATTGACAGTTGACCCTCCCCCTCGAAAGTCTCCGGGCCTGCAGAGATACTCTTCTCTCCGGGCCTGCAGAGATACCCTTCTCTCTACAGGCGACATTTTCATGTCTTTCTTTACCCTGCATTTTATGCATCGATATTTTTCCAAGGTGCAGAAATTCCCCTTGAAAGCATGTGTCCTTCCAGCAAATGTCCTTCTGAGAACAGTCCACGTATTTCCCATACGAAGAAAACTCTTTAAATGTCAGAAACATCTTGTAGTCTAGTCGTGCATCAGATATGCGTATATTGGACATACAATTTATTGCTTTTCCAAGCTGACCCCATGAACATGAATACCAAGTTGGCTACATGGCGCAGTGAGAGTGATAGCATACTCCAGTATCGCCATTTGCTGCATACATCAGTGGTGGTGATCAAGTAGTGAGTACTAACCAACACTGTCTATCTTTTTATGGCCAAGCTTATGGAAACCCCATCCCCATAACCGTATCCACAGTCCCTGAACCTCAAGTGCAAAGCAAAATCAGACAATAATATAAACATCCTGAACCTCCCATATAGGTGAATTAAAATTTGGCACAGAAGGGCTACAAATACTCTTTATTTAACACAACATAATTACAGCTGAACAACTCTGCTTGTTAAATTAAAGGAACTTGGTGGTCCTATTTCTATCCCGTCAGTCCAAAGATTGAATAGGATTGGTCCGAATGGAGAGTTCTGCTAGGTCTGGGTTCAGCCAATGAGTGATATTTCTGGGCGGAAAGGGGCGGGCTCAATGCATTGGAGGGAACTTTAACCGTGTTGTTTAGCTAGACCCTTGGACCTAGTGGCTAGTTGTAAACAATAACAAATAAAAGGGCCGTGGACCAAATGCCATTATTTCGCAGGTGGAACGAAGCAAAACATCCATGAGTAAAACCAATAGAGCTACATGAAAGAAAGCGTTTACGACCCGGACGGGCGCGAGAACTTTGTTCCATTCGGGTGACTAGCTATCTGCTCCGTTAGCCAGCTAGGTTAGCTACATGGCGAACAAAGCTATCACCTAGCAAGCTCGTTATAATCATGCACCGAAAGAAGGGTAGCGTTAGGCCTAACGTTACAAGACTTGCAACACAATTGTGCAAAGCTGTGAGCGATGAGGAACCCAGGTATGTCCAGTTCCATTTTCATAAGTTAGCCTAACGTTAGCTAACCTAAGTTACCAGCTAACCTGCTGCAATGAGTCGAGTTTATTGCATCCATGCTCACATTTAACAGAATAAAAGCAGAATTTACATTAATACTCATATAAATCGACATATAGGTCTCCATGACTGTACATCGTTATTTATGACATAAACATATAAAACGTTATATATATAGAGAGAGAGAGAGCCAGGTTGCACACATACACATGCACCCATACATTTATGCATCCATACATTTATACTCATACACACACATTTACAAAATAATATGATCATACACCTACATAAAAACAATGCATAACACAAAAATGCCCTAAGACAACAAAACAAACAGAACAAACCCCCAAGACTGACTGTGCATCTTGTGTTTATTCAGTAGTGTTCTGTCCAGTCTGACAGGCTGGACAGAACTGCTCTCAGCCGGTTTGTTCTGCGCTGGACCACATGTAGGATTGTTTCTGCTCCTCCGCACTGTCGCAGCCTGTTTTAATGTTCTGCTCTTGTCTGTGGGAACAAATCAGTGAGTGGATGAATGGTAGTGCGAGTCATCTCTTTGAGCACTTGAAAGGCTGCCTGTTCCCCCCTGCTCTAAAGAGGTGGGGGTTCAGTAGTGGGGTGCAGCTTTTGGAGATGATCCGGAGGGCCTTTTATTGCCCCCTCCAGCAGTGCAGCCTGGCTCTTATGGCTCCCCAACAGTAGGACATACTCTCTCTAGACACGGCCTGACCACCACAGCGGTGTAGGTGGTGACAAGGTCCTCGCAGGGTGGGCCGTGTCTGGCTAGAACAGTCAGGAAGTGGAGCAGTTTAGAATCTTTCCTACCACCAATGTGAGTGGGTTAACCCTAACCCCCTCTGAGGTCAGAGTAGCCATGTAGATGACACATCACTGCTGATCTGGCCATCATCAGCCTACACGACTGATTACTGTACTGCCATTCAGCTAGCTGAGTAAATTAGGCTAGCTAGATCCCCTACCACTAGCCCCACACTGAGACACGCAACGATACTTGACTTATGACTATATTAACAGGCCATAATGATATCCTTTGACTAGAAACATTTCACCCATTTTACATCAGCCAGTTAGCTCGTCACATGGCAAAGATGTCGTGCAGCATATAGACTTAATTTTCTAACAGAATTATAACCAATGCACTTCTTTCTCCTGGACAGAGCTGTGCAGGCCCTCCTGTCACAGGGAGCGAACCCCAACCTGGTGGGAAACAAGGGTGTTGCTGCCGTGCATCTAGCGGTGGGGAAAGAGTCTGAGAAAAGCTCCCGCTGCCTGAAGCTGCTTCTGCAACACGGAGCTGACCCCAACGCCAGGTAAACATGCTGAACACTAGACCCTAACGCCAGGTAAACACGATCACACTACACCCTAACGCCAGGTAAACATGATCACACTAGACCCTAACGCCAGGTAAACATGCTGATCACACTAGACCCTAACGCCAGGTAAACATGCTGATCACACTAGACCCTAACGCCAGGTAAACATGATCACACTAGACCCTAACGCCAGGTAAACATGCTGATCACACTAGACCCTAACGCCAGGTAAACATGCTGATCACACTAGACTCTAACGGCAGGTAAACATGATCACACTAGACCCTAACGCCAGGTAAACATGATCACACTAGACCCCAACGCCAGGTAAACATGCTGAACACTAGACCCTAACGCCAGGTAAACATGATCACACTAGACCCCAACGCCAGGTAAACATGCTGATCACACTAGACCCTAACACCAGGTAAACATGCTGATCACACTAGACCCTAACACCAGGTAAACACGATCACACTAGACCCTAACGCCAGGTAAACATCACACTAGACCCTAACACCAGGTAAACATCACACTAGACCCTAACGCCAGGTAAACATGATCACACTAGACCCTAACGCCAGGTAAACATGATCACACTAGACCCTAACGCCAGGTAAACATGATCACACTAGACCCTAACGCCAGGTAAACATGATCACACTAGACCCTAACGCCAGGTAAACATGCTGATCACACTAGACCCTAACGCCAGGTAAACATGCTGATCACACTAGACCCTAACGCCAGGTAAACATGATCACACTAGACCAGTGGTTCTTAACCTGGGTTCGATCGAACCCCAGGGGTTCGGTGAGTCAGTCTCAGGGGTTCGGCGGAGGTCAAGACACACACCCGACTCATATGATTCGTGATGACACGCCCCGCTTGGCCATCATTGGCTGCAGGTGATCACGCTACATCGCTTGGCCTATCTGTGCTGCAGGGAATTTGGTGCGCTCAGTAGTCGACTTGTGACTGTCGTGATGGTACGTCGTGTGATTGTGAAAGGAACAGACTTTGTTGCGAAAATGACATGAGAGTGGCACTTGCCAAGGTCTGAACTGGTCTCTGAAAGGCAACAGCAGAAGTCACACTGATTTGCAGTAAATATTCATTATTATGCTTTTGTTTTTGTGTGAAAATCATGTTTTGATGGTTTTGTTCTTTGAACACAGTGATGTTGATGCACGGTTCATTTTGTGCACCAGTAAAATATATACCTACAGTATGTTTTGAATTTGAAAATATCATATTTTATTTTTCCAATTAAGAAGGGTTCGGTGAATGCGCATATGGAACTGGTGGGGTTCAGTACCTCCAACAAGGTTAAGAACCACTGCACTAGACCCTTAGCCAGGTAAACATGATCACACTAGACCCTAACGCCAGGTAAACATGATCACACTAGACCCCAACGCCAGGTAAACATGCTGATCACACTAGACCCCAACGCCAGGTAAACATGCTGAACACTAGACCCTAACACCAGGTAAACACGATCACACTAGACCCTAACGCCAGGTAAACATGATCACACTAGACCCTAACACCAGGTAAACATCACACTAGACCCTAACGCCAGGTAAACATGATCACACTAGACCCTAACGCCAGGTAAACATGATCACACTAGACCCTAACGCCAGGTAAACATGCTGAACACTAGACCCTAACGCCAGGTAAACATGATCACACTAGACCCCAACGCCAGGTAAACATGCTGATCACACTAGACCCCAACGCCAGGTAAACATGCTGAACACTAGACCCTAACACCAGGTAAACACGATCACACTAGACCCTAACGCCAGGTAAACATGATCACACTAGACCCTAACACCAGGTAAACATCACACTAGACCCTAACGCCAGGTAAACATGATCACACTAGACCCTAACGCCAGGTAAACATGATCACACTAGACCCTAACGCCAGGTAAACATGATCACACTAGACCCTAACGCCAGGTAAACATGATCACACTAGACCCTAACGCCAGGTAAACATGCTGATCACACTAGACCCTAACGCCAGGTAAACATGCTGATCACACTAGACCCTAACGCCAGGTAAACATGATCACACTAGACCAGTGGTTCTTAACCTGGGTTCGATCGAACCCCAGGGGTTCGGTGAGTCAGTCTCAGGGGTTCGGCGGAGGTCAAGACACACACCCGACTCATATGATTCGTGATGACACGCCCCGCTTGGCCATCATTGGCTGCAGGTGATCACGCCACATCGCTTGGCCTATCTGTGCTGCAGGGAATTTGGTGCGCTCAGTAGTCGACTTGTGACTGTCGTGATGGTACGTCGTGTGATTGTGAAAGGAACAGACTTTGTTGCGAAAATGACATGAGAGTGGCACTTGCCAAGGTCTGAACTGGTCTCTGAAAGGCAACAGCAGAAGTCACACTGATTTGCAGTAAATATTCATTATTATGCTTTTGTTTTTGTGTGAAAATCATGTTTTGATGGTTTTGTTCTTTGAACACAGTGATGTTGATGCACGGTTCATTTTGTGCACCAGTAAAATATATACCTACAGTATGTTTTGAATTTGAAAAAATCATATTTTATTTTTCCAATTAAGAAGGGTTCGGTGAATGCGCATATGGAACTGGTGGGGTTCAGTACCTCCAACAAGGTTAAGAACCACTGCACTAGACCCTTAGCCAGGTAAACATGATCACACTAGACCCTAACGCCAGGTAAACATGCTGATCACACTAAACCCTAACGCCAGGTAAACATGCTGATCACACTAAACCCTAACGCCAGGTAAACACGCTGATCACACTAGACCCTAACGCCAGGTAAACATGCTGATCACACTAGACCCTAACGCCAGGTAAACATGCTGATCACACTAGACCCTAACACCAGGTGAACATGATCACACTAGACCCTAACACCAGGTGAACATGATCACACTAGACCCTAACGCCAGGTAAACATGATCACACTAGACCCTAACGCCAGGTAAACATGATCACACTAGACCCTAACGCCAGGTAAACATGCTGATCACACTAATCTCATCCAATATAGTTTCACTTTTATTATAGTTATTTATCGTCATCTTTACAGCTACAAAACAGCTTGTTATACTGTAGGTTACTATACATCATAGTTGAGAGGTAACACGTGTAACAAATACACAGTGTGTGTGAGCTTTGTTGGCTGGTTGTCTTTCTCAGATCCACAGAGGGATTGACTGCCCTGCATGTTGCTGCATTGTGGGGCTGCTACCAGAACCTTAAACTGCTCTTGAAGAATGGAGGAAACCCTAACCTTAAAGACCAGGTGAGAGAGAAACCCTAACCTTAAAGACCAGGTGAGAGAGAAACCCTAACCTTAAAGACCAGGTGAGAGAGAAACCCTAACCTTAAAGACCAGGTGAGAGAGAAACCCTAACCTTAAAGACCAGGTGAGAGAGAAACCCTAACCTTAAAGACCAGGTGAGAGAGAAACCCTAACCTTAAAGACCAGGTGAGAGAGAAACCCTAACCTTAAAGACCAGGTGAGAGAGAAACCTTAAAGACCAGGTGAGAGAGGCTCCCTAACCTTAAAGACCAGGTGAGAGAGAAACCCTAACCTTAAAGACCAGGTGAGAGAGGCTCTCTAACCTTAAAGACCAGGTGAGAGAGGCTCTCTAACCTTAAAGACCAGCTGAGAGAGAAACCCTAACCTTAAAGACCAGGTGAGAGAGGCTCTCTAACCTTAAAGACCAGGTGAGAGAGGCTCCCTAACCTTAAAGACCAGGTGAGAGAGAAACCTTAAAGACCAGGGGCCTCATTTATAAACGTTGCGTAAGTACAAAAGCGTGCGTAACCCATGCTGAGCAACTTTCTACGCAACTTTCGGTATTTATAAAAAACGAGCTGAGTGATAAGTTGGCGGAAGGTGTGCGTAACTCTACGCACACTTCGACCCTCCTTTAACTACGATAAGCACGTTTCTGGAGAAAGGGGAAAACGCGACTCCGATGGCAGAGAGATGAAACTCGGGAAAGACTGCGAAACACATGACATATTGAATAATAAATACATCGGTCGCTGCAAGAAACCCTCCAATGTGTCACACAGTTTAAACTGAATCAATCGCCACCGTAGCCTAATCACGAAATAATGTCGGCATTACTTTGGATGTGTCTGTGAATTGACCCATTTGTGTCATAATATAATGTTATGTTGTAGGCCTATTCATTTCTAGGCTATCCCGAGAAGCATCACGGGCAGTAGCCTATGAATAAAAGCCACATATTACGTTGATAACACAACACGACACGAGCCTATAGGCTTATCATAGCAATGATTCCGTATGTCGATAGCCTACAACTATAAGGCCTATACCGCACCAAACAAATGTTGCATTCGGCGTTGAAGAATATTTATTCAGTGAATCATTTATTTAGTTAATTATTCGTATGTTTAATTATCCACCTATTCATTCGTTAATGTATTTATGTATTTATAGCCTATATTTGATTAGGCTTTTATGTAAACCCGAATGACCACTGAGGCAAGCCGCAACAATGATGTTGAGCGGTGAATGGAAATGTCCTACTTGAGGCAACTGTAGGCTACATTAGGCTATATTGTACATCATCATATATCCTCATATTGTCGTATGATTGTCATCTAGCAGGCATACGAGGAATGTGGGCCTAAAAACGCATGTCATCCCAATGCTCACATGCCGCTTTGGTAGAATTAGCTGTGCGCAAAACAGCGCATGGAGGTGATGCGTCTCCAAGTTGTAAGAACACAAGGGAGCAAGTTAGATTATTAATTTGCCGAATCGTCATGTGTGTAGCAATAATTACCCTTTATAGAATCACATGAAACTCATCCATGGACCCCATATATTTACAAGACCTCGATACAGGCACTGATATAGCCTAGCTGGATTATAGTAGGCCATGACGCACGGGGCCTTGGATATGCCGGGACTTGGCACAGATGTTCTAATATGTGCTTGGCTATCCCGCAACATCCATTAGAACACGTAGCTTCTATATGCCTACAGAATGTTTTGAGAAAGTATGTGAAATGCATGATATCCCGGAAAATACACAAATTGGCTGCTGCAAAGAACCCTCAGATCTGTCGTACAGTTAAATTGGGGATACTTGCCTTAAGTAGTCACTATAGGCCTACATGTTTGCATTGTTATGGATGTCATTGTAAATGGACCCGTTTATACGTTGATAAATTAGGCATTTTATTCATGGGCCACCCTGTGAGGCATTAGATTACGTGCAATGTAGATCCAAACCCCATTACCCATGCAACAACACTATAGGCTTATAATGATGATCAGTTTGGATATAAGCAGCCACCTAATAAGGCCTACTGCACTAAAGGAATGCCAATATAGCCTGCATGATAGATAATTCATTATCTAACAGAACACTCAGGCCTAACAGGTACTCTTATCAGTCGTGCACATGTGAAATCATCGTTCCGAAAAGATACTTTTGCGGCGTCTCTACCTCGTTGACCAATACCTCCACCTCGCATCGGTAAAATGTATCTTTCTCTTTCTGCCTTTTGCACTCGGCTCCATTGTCGTTGCATATGTATAGGCGTATCACTGACCATTTATAGGCAATTGTGGGCGTTAATTGGGGTGTGATCAGAACGCGCGTTCACGTGCGCCAAGTTAAGTGTTGATTGTGATTTATAAAGGGCAGCCGGAGTAGGCGTGCCTGAGTGAACATGGGTTGTGATACGCAGCGTTTTATAAATCGGAGATTTTTTGTGCGTATATTTTAGTAATCACTTAGCTAAGCTAACTTAGTTACGTGGATTCTACGCAATGTTTATAAATGAGGCCCCTGGTCTTTAAGGTTAGGGAGCCTCTCTCACCTGGGGCCTCATTTATAAACATTGCGTAGAATCCACGTAACTAAGTTAGCTTAGCTAAGTGATTACTAAAATATACGCACAAAAAATCTCCGATTTATAAAACGCTGCGTATCACAACCCGTGTTCACTCAGGCACGCCTACGCCAGCTGCCCTTTATAAATCACAATCAACACTTAACTTGGCGCACGTGAACGCGCGTTCTGATCACACCCCAATTAACGCCCACAATTGCCTATAAATGGTCAGTGATACGCCTATACATATGCAACGACAATGGAGCCGAGTGCAAAAGGCAGAAAGAGAAAGATACATTTTACCGATGCGAGGTGGAGGTATTGGTCAACGAGGTAGAGACGCCGCAAAAGTATCTTTTCGGAACAATGATTTCACATGTGCACGACTGATAAGAGCACCTGTTAGGCCTGAGTGGTCTGTTAGATAATGAATTATCTATCATGCAGGCTATATTGGCATTCGTTTAGTGCGGTAGGCCTTATTAGGTGGCTGCTTATATCCAAACTGATAATCATTATAAGCCTATAGTGTTGTTGCATGGGTAATGGGGTTTGGATCTATATTGCACGTAATCTAATGCTTCACAGGGTGGCCCATGAATAAAATGCCTAACTTATCAACGTATAAACGGGTCAATTTACAATGACATCCATAACAATGCAAACATGTAGGCATATAGTGACTACTTAAGGCAAGTATCCCCAATTTAACTGTACGACAGATCTGAGGGTTCTTTGCAGCATCCAATTTGTGTATTTTCCGGGATATCATGCATTTCACATTCTTTCTCAAAACATTCTGTAGGCATTATAGAAGCTGCGTGTTCTAATGGATGTTGCGGGATAGCCAAGCACATATTAGAACATCTGTGCCAAGTCCCGGCATATCCAAGGCCCCGTGCGTCATGGCCTACTATAATCCAGCTATATCAGTGCCTGTATCGAGGTCTTGTAAATATATGGGGTCCATGGATGAGTTTCATGTGATTCTATAAAGGGTAATTATTGCTACAACCATGACGATTCGGCAAATTAATAATCTAACTTGCTCCCTTGTGTTCTTACAACTTGGAGACGCATCACCATGCGCTGTTTTGCGCACAGCTAATTCTACCAAAGCGGCATGTGAGCATTGGGATGACATGCGTTTTTAGGCCCACATTCCTCGTATGCCTGCTACATGACAATCATAAGACAATATGAGGATATATGATGATGTACAATATAGCCTAATGTAGCCTACAGTTGCCTCAAGTAGGACATTTCCATTCACCGCTCAACATCATTGTAATTGCGGCTTGCCTCAGTGGTCATTCGGGTTTACATAAAAGCCTAATAAAATATAGGCTATAAATACAATATAAATACATTAACGAATGAATAGGTGGATGATTAAACATACGAATAATTAACAAAATAAATGATTAACTGAATAAATATACTTCAACGCCGAATGCAACATTTGTTTGGTGCGGTATAGGCCTTATAGTTGTAGACCATCGACATACGGAATCATTACTATGATAAGCCTATAGGCTCGTGTCGTGTTGTGTTATCAACGTAATATTTGGCTTTTATTCATAGGCTACTGCCCGTGATGCTTCACGGAATAGCCTATAAATGAATAGGCCTACAACATAACATTATATTATGACACAAATGGGTCAATTCACAGACACATCCAAAGCAATGCCGACATTATTTCGTGATTAGGCTACGGTGGCGATTGATTCCGTTTAAACTGTGTGACACATTGGAGGGTTTCTTGCAGCGACCGATGTATTTATTATTCAATATGTCATGTGTTTCGCAGACTTTCCCGAGTTTCATCTCTCTGCCATCGGAGTCGCGTTTTCCCCTTTCTCCAGAAACGTGCTTATCGTAGTTAAAGGAGGGTCGAAGTGTGCGTAGAGTTACGCACACCTTCCGCCAACTTATCGCTCAGCTCGTTTTTTATAAATACCGAAAGTTGCGTAGAAAGTTGCTCAGCATGGGTTACGCACGCTTTTGTACTTACGCAACGTTTATAAATGAGGCCCCAGGTGAGAGAGGCTCTCTAACCTTAAAGACCAGGGGCCTCATTTATAAACATTGCGTAGAATCCACGTAACTAAGTTAGCTTAGCTAAGTGATTACTAAAATATACGCACAAAAAATCTCCGATTTATAAAACGCTGCGTATCACAACCCATGTTCACTCAGGCACGCCTACGCCAGCTGCCCTTTATAAATCACAATCAACACTTAACTTGGCGCACGTGAACGCGCGTTCTGATCACACCCCAATTAACGCCCACAATTGCCTATAAATGGTCAGTGATACGCCTATACATATGCAACGACAATGGAGCCGAGTGCAAAAGGCAGAAAGAGAAAGATACATTTTACCGATGCGAAGTGGAGGTATTGGTCAACGAGGTAGAGACGCCGCAAAAGTATCTTTTCGGAACGATGATTTCACATGTGCACGACTGATAAGGGCACCTGTTAGGCCTGAGTGGTCTGTTAGATAATGAATTATCTATCATGCAGGCTATATTGGCATTCGTTTAGTGCGGTAGGCCTTATATAGGTGGCTGCTTATATCCAAACTGATAATCATTATAAGCCTATAGTGTTGTTGCATGGGTAATGGGGTTTGGATCTATATTGCACGTAATCTAATGCTTCACAGTGTGGCCCATGAATAAAATGCCTAACTTATCAACGTATAAACGGGTCAATTTACAATGACATCCATAACAATGCAAACATGTAGGCCTATAGTGACTACTTAAGGCAATATCCCCAATTTAACTGTACGACAGATCTGAGGGTTCTTTGCAGCAGCCAATTTGTGTATTTTCCGGGATATCATGCATTTCACATACTTTCTCAAAACATTCTGTAGGCATATAGAAGCTGCGTGTTCTAATGGATGTTGCGGGATAGCCAAGCACATATTAGAACATCTGTGCCAAGTACCGGCATATCCAAGGCCCCGTGCGTCATGGCCTACTATAATCCAGCTATATCAGTGCCTGTATCGAGGTCTTGTAAATATATGGGGTCCATGGATGAGTTTCATGTGATTCTATAAAGCGTAATTATAGCTACACACATGACGATTCGTCATTCAAATTAATAATCTAACTTGCTCCCTTGTGTTCTTACAACTTGGAGACGCATCACTTATGCGCTGTTTTGCGCACAGCTAATTCTACCAAAGCGGCATGTGAGCATTGGGATGACATGCGTTTTTAGGCCCACATTCCTCGTATGCCTGCTACATGACAATCATAAGACAATTTGAGGATATATGATGATGTACAATATAACCTAATGTAGCCTACAGTTGCCTCAAGTAGGACATTTCCATTCACCGCTCAACATCATTGTAATTGCGGCTTGCCTCAGTGGTCATTCGGGTTTACATAAAAGCCTAATCAAATATAGGCTATAAATACATAAATACATTAACGAATGAATAGGTGGATAATTAAACATACGAATAATTAACTAAATACATGATTAACTGAATAAATATACTTCAACGCCGAATGCAACATTTGTTTGGTGCGGTATAGGCCTTATAGTTGTAGGCTAACGACATACGGAATCATTACTATGATAAGCTATAGGCTCGTGTCGTGTTGTGTTATCAACGTAATGTGGCTTTTATTCATAGGCTACTGCCCGTGATGCTTCTCGGGATAGCCTATAAATGAATAGGCCTACAACATAACATTATATTATGACACAAATGGGTAAATTCACAGACACATCCAAAGCAATGCCGACATTATTTCGTGATTAGGCTACGGTGGCGATTGATTCCGTTTAAACTGTGTGACACATTGGAGGGTTTCTTGCAGCGACCGATGTATTTATTATTCAATATGTCATGTGTTTCGCAGACTTTCCCGAGTTTCATCTCTCTGCCATCGGAGTCGCGTTTTCCCCTTTCTCCAGAAACGTGCTTATCGTAGTTAAAGGAGGGTCGAAGTGTGCGTAGAGTTACGCACACCTTCCGCCAACTTATCGCTCAGCTTGTTTTTTATAAATACCGAAAGTTGCGTAGAAAGTTGCTCAGCATGGGTTACGCACGCTTTTGTACTTACGCAACGTTTATAAATGAGGCCCCGGTGAGAGAGGGTGCCTTCCAGATGGTTGAAGCACCGGTTTGGGCTTTTCAAGCTGAATAGTGACGCCCGCGCTGCACCAGGAGCAGGAGTAGTTAAATGTCTCATCATAACGTACATCTTTCTACACAAAATAATTAGCCAACATGTACAATGCAGATGAGTCATGATGAACAGTGTCTCATCTGTGTTAACCAATGATTCTATCTGGAACATGGTAAATATTAAATGGACTGCCCTTATATAGCACCTTTACCCAAAGCGCTTTACAATGAAGGCATCGCATTCACCCATTCACACAAAAATTCACACACCAATGGCGGCAGCTGCCATGCAAGTCACTAGCCTGGGAGAAATTTGGGGTTCAGTGTCTTGCCCAAGGACAAGTACCTCCTGAGCTATACAGCCGCCCCAAGACATGAACAGTTTCTTAATGTAATACAACATATTGAAATGTTAAGCAGCTTGGCTTGATTATGTTTCTCATGGTTTCCTGCAGGATGGAAACAGACCTGGTGATCTAGCGCAGCAGCAGGACAACCGCAAATGTGCCCTGATCCTCCAGGACCACCAGTCCAGCCCCTTAGACACCCAGGAGGACGACATGCCACAGTTCCAGTACTGTAAGAGGCCTAATATATCTTAACATTAACACTATTTGGACTAACTCAGTGCTCTGTCTTGCTTTATGTTAATCACCAACATGTAGATTTTGTATTTGTCTATTTTCATTTCCTTATGAACAGCTGTTTATAATGATCAAGCGGACACATCCAGCTACGCGGAGTCGGAGGACTGTAGTGTGAGCTCGGTCCTGTCCTTGTTGAGTGACTTTGGGGAGGGCCCGCTGAGTAGCACGCGGCGCTCATCACTCCTTGACGCGTCTGCTACAAGCAACAGGCTGAGCTGGAGGGGAGGAGCCCATTACAGGCCATCGGACACAAACCCTAATCTGCGCCACAGTCAGACCTGGGGCATAGACTCAGACTGTGTATTGTCTAGTACACGCATGTCTGTGGCTGGCTCTGGGGCTCCACTGCCCAGACTATCGGAGGACTTTGGAGAGGGCCCAGCAAAGAGCACAAGTCGCTCATCATTTCTTGACGCGTCTGCTACAAGCAACAGGCTGAGCTGGAGGAGAGGAGCCCATTACAGGCCCTCAGATTACGACATGAACTCGGACTGGGGAGCCGAGGCTCCATCTGTATTGTCTAGTACGCGCATGTCTGCTGCTGTCTCTAAGGCCCCACTGCCCATACTACAGGAGGACACACCGCTCACTGACTGCAGTGAAATACCACGTCAGGATGTGGATCCCCTTAGGACTGGAAATATATTCTGCCCCTCGCCCCCGGAAGCCCTCCCTTCATGTCCCTCGCGACATGCCAGCCGTAAGAGCGTGAGCTTCAAAGACGTTGACGAGTACTTCCCTGTTTTCAGCCCGGAGCACCCCGCCACTCAGACCAGCCCGTGGTCCGAACACTACACCCTGGACCTCTCCCAGTACTCCGGCTTCCTGGATTCTGAGCGCATGGCCACCGTTCTACACCGCCAGGGGATCGATGTCACGTCCCCGGATCACGTCTTTGTCTTCTCCAGGGATGCAGATGAGTGCACCGAGGACGACATGGAGAAAACTGTTATAGGACACTTACCCCTGCTGGAAGACGATGAGAAGGAAACAGCTGATGAAATCATCCAGGAGGTGAAAGCCCCTGAACGAGCATCTGGCAGCAGCAGCGGAACTAGTCAGTACAGCAGCTGTGAGAGCGACCTGGACCATTATATCAGTGCCCTGGAAGCCTCTTTGCGCCCCAGACAAGTCTCAAAAGGGGATCAAGCTGACAAGGAGCCCCACAATCCTATGGACTCTAATGCTGCTGCCACCAATACTGATGGATTTACTCAGGGTATTCCACCTGGTTCAACGGAAACTCAAAAATACTCTATATTGTCACAAGAGGCTACAGTGGTGGAAGAACTCCCAGCCATGCTAGATAATCTAATATTATCTGATAGAAAATGCTCTCCAGGAGCTTCAGGAGGCGGGGTGGAAGAGGTGGCAGCACATCCAGCCGCAGCGCTGGAGGAGGAGTGTGAGCGCGTGTTCACCCCCAGCCCCTTCGTCACAGGAAGGACTCGTTCTCGGCTGAGCCGCTGCTCCGTGAGGGCCGGCGGGTCCCGGGAGGGCTCTCTGTCTGCCTCGGCGCTGTTCGAGCAGACCCTGCCCACGCCGACCAGGACGCAGCGCCGCGACGCCAAGTCCCACAGCAGCGACGACGTCTTCTACAACACGCCGGGCCGCTGTAGTTCTACGGCCTTCTCTGGGAGCCCCTCCCATGAGGTCTGGGATACGCAGCCCAGCGCCTTCACAGTTGGGTCATGTGTGAGTGCGAGCCAAGCAGACACTCTTATCCTCCCTCACAGTGGCACCCTCAGGGCCGGCTCCGATGCTCATGCCAGTCAAGCAGACACCCTCATCATCTCTAGAGGTACGGCAGACCCGGTTATCATACCTCAAACTTTGCCTGACACCGTTATTCTTGAGAGAAGTGAAGAAGACACAACCTCTACAGACTCCTTTGAAAATCGTCCGGTAGACCGTTGGCCAGCTCATCTTCTAAAAGAAACAAGGGAAGCTTGTGAGTTTTTTACTGATGACCTGTCCAGCTCGTGTGACGCAGTGGCCACGGAAGGCATAAAAAGTACTGTTGAAGCAGAGCCAGGTGGTGGCCTTCAGAGAACAGAAGGATGGCGGGCCGCCAAAGATCTAGTTTCTCTGCCTGAGTCGTCGTCATCTCTGTCCGCCTCCCAGAGCTCCTCGTCCAGCAGCTCCAGCTACTTCTCCCCGAAGAGGTCGAGGGACGACCCTCCCTCCACCCCGGGCACCGGATGCACCCCGCGCTACAGCATGAGTCGACTATCCGCCCTCCACCGGCCCCGGAGCCTGGCCAACCTCTCCTACACCCCCGGCGGTCGCCCTCTCATCCCGGACCTGGAGGAGCCAGTAGAGTACCTCTACACTGACACGGAGCGGGGCCACGAGCTGATCGAGACCCACGTCCCGCCCACCACCAACACCTCGCTGAGCTCCAGCACCAGCAGCAGCGAGGACACCGTGCTGTACGACTGGCGCGTCATGCCGGGAGGTCCGGCCAGGGGGAAGGAGAACCGGCAGCCTGCGGAGGAGGAGGAGAAGGAGGAGGAGGAGCGGTGGCCAGAGACCAGGGGCCTGACGGACCGGGAGCTGAGGCACAGGCTGCTGGAGCTGGGCGAAAGTCCGGGTCCGATCAGCAGCAGAACCCGGCCGGTGTACATGCAGAGGCTGAGGCGCTTGATGCTGGAACCCAGCTCGCAGCCTCTGGAACCGGGCCAGCCCCAAACAGGTATGCCGCGCGCCGTCATTGCATGACATGTCTTTCTTAAGTCATACAACACTAGTCAGCGCCAATGAATTACTCTTTATGGGGATGTTATTTTCTGTCTGTAGTAACGTCGGGCCACAGCCCAGAGCTGAGCCGGGCCTTGCAGACGTTCGAGTTCCCCGACTGCCACGCTGCTGAGCTGGAGCTGTGCCAGCAGTTTGACCAGCCAGATCAGAACAGGAAGTGGAGGGAGGGCGTCATCAAGTCCAGCTTTAACTACCTGCTGCTGGACCCCAGGTAGGGTTGCTAACATATGGACGAATTAAAGGAAAAGGCCAACATACCACCGGTTGGCCACCGGGAGCCCCAGAACAGCTTCAGTGTGTCTCTGCTTAGATTCTACTGAGTCTCTGGAACGGACACGCCGTTCTTAAAAGGCATTCCCTCATTTTGTGTATTGATAATGGAGCTATTGGTGGTGGAGAGCGCAGTCTAACACGTCAGTCCGAAATCTCCCACAGGTGTTCAGTTGGGTTGAGATCTGGTGACTGCGTAGGCCATAGCACTTTCATACTCATCAAACCATTCAGTGACCCCTCGCGTCCTGTAGATGGGGCCACTGTCATCCTGGAAGAGACCATTCCCATCATAGAAATTCCTCATAGGGTAAAGATGATCACGCAGAATAACTCTGTATTGATTTGCAGTGACCCTTCCCTGGAAGGGGACAAGTGGACCCAAACCATGCCCGGAAAATACCCCCGACAGCATAACCGAGCCACCTGACCCCCCCCCCCACTATAGGGGTCAAGCATTCATGCCTGTACTATTCTCTTGGTGTACGCCCCCACATGCACTCGCCTACTTGTCGAGAATATGGTGAAGGATGGCTCATCTGACCATATCATTTATTTCCACAATTCTGGAGACAAGTGCCTATGGTTTTTGCACCACTGAACTCTCAAACGTGCATTCGTCTTTGTAATGAGGGGTTTATGCATTGCAACTCAACCACAATATCTCTGCAGTTGTCGACAGACTGTTCTTGTTGACACATTCTGATCACGACCTGCGTTGACCTTGTCAGTCACTGAGGAGGAGTTTCTGTTCTGTTTTTCTCATTAATGCACGAGCATCACGGTCAGCAAATGTACGCTTTCAACCACAGTTTCCTGTTAACTGATGTGTTTCCCATAGAGCTGAATGCAGATGTCACTTTAGTCACTGTTCTTATTAAAACACAAGCCAGTTGAGCAGAGCAACCCATCAGTGACCAATAATGAAACCTCTTTCAAAGTGACTTAGATCTGTCCCTCTTGCCATCTTGATCCAAAACTGAGGTCAACTGGGCCTAGTCCGCATTTTTATGCATGCCACAGAGATGAGTTATTTTATTTAGTTTAGTTTTTAAACTTTTGAGCAGAATCCATTTAGCTGTGAATGCTAAATCAGGCGTATATATCACATTAAGTTTGTCAATGATTATGAAATAGGCCTACATTTTGACCCATGTGTTTATGGAAAGTCAAATACTATAGATAAATCCAAGACATAATCTATCTTTGGTCATTTTTCCCCCTCATATCTCCTCTCCCACCTACAGAGTAACTAAGAACCTGCCCTATCACATTTCCTCTCCCACCTACAGAGTAACGAAGAACCTGCCCTATCACATTTCCTCTCCCACCTACAGAGTAACGAAGAACCTGCCCTATCACATGTCCTCTTCCACCTACAGAGTAACGAGGAACCTGCCCTATCACATTTCCTCTCCCACCTACAGAGTAACTAAGAACCTGCCCTATCACATTTCCTCTCCCACCTACAGAGTAACTAAGAACCTGCCGTATCGCAGTCGGTCCATGACTCCCCAGGAGTGCTTCCACACCTTCTGCAGCTCCATATTCTACGTTGGGAAGGGCAAGCGCTCACGACCCTACAGCCACCTCTACGAGGCCCTGGAGTACTACAGAGGGGACAAGACCTCCAGGGTACGACTAATCACCTTTTAAGTCGGGGAAAGATTGTCTTCACTCTTCCATGCAGCAGTGCTCAATCTCTCTCTCTCTCTCTCGCTCCCTCTTTCTCTCTCTCTCTCTCACTCTCTCTCTCTCTCTCTCACTCTCTCTCTCTCCCTCTCTCTCTCTCTCTCTCAGAAACTGTGCTCTAAGGTGCAGCACATCCTGGAGGTGTGGAGGGCAGGGCAGGGGGTCGTCTCCCTCCACTGCTTCCAGAATGTCATCCCCGTGGAGGCGTACACGCGAGAGGCCTGCATGGTGGACGCCATCGGTGAGCGGGCTCCCTCCCACAGCTGGTCTTGTTTTGGCTGCCCTTCCTTTTGCTCTAGGAAAGAGCTTCTCAGCTCCGATTGTCTTCTCTATTGAATGTATTTGTTTTCTTGAGACTCTGTTGTCTTCCATGAGTGTCTGATCAGTGAGTTCAGATGTGCTGAGCCCAGTGGGTTCAGATGTGCTGAGCCCATGTCAACCCTAACCTAACCCCTAACCCCAAGTCATACTGTATGACTTTGCTTGGAACACTTGCACCTCACTGTCTCATTAGAGACACTCAGCAGATCCTGAATCTGTCCTTTCTTCATGACTGCGCAGGGCTGAAGATGCTGACCAATCAGAAGCGAGGGGACTACTATGGGGTGGTGTGCACCTGGCCGGTGAAGAGGAGGAGGGAGCTGGGCGTTCACCTGCTCTACCGGGCCATGCAGATCTTCCTGGCCGAGGGCGAGAGGCAGCTGAGGCCCGCAGACATCCGTGCAGGACAGTGACCCCAGGAGGTCGCAGCGGGAACTGCAGATATGCTGCTGACTGAGGGAGACGCCACAGGTTCTTCTGGGAGGATAATGGTTGTTATGACTGGTTATAATAATGGCTGTTATGATCATGGTTTTAATTGTTATCATATGTCTTATTATTAGCTATCCCAAACTGGGACTCTTTTTTTCACAGGCAGCTACAGTAGATCAAGTACAGTGCTTTAGGCTCTAGAAATGCACCTAACAAAAAATGTATAGATGACATGACAATTGGTTGTACATCACAATTGTAAGTAAAACAAATCTCATAATGAAGCAAATCTGACGTGACTGTGATGTGACTGTTGTAGCAAATGTTTGAACATGTTGATCTTAAAACAAAGAAAACACTTATAGAGAAATAATGTGAGTTAAAGTATGTATTTTCCCCCCACTTTGTCTAGTCTGATCAATTCAACTCATGGCAATTTATTTGTGTTTGTGTAGCATTAGTCATGTATTCATGCTCTATTTTGTAAGAATTTTTTCTTTTAAAAATTTGAATGAATTGATGTAATTAATTGTGTCTGTTGTTCTTCTACAATTATGAAGTATTTTTGCACTTTTGAAGAGCAACTGAATGTCTTATAGCCAAAAACTGGCACAGTTTCTTCACGGGCAACTACAGTAGATCAAGTCTTGTTAAACAGTTTCAGCTTATTTCTGTGAATGGACATGAGTGACATTCTTTGTGGCATGTGTTTATAGTCTACATAGTTACTTTTGATATATCATAATTTGTTTTATTGCCATGCAATTTTTCAGCATACTAGGAATTTGCTTTCAGTTGTGGTGCATAACATGGAGACAGTATTGGACAGGGTGCAGGACGAGACAGGACAGCGCAAAGATAGGACACCGTGCAAAGAGCTAGTATAAAATGCTAGTGCAAAAAATGATAAGCTAAGAAAAAAACACAAAGGTAGTGTGGTCAGTGTACTATACAGTGAGTGCAGAGTGTATGTTTGTATGTAACGGGTTTGTGAGTGTGTGTGTATGGTTTGTGTGGAGTGATATGGGAGTGTGTGTATATGGTGTGTGTGGAGTGATGTGTGTGTATATATGGTGTGTGTGGAGTGATATGAGAGAGTGTGTGGAGTGATATGAGTGTGTGTATATGGTGTGTATGGAGTGATATGAGTGAGTGTTTATGGTGTGTGCGGAGTGATAAGAGAGTGTGTTTATAGTGTGTGGAGTGATATGAGTGTATGTGGTGTGTGTGGAGTTATAGAGTCTGTTTATGGTGTGTTCGGAGTGATATGAGAGTCTGTGTTTATGGTGTGTGTGGAGTGATATGAGAGTGTTTGTTTTTGGTTTGTGGAGTGATATGAGTGTGTTTGTTTATGGTGTGTGTGGAGTGATATGAGTGTGTGTGTTTGTTTATGGTGTGTGTGGAGTGATATGAGAGTGTGTGTGTGTGTTTATGGTGTGTGTGGAGTGATATGAGAGTGTGTTTGTTTATGGTGTGTGTGTGGAGTGATATGAGAGTGTGTTTGTTTATGGTGTGTGTGGAGTGATATGAGAGTGTGTTTGTTTATGGTGTGTGTGGAGTGATATGAGAGTGTGTTTGTTTATGGTGTGTGTGGAGTGATATGAGAGTGTGTTTGTTTATGGTGTGTGTGGAGTGATATGAGAGTGTGGTGTGTGTGTTTATGGTGTGTGTGGAGTGATATGAGAGTATGTGTTTGTTTATGGTGTGTGTGGAGTGATATGAGTGTGTTTGTTTATGGTGTGTGTGGATCGATATGAGAGTGTGTTTGTTTATGGTGTGTGTGGAGTGATATGAGAGTGTGGTGTGTGTGTTTATGGTGTGTGTGGAGTGATATGAGAGTATGTGTTTGTTTATGGTGTGTGTGGAGTGATATGAGTGTGTTTGTTTATGGTGTGTGTGGAGTGATATGAGAGTGTGGTGTGTCCTGTATAGCAGCCTGCATTCAGAGGGAGACACAAGTGGAGGGGAAGAAGCTGCCTCTGTGGCGTGCAGGCGTGGTCCTGATGGGCCGCAGCCTCCTGCCTGAGGGGAGTGGCACGAAGAGATTAGCCCCCCCTCGGGATTATTTATTATAGCATAATCTTGGAGCCGGCAGCAACATTTCACTGTGACTGTACACCGTACATTACATGTGACAAATGAAAATAATCTTGATCTTGAATGACAGGATAGTCATAACCCGATGAATCATATGGATAAGCATAAGTGCTCTCTGTGAATAAAAGGGAGGGAGGAAACAGGATGCGTTTGAACAGGGTCCAACAACAGACAGCAGCTCTGCCCATCCCGGACTACAGGCAGTGCTCTGTCCTCACCCCAGTCCTAATGACTGAAGGGAGATTGGAATGGCATTGAACCGTTTCCTGTATGTGTGTTCATCCCCGGAGAACCAGCAGGTGGCGCACTTGGACAGCCTGTTCGCGAGGGGTTTCTCCTTCCAGTGAGACCAGCTGACCTGAGATACCAGTTATGTCCTGAGATAAACAGTCTGGGGCTCCTGGTCCAGCAGGCTCCGCTCAGGAGGTCATCTGAACCCCCCTTCGCACCACAAACACACCGTAGCCTACCACCCACGACACAAACACACACCCCACTATCCTGCATAGCCACACATTCTCCTGACACACCGTACCACCCACGACACAAACACACACCCCACTATCCCGCATAGTCACACATTCTTCTAACACACCCCGTGTTCCATCATAGCCTCCCCTCCCCCGTCCACAGGTACCGCGCCTCCGATACGCCTGGTTTAGTATATATAGTTTCTTTCTCTATTGCAATTTGCACGTAGCCTATAGCGCGTCAGCTGTTGTGTGACCTTACCTTCGATTAAGAATAAATACATCTTTCATGTTTGTCATGTGCATGATGCGGACACCAGGTAGGCCTACGATGCAATGCTTCTTCTGAGCCAACGTGGGGCGCGAAACTACGACCGTGAGATGCAGTCTCATGCTTGACTGAATGAGCCGGGAGAACTAGAGTCGGTTGTCCACTTTATGGCTTCTCATTGAGAAAGTTATCAGGCCTAAAGGCTCATTTGTATTCATCATCAAAATTTTCTTTTTGGGTTTAGATGGATTACATATTAATCAACCTGGTATTATAAAACAGTAAAATAATCAAAAATGTATTTTTGGGCTAGATTGACTAAACAAAACTATCTTGAATTATAAAACATTGATACCAGAAAACATTTGTGTATAACACAATGTTGATGATTGAAATAAGACTAATTGTCCTCATAATGAAAGATAAAATACCCATAGGTCAGTTATATTACAGAGCCTTTTATTAAGGTGCAGTATAAGCTGACGTTTCCATGTCAGTACATCTTCATCAGGTCATCAGTTATTTGACCTTGTTGGTTTATAGTTTAGTGAGTCTTTTCTCAGAGATGCTCTTCCCTCAGGATATATGCTGATCCCAATCTGTCAGGCCGGACACAGCCAGATCGTTCTATTTCCCAGCATGCAGCTGGGGGGCCATGTCTGACAGTCATACGCATTACAGAAAAGTCACACATTAAAAAGCAGACACCACCCAAAGACTCATTGATAACATCAGCATTTCAGCCCCCCCCCCCCCAACCAATGGTTCTGGAGCCTAGTGGCCCATAGGACAGGAGCCCATCTCCTGGTTCCTTAAAGGACAATGCTCGTTTTGGACAACCTGGACCTTATTTACGACATATTATAAGACGTTTGACTCACCGAGATCACTTTGGTGTAGTTCGGAGGCATGTAGAAGAAATTTAAAATCCAGCGCGAGCCAGTATATCCATGTAATGGCGGTGGTCGGGGCACTTAGAATGCAGTTTCTGCCGCGAAACGGTTGTTTTCATCAATCTGTCTTGATCAATCGCTAGTTGTGCTTACATAGAGCATAGGCCTGTTGTGGTTTTCACATGCCATGATCTTTAGAAACGTCTTTCGAAACGAAATAGCTTCCTCACTTGCTCCAGCACGCATTCGCACAGCGCGCAATCGTTGCTCCAGCACGCTGTGCGCATGCGTGCTGGAGCAAGTGAGGAAGCTATTTAGTGTCTAAAGACGTTTCTAAAGATCATATTACAGAGGCATGTGAAAAACAACACAACAGGCCTATGCTCTATGTAAGCACAACTAGCAATTCATCAAGACAGATTGATGAAAACAACCGTTTCGCGGCAGAAAATTTAGTTTTAATTTTTTAATTTAGAAACTGCATTCTAAGTGCCCCGACCACCGCCATTACATGGATATACTGGCTCGCGCTGGATTTAAAATTTCTTCTACATGCCTCCGAACTACACCAAAGTGATCTCGGTGAGTCAAACGTCTTATAATATGTCGTAAATAAGGTCCAGGTTGTCAAAAACGAGCATTGTCCTTTAACGTGAGGCAGCTTGATGTACAAGTACACCCCCTGGACATGACGCTAGTATGTCACATGACGCTAGTATGTCACAGGGACCCCCAATCCAACCCTTAATGCTAGTGCCAAGCAGGGATGCATTGGATACCATGTTTTATAGTCTTATCTAAGACTCGGCCGGGGATCGAACCCCCAACCTCCTCCCAGTCTCAGGGCGGACACTCAACCACAAGGCCCCTGAGCCGGTCCCATATTGAAAAGCCACACTGAAACACATGGATGGTTTGAAATGTTTATTTTGCTTCCCTGTAGCCACACAAGAAATCTCCCAACCAGGAAGATCAAGACACTTTCTCTCTGCATTCTCCATACAACCCTGTGGGCTGACAAAATAAAGAATAAACACACCCTCCGCATTTCCAGCACTATTCCCTGGCGGTCGGCTGGGGGAATCTGGGCCACAGTTGCATTCATTGTTCAGCGAGCTTTTCCACACAGTTAAACCCACCGACAGCAATGAATGTTGATTGTGACCCTTGCTGAAGTTGGAGGCTGAAGTTTCTACCCAAGTCGTTCGGGGGGGAAGGGAAGATGCCCGTTGAGCAGGGGCGGAGAGGACATCCGTGTGTGTTTGTGAGCAGTGTGTGTGTGTGTGTGTGTGTGTGTGTGTGTGTGTGTGTGCACTTCAGTGTCTGTTGTTGTGCATGAGCACCAGGAGTGAGGGTTGGCCACAGGGTACAATCAACGGTCGATGGTTTTTTCAATTTAGCCAGAACTCACCGACAGCGTTGAATGTTCACCGGGGCGAACAGGGACCTGTGGTGAGCCAGGCTGACAGGCTACTTTAAAGACTCAGAGGAGACAAGGGGGCACAGTGGGCCTCTCGCACTGTTCTCTCTCTGTCTCCCTCTCTCTGTTCTCTCTCTCCCTCTCACTGTTCTCTCTCTGTCTCCCTCTCTCTGTTCTCTCTCTCCCTCTCACTGTTCTCTCTCTGTCTCCCTCTCTCTGTTCTCTCTCTCACACTTTTCTCTCTCTGTCTCCCTCTCTCTGTTCTCTCTCTCTCACTGTTCTCTCTCTGTCTCCCTCTCTCTGTTCTCTCTCTCTCTCACTGTTCTCTCACTGTCTCCCTCTCTCTGCTCTCTCTCTCTCTCTCTCTCACTGTTCTCTCACTGTTCTCTCTCTGTCTCCCTCTCTCTCCCTCTCTACCTCTCTCTTTCTCTCTCTCTCACTATTCTCTCTCTCTTTCACACTATCTCTGTCACCCTCTTATCTCTTGTAGGTCTTTCTTTCCATCTCTTTTTTGCCGCCTTCCACTATGTCTCCACCACCAGTCAGAACATCACCACGGAGACACGGCCATTATGACACAGCCATCATCTCTGATGACTCATCACTGGTCACATGGTTCCATTGTATCTCTACCAGAATTGCAACACAATTTAATGACATCATTAGTTGTCTTGAAATCAAGTTCCTTACACCAGCTAACCATGTAAAGGTACTTATAGAGACTGGTATTTCACATGAATATTAACACTTTTTCCTTTGTTTGGCTCTGGTCTCATTCAGTCCCATACTGTACCTGAGAAAGAAAGAAGAAAGGATTTCAGTTAAGGATTCAAACATGTTTTGATTAATGCAAGTGAATGAATGACTACACTCTCAATATCTGTGCTGGAAGGCAGCCATTTTGGAAGGCATCATAGAATTAATAATGTTGGTAATTATTAAATAATGGTAATAATAATGTTCTTGAATGTGCCTCATTCTCTTCATACAAAGAAAGCTTGATCTATTTATATATTTGTTTCTTTCAGTTTTTTTCAGTTTTAAGAGGTCAATAGATTTAAATTATTTGCAATACTCTTTACACCTTAAGACCATTTATAACATACTTTATTAAACATTTTAAGACTAGTCCTAACATATCGATAGTGCTCTTCATCAAACACTAAAGCATTATTATTGTAATCAGTTAATTTAACCTCATGACCTGTAACGTGCGTGTAAGGTTATGCGCTGTTCTAAAAAACTCCCTCAGCAGGAAAACACCTCTGTTTTTGTTTTTGTGCATAGTCTCTCTCGGGGGGAAGTCATCTCGAAAGTCCTGACTCATTCTGGGTTTGGTAAACACAGCGCTGTGACAGGCTGAGAGCCGCTGTCTGTGGTTCATCAGAACATGCTGCCTCTACAAATCAGCCCTG
>NC_140236.1:29363846-29408846 GCF_949987555.1 Borostomias antarcticus
TGCGCATGCGTGCTGGAGCAAGTGGGGAAGCTATTTAGTTTCTAAAGACGTTTCTAAAGATCATATTACAGAGGCATGTGAAAAACAACAACAAGCCCTCGCTCTATGTAAGCACAAATAGCGATTCATAAAGACAGATTGATGAAAACATGCGTTTCGCGGCAGAAAAAAGATTTTTTAGTGCCCCGTCTTCCGCCATTACATGGATATACTTGGCTCGCACTGGATTTTAAATTTCTTCTACAGGCCTCCGAATTACACCAAAGTTATCTCGGTGAGTCAAACGTCTTATAATATGCCGTAAATAAGGTCCAGGTTGTCAAAAACGAGCATTCTCCTTTAAAACAGGGCTAAACATGCATTTTCCCTTTACTACTCCTTTAATGTTTAAAATTAAACATTAAAGCGTTTAATGTGTTCACAGGCAAAAGACACACACACACACACAAACAGTTACAAACACACACACACACACACACACACACACACACACACCATCATATACGAAGCACCCTGACAGCTGTGCCTCATGGGAATATATCTGAAGCTAAATGACCTGCAGCTATAAAATAGCTCCTCCCACAATGCTCCAGAGCTGCAGCTCTACGGGATAAGTCTCTCCCCCCCCCCCCCCCTCTCTCTCTCTCTCTCCCTCTCTAACGGGGTATTATAATTGCAGATGTGGATTAATGGGGCCCAACGTTGATAGTTTTATACCCATAAAACAGATTTCAACAGAGAACAAAATGAGAAGCAGATTGGGTGCCCCAAAGAGAGGGAGAGATGGAGAGAGGGAGGGAGAGAGGGAGAGAGAGAGGGAGAGATGGAGAGAGGGAGGGGGAGATGGAGAGAGGGAGAGGAGGAGACGATAGAGAGTAGGAGATGAGAGAGAGGGAGAGATGTAGAGGGAGAAAAAGAGGGAGAGATGGAGAGGGGGAGAGGCGGAGAGAAGGAGAGGAGGAGGAGAGAGGGAGGGAGGGAGACAAGGAGGGAGTGGGAGGGAGAGGAGGGAGGGAGAGATAGAGAGAGAAGGCTTTTCCCAAGGGTAAATTCAGACTAAGGAAGGTATTCTGTGTGAAGCTAGTTCCAGTAGAAAGGTCTCTTGGTTGTGGAGGGTTAAGGTTAAATCAGGTGATCGTCTCTTTGTGGACTAAGGTTCTTACCGTGGGTGGAGCCACAGAGGTGTGTGGTGCAAGACCGCAGACAGAGACGGTGCCGGGATGTGTGTGTGTGTGTGTGTATGTATGGGTGCGTGCGTGTGTGTGTGTGTGTGCGTGTGTGGGTGGGGGGGGGGGGGGGTCCTCCCTTTCTGCACCTGAGGGGAAAAACACAGAGAAGAAAAACAAAAGGATGGTGGGAAGGTGTGAAATATGCACTCAGTAAGCAGGCATAGACACATAGCAACACACACACTCACACACACACGCACGCACGCACACACACACACACACACACACACACACACACACAATTGTGGAACAGGATAAACCAATGAAAAACCCATCTGAATAATTTACCAATCATATTGAAGCCACCATCTTGTTCCTATAGAACCATGTTCTATGTGTATGTTGTCAACATCATTTACATCCTTGGTTTGAATTCCCTATTATGGACACAGATACTCAGAGCAGTCAGGTGTAAATGTTGCTTGTGTAAACCAGCACATCGACCCGGAGGAAGTCCCCCTTTTGAGCGGGGTGCAGATCTGCCCATGACCTCATTGCTCTGGATGTCATGTGCGGTCTGTAGAGACACGCTGGGTCACGATCATCTGGATACATTATCAAGGACTTCCTCTTCCATTTGAGAACCACATAAGCAAAGTGTTCATAAAATAAAGTGGGTCTGATTCTTCAAGCAAAACCTTTTTTTAAACAGACGCACACACAAGAAAGAAAGAAAGAAAGAAAGAATGTAGTTAAATGCATTTCCTAAATAATTCAACATTAGTTTTGCTTTAGCTCCGTAAATGTTTTAAGAAAGAATACATCTATTCCAAAGTCAGTGAAAGTGCTCCCTCTCTCTCTCCCTCCCTCTCTCTCTCTCCCTCTCCCTCTCCTTCTCTCCCTCTCTCTCTCTCGCTTGCTCTCTCCCTCTCTCTCTCTCTCTCTCCATCTGCCTCCCTCCACCACAACACTCCCCCCTCTCTCTCTCTCAGCTCCAGTGAACAGGCGCTAGCTCAGAACCACGCAGGGCCTTTCTTCATTAGGAGCGCCGTGTGACTCGCCAATCTCTTCTCTCATTAGCAGACCCATGTGCTGCTCCACCATTAGAGAGCAGGGGGGACCACCCACGCGCTCATGCCCCCTCAAACACAATAAGACACACTTGGACAACTAAATGAGGGAATTCTCACCAACGAAAGAGGTAACATCCAGAATGAAACGGCGAGCGCTGTGGGAAAGACGCAGAGCTTCCATGTTCACCAGGAGAGGCTGTTTATCTAGACAGCGTTTGAAGTGTCTGACTGCCTTCTGCCTTCATCCCTGGTTTTTAATGAGGAGACACTCTTCCTAACAGCTGATAGCTCCTTAGCTCCAGAGCTCTCCCTCTGAGGGGAGTGAGTGAGTGTTTCATGTGAGTTATGTTTTCTCTTAAACCGAAAAATATGTATGATTTTAAGCGTTTAAAGGTTTCTACATTTAAATCAACAGGGACCAATCAATAAGGAATTCTGTGAAAACCGTGTCTTGGTAGCCCGCTGTTTGGTTTGGCTACATCCATTTCTAAAATGCAGTGTCTTCGGGGGAAAACGCAGCATTCACACTTGCTAAGATTCAATCAGCAACACGGAATGTTCTCCTACGGCCTTATTTGGGAATGTGGGCGTTCCCAAGCTGCTCCAAGCAGGCGCCAGGAGTCAGACAAAAACCTGAATTATCCTCTACAACGTACATATCATTTTGGGATGTTAAATCCAAAAACGGTAAGGTACCTGCAACAACTTCCACTGCACATAGTCAGCTATCCAGTTATAATATGCAGGCATACAATAACAATCTCACCATTTAGGCCAAACGCTGAATGAGTCATACTCCCCGTGCATTTCACATTCATATTTCATTTCTCTGCTGTGTTCAATCAACCTACCAGCGAGCAGGAGAACAAACAGGACCCCTTTCAGGAAATAGGTGCCAGGGAAGCACTCTGTACGCCTAGTGTAGGGCTATACTGGGTGTGTTACTAGGCCTTCTGGAGTGTGTTCTGCCCTGATGTGTGTGCGCAGTCATTATACTGTGGTGTGTGATCTAGCCTAGCGCATGTGATCGAGCCTAGCCCATGTGATCTAGCCTAGCGCATGTAGTATGATCTAGCCTAGCACATGTGTGATCTAGCCTAGCGCAGGTAGTGTGATCTAGCCTAGCGCATGTAGCATGTGATCTAGCCTAGCGCATGTAGCATATGATCTAGCCTAGTGCGTAGTGATCTAGCGTAGCGCATGTAGTATGATCTAGCGCATGTAGTATGCCTAGCACATGTGTGATCTAGCCTAGCGCAGGTAGTGTGATCTAGCCTAGCGCATGTAGCATGTGATCTAGCTTAGCGCATGTAGCATGTGATCTAGCCTAGCGCATGTAGTGATCTAGCCTAGCGCATGTAGTGTGATCTAGCCTAGTGCATGTAGCATGCTCTAGCCTAGCACATGTAGTGATCTAGCCTAGCGCATGTAGCATGATCTAGCCTAGCGCATGTAGTGATCTAGCCTAGCACATGAAGTGATCTAGCCTAGCGCATGTAGCATGATCTAGCCTAGCGCATGTAGTGATCTAGCCTAGCGCATGTAGCATGATCTAGCCTAGCGCATGTAGTAATCTAACCTAGCGCAGGTGGTGTGATCTAGCCTAGCACATGTAGCATGTGATCTAGCCTAGCGCATGTAGCAGGTGATCTAGCCTAGCGCAGCATGATCTAGCATAGGGCATGTAGTGATCTAGCCTAGATTATGTAGTGTGATCTAGCCTAGCGCATGTAGTGATCTAGCCTAGTGCATGTGATCTAGCCTAGCGCATGTAGTGATCTAGCCTAGCGCATGTAGGGCTAGAGTGTGTTATATGTTGTAATGTGCGTGTGTAATACTGTACCGTAGTGTGTGTTTTTACGCTAGTTTGTATGGGATCACTCTAGTGTGTGTTGTAAACTAGTGTGTATGGTGTGTGTGTTTTTACGCTAGTGTGTATGGTGTGTGGGTTTTTACGCTAGTGTGTATGGGATCACGCTCTAGTGTGTTGTACACTAGTGTGTATGGGATCACACTGTAGTGTGTGTTTTTATGCTAGTGTGTATGTTGTGTGTGTGTTTTTACGCTAGTGTGTATGGGATCACACTCTAGTGTGTGCTTTTACGCTAGTGTGTATGGTGTGTGTGTTTTTATGCTAGTGTGTATTGGATCACACTGTAGTGTGTGTTGTACGCTAGTGTGTATGGGATCACACTAGTGTGTGTTGTACTAGCATGTGTGGCGCCATGTAGCGTGTTTTAACCCAGCATGTGTCGTAAACCAGCAGAGACACGGACCACCCAGAGCCGTCATCCAAACACCCCCCCCCCCCCCCACCCCTCTCACCCCTCCCCCACCCCTCTCATCCGCTCCAAGTCTTAATTGTCTCCATCCTCTGGGCGGCCCTTCAACTTAAAAACACATCTGAAATACAGAACCAACGCAGACGACGCGTCTCACTCAGGACAGGCACAGCGAGAGATGGGACTTCCTGTCTGGCCTTCGCCTAGCGACGCACTCTATCCACGTTGGGACAGATTCACCTCAGACTCTAGTGCGTACTTACCCGTTCTCATGGGCGTGTCACGTTGAGGACTCTTTCATGATGACGCTGAAGTCTAGCGGGAGGTTTATGTTCCGAGGCTACAGTTAAAAATAAAATAAAAAAGACCCCAAAAAAACAGACTCGTTTTCCTCTGACTTCAAAGAGGCGACAGCATGCAGAGGTAGACACTGAGATCAAAGAGCTGAACACACACGCACACACACACGCACACACACACACACACACACATTGTAATGAAGGAGAGTCTTCTGAAGGGAGGTGGTTGTTGTGACTACACATGCCTTTTTCAGGGTCTGTAATTTCAAGATGGCAATATCAGGGGCAGCCGAGTCGGGGCTTGAGAGACTGGGGGAGGACGGACCCGAGCCGGGCGTCTGCCAGCTCCCCGCCTGTGATCGCCTGCCCGCTGATCCTCATGGCTTTGTTTTGAAATAAATAGTTTAGATGCTTCGTTTAAAACCACAACGAAATTCCACTACGCTAAAACAAGGCTCAAAAAGCCACTGCACCAAAAAAAAGAGGGTGAGAGAGTGGGTGAAGAGTAGGAGAGAAAAACGGAGTGAGAGGAGAAATAACTTACCCCTCCTCCTCTTCCTCGTCTCACAGATCTGCTCCCCTGCAGGCGGAGACGGGAGTATTAATCTCTCTGTTGTAGTTTAGCAGTTTAGCGCAGATGCTATCAGAAGCCATTTGTTCCCAGCAGCGAGGCTAATGACCCTGAACTGATGCTATAGCAGTTCCCATGATGCAGTGGGGGAAGGTAAGTAACCTAATATATTCTGGGCTCGCTAATGAGGGTGAGTGGGCAAGGCTACTTTCCCCGGCTAGGCCGATCGTACCGCGGTCCCCCGGAGACACTTATCTTTACGCGTGCGCACGCACAGATACACACACACACACACACACACACACACACAGGCTGTGACTAAGGGCCGGGGGGCGCCGCCATCTTAGCTCCAGTCAGCTGGCTCTGATAAGAAAGCAGTGGGGCCTCTGCTCCTCTCACCTACTTCACTAGCGCTCGTCTGACTAGCACACTCCCGGGACGTGTGTGAGAGAGAGGGGGAGAGAGCGAGCCTGTGTGTGTGTGTGTGTGTGTGTGTGTGTGTGTGTGTGTGTGTGTGTGTGTGTGTGTGAACGGTGAGGCAGCCCAACGCCGGCTCTTATCGACACATAACAGTGAATGCCAGCCTTTTGTCTGGTCTGACCGGCTTACCGGCTGCGGCCTCCTTTTGACCACCACTCTGACAGAGAACAGGAAAGGAAAGCACGCCAGCAGAGATCCCCCCCCCCCCCCACCACCGGAGAGATCAGACCAGACCAGGATATCTCCCCCCACCACCGGAGAGATCAGACCAGTCCATGATATCTCCCCCCCACCACCGGAGAGATCAGACCAGGATATCTCCCCCCACCACCGGAGAGATCAGACCAGGATATCTCCCCCCACCACCGGAGAGATCAGACCGGACCAGGATATCCCCCCCACCACCGGAGAGATCAGACCAGACCAGGATATCTCCCCCCACCACCGGAGAGATCAGACCAGACCAGGATATCTCCCCCCACCACCGGAGAGATCAGACCGGACCAGGACATCAGCACATCGCCACACACTCTCGCCACAACGGCGCGTCTACAGTCCAGTCCCAGGAGGTCAGGAGTGTTCTGCCGGAGTCAGAGTCCATCACAAAGAAAATAACGTTCTCCTCTCTCTCTTCCGGTCAGGAAAACAGAAACGCCGTTCTCTGAATGATCTTAATCTAGAGGAGCAGAAGAAGCCGTTTATGAAATAAAAATGTTTTCTTTTCGACGATCGTTATCATGGCGGCTTAGGTTTTATGACTTAGCCGTAGAGCTCTCCGGAGAGAACCCTGCTAATTCACACAGTCGTTGCCAGCTATGTTCACTTATTACATCCCCCCTCCCTCCCTCCCTGTCACCCCCCCCCCCTCCTCACCTCCCTCCCTCCCTCCCTCCCTGTCACTCCCCCCCTCCCTCCCTGTCACTCCCCCCCCTCCCTCCCTCCCTCCCTGTCACTCCCCCGCACTCACTTTCACCATGTTCTCTCTGTACTGCATCTCCCTCTCCCCCTACCCCTCACTTCCTCTCCTCCCCTACCCCTCACTTCCTCCCTCTCCTTCCCTACCCCTCACTTCCTCTTCTCCCCTACCCCTCACTTCCTCCCTCTCCTTCCCTACCCCTCACTTCCTCTCCTCCCCTACCCCTCACTTCCTCCCTCTCCCCCCCTACCCCTCACTTCCTCTCCTCCCCTACCCCTCACTTCCTCCCTCTCCCCCTACCCCTCACTTCCTCTCCCCTCACTTCCTCCCTCTCCTCCCCTACCCCTCACTTCCTCTCCTCCCCTACCCCTCACTTCCTCCCCTACTCCTCACTTCCTCCCTCTCCCCCCTACCCCTCACTTCCTCTCCTCCCTACCCCTCACTTCCTCCCTGTATCCTCCCCTTCTCGTTCTCTGCCGCTTTCTCTACTGTATCTCTCACTTTCAACCCCCCCCTCCTGGTTCTCTATGGACCAGTGCTCCTACTGCCCCCCCCCCTCCTGGTTCTCTATGGACCAGTGCTCCTACTGCCCCCTCCCCCCTCCTGGTTCTCTATGGACCAGTGCTCCTACTGCCCCCCCCCCTCCTGGTTCTCTATGGACCAGTGCTCCTACTGCCCCCTCCCCCCTCCTGGTTCTCTATGGACCAGTGCTCCTACTGCCCCCCCCCTCCTGGTTCTCTATGGACCAGTGCTCCTACTGCCCCCCCCCCCTCCTGGTTCTCTATGGACCAGTGCTCCTACTGCCCCCCCCCCCCTCCTGGTTCTCTATGGACCAGTGCTCCTACTGCCCCCCCCCCCTCCTGGTTCTCTATGGACCAGTGCTCCTACTGCCCCCCCCCCCCCCCCCCCCCCCTCCTAGTTCTTTATGGACCAGTGCTCCTACTGCCCCCCCCCCCTCCTAGTTCTTTATGGACCAGTGCTCCTACTGCCCCCCCCCCTCCTGGTTCTCTATGGATCAGTGCTCCTCCTGCTGGCAGCCAGACAGGGGGGGGGGCTCCAGGCTCTCAGGATTTAGAGCCCTCATTTAGCAGGCAGGTACAGTACAGCCAATCCCTCACTGCAATTAGAGCAGGGCCAGGAAGCAGGAAGTACACTCTCTTTATTACCTTATAAAGATGTTTGGAGTTGGCCCTCTTCACCCCTCCCTCCCTCCCTCTCTCTCCCTCCCTCCCTCCCTCTCTCTCCCTCCCTCCCTCTCTCCTGCTCTCCCTCTATCCCTTCCTCTCTCTCTCTCCCTCCATCTTCTCTCTCCATGTAGGTCTCTCTCTCTGTTCATTTACAGGGTAGAAGGAAGGAGCTGATGGTCTTGATAATACTATAACAGCCGACAGCTGGGCGTTATTGAAGTGTCAGACTGACATTGGTTCTTCATGCATGTTTTTACATGAACAGTTTTAGTATGTTGAGAAGTGGCGTGTATGTTGATGAGACATCATTCACTGCTTCTCTGCCAAGTCCCTCATCCTCAGCGCTGTCACCTCACAGGGACGGCCACCGCCGTGACCGAGCGGGAAAATGACACCATATCAGCGCTCTAATCTGGTTTAGAGACGTCAGCGAGCGACAGGCGGAGCAGAAAACTACATCTCCCTCCACATGACTGAGGTGCCAAAGGGTCCATTTTCACCAGCGGTTCCTTGATGGTGCTAGTTCTGTGGCTCTAAGATGGCTTAGAAAGACTGTGAGAAGCTGTGGGCGAACAAGCCCTAGTTCAATGGAGGCCTCCCTCCCGAGGAAGCTAGGTGTGTAGAGAATAGGACGGAATAGCGGCTGAGTTCAAATACTTCACATGTGCACCCTTCCCTCCCTCCTTCCCAGAACATAACCACTGCCTCTTCCATGGAACTCGCTTCCTTTAGACATTTATAGGGCTTTTTTCACAGCGGTACATCCTGCACCCTTTAAGTACTAAAATCAGGACAGAGATTGTGGCTAATTAGCGTCCCGGGGAAGCCATATTGTGAGACGGGTCAGGTGAGAGAGGCAGAGCTTTCAAAGCTACGGGGGGCCGACTTCAAGTGGGGGGTTATTTGCTCGGACGCTTTCTTTTAAGGGCCATCCCCATTGTAAAGATCCAAGGAGGGACCTCTATATACCCCCCCCCCCCCCTCTCTCTTTCATCCTCCCCTCCTGTCCTGTCTCTCAGCCCACTGGCCCTTTGTTGGGACCCAGAGGCTGGACTGACCCGGCCACGCTGCAGCGCTCAGAGGCCTGGGAAGCAGGCTGGACCCCGTGGGAGGACAGGATGGACAGGGAGGATGGGAGGACAGGGTGGACAGGGAGGATGGGAGGACAGGGAGGATGGGAGGACAGGGTGGATGGGAGGACAGGGTGGACAGGGAGGATGGGAGGTCAGGGTGGACAGGGAGGATGGGAGGACAGGGTGGATGGGAGGACAGGGAGGACAGGAGGATGGGAGGACAGGGAGGACAGGGTGGAAAGGGAGGACAGGGTGGAAAGGGAGGACAGTGGTGGACAGGGAGGATGGGAGGACAGGGAGGACAGGGAGGACAGGGTGGACAGGGAGAACAGGGTGGACAGGGTGGACAGGGTGGACAGGGAGGATGGGAGGACAGGGAGGACAGGGTGGACGGGAGGACAGGGAGGACAGGGAGGATGGGAGGAGAGGGAGAACAGGGAGGATGGGAGGACAGGGAGGATGGGAGGACAGGGAGGACATGGAGGATGGGAGGACAGGGAGGACATGGAGGATGGGAGGACAGGGAGGACAGGGAGCGCGGTCACAGAGGGACCTGGTGGCCGTGTGTGAATGAGCCAGAGACGGGACCCTTAACACAGCCAACGGCCGTCACGTCAAAGCTCTTTCTGACAGGAAAAAAAAGGGAGAGAGGGGTGTGGGGGGGAGGAATGAAAGATTTTCATGCAAGGCGAAGTCAAACAGCCTGAGTGTGAGTGTGTGTGTGTGGGGGGGGGAGGGGGGGGGGGGATTGTTGCTGTTGCCGGCTGCAAGTCGCCTAGCATTACAGCAGCTAAGCTAAAAGTACAGTCTTCAGACTCTCTCCACCCACTCTGATCCCTTGATGAATACTTTGACCTCTACCACAGCAGAGAGAGAGAGAGAGAGGGAGAGAGGGAGGGAGGGAGGGAGGGAGAAAGAGAGAGAGAGAGAGGGAGAGAGAGAGAGGGAGGGAGAGACAGACAAAGGGAAAGAACAGAGGACAGAGATGAGCCTCATATATACCTGTAACCCCGGCGCCCCAGACAGCCTGTCTGACCGCCACGCCGCCCAGCTAAACAGCGTGATTTACTGTCGGCTTTGAACCCGGGCAGAGAGACAGAGGCGCTCAGACGGAGCGTCAGCTTGTGTCTCTGGGCCACCGGGGCTCTGAGGGGGTGTGTTGTTCTGACGGGAAGACTGGGAGACGTCCTACTGTAGTTTCACGTTCGCGTTAGAAAACAGTCTCTCTAACGAGTCGGCCGGTCAGTGAGTCGGATTGTCATCAATGTGCTGGAGAGACGTGACTGCCTGCCTGTCGCCAAACACCTCTCCTATGCACACCCAAACGCTTCTACACCACCTCTACTACTACACCAAAACAAGACAGGGAGAGAGAGAGAGAGAGAGGGGGAGGGAGAGAGAGAGAGACAGAGGGAGAGAGAGAGGGAGAGAGAGAGAGAGAGGGAGAGAGAGAGGGGGAGGGAGAGAGAGAGAGAGGGGGAGGGAGAGAGAGAGAGAGGGAGAGAGGGAGGGAGAGAGAGAGACAGAGAGAGAGGGAGAGAGAGAGGGATAGAGAGAGACAGAGAGAGAGACAGAGAGAGGGAGGGAGGGAGAGAGAGAGAGAGACAGAGAGAGGGAGGGAGGGGGAGGGAGAGAGAGAGACAGAGAGAGGGAGGGAGGGGGAAGGAGAGAGAGAGACAGAGAGGGAGGGAGGGTGGAGATAGGAGAGGAATGGAGTCATTGTAGATGTGGCAGGTGGGGCAGACAGGATGGTGTGCTCCTCACCTGGCTGACATGGCTCAGCGCCCAAACACACACACCTGTACTCAACACACACTCACACAAACACACACACTCCCACGCCAACACACTCATCATACACTCTCACACAAGCACAGACACCTGTACTCACACATTCACACAAACACACGCACACACTCCCACGCCAACACACTCATCATACTCTCACACAAGCACACACACAAACACACACACCTGTACTCAACACACACTCACACGCACATACTCTCACACACAAACACACACTCCCACGCTAACACACTCTCACACAAGCACACACACACACACCCTCCCCCCCAGCCTGCATACAGGTGACTCAGCCAGCCCAGTGTGAGGGTAACCAAGGACACGCTCCCCCCGCCCCCCCCCTCCACACCGTCACACAAGGTGCCGTTTAACCTCAGGGCCGCTGAGATCTCTTACCTCCCTCTCTTTCATCTCCCTCCATCCCTTCTTCCTCCTCTGCTTCTGCTCCGGGGAGTCTTCCTTTCCTCTGGAGAGGTTGGCCAGGGACTGCTTCTCTCTCTCTCTCTCTCTCTCTCCGTCTCTCCTCCTCCATTCCCAGGTCTGTGATAACACATGAATGTACAGACTCACGTAAACGACAGCTGTTTTGAGCAGACGGAGGCTGAAGGCAGAGCAGCAGAAAACCTTCCATTCAAAACTCCCTCTGACCCGACCAGACCCAGCATGAGGGATCCAGTCATCACATCAGCCATTCATTCATTTTTCCATTTTCAAAAAAGGCTAAGGCCGTGTTAACACTAGACTTCTTTTTTTAAGAAAAAGCGCTGCCCTCTGCGCCTTTTCTGCGCGAGTGTTCTGTCATCTTTACAACGTGAATCATAGCCTACGTTCTAACCAACTCAACCGTTAGCAAAATAATCCCTAAAGTCGCACTGAAACGGACGTTTGAGATCATCTAACTTCCATAGTTTGACGTATTTCCGACGCAAACAAGCTATGAGGGTGGGACATATGTTTAGAGGAATTTGATTGGAACATTGACAAGTGGACGGGTTTTAAGAAGCCGAGCTGCATCATATTGTGGCCGGCCCAGAGAGCTCCTGTACAAGCACCTGTACAAGGTCAGCTGTCATAAAGGCGCTTCACATCACACAGTGCTTTTCTGAAAAGTTCAACAAAATTCAACTCAAAAAGGCGGAGAACGCTGCACTTTTTAAAAAAGCTTTTTGCCTTTTCTCATAGGGTTGCATGTAAAAAAGGCACTGGCAGTTAAAAAAAAGAAAAGAAGTCTAGTGTGAACACGGCCTAAGACAGCTCCCAGAAAAACCAACACATTAAGACACCATGATGAGGAGGAGGAGGAGGCCATGTTGTCTGCCGCCGGGCGAGACCACGGTTGAAATGGTAGTAGCTTTTGTGGTAGTTTTGTTGTAGTAGTTTTTGTGGTAGTTTTGTTGTAGTAGTTTTTGTGGTAGTTTTGTTGTAGTAGTTTTAGTGGTAGTTTTGTAGTAGTCGTTTTTGTGGTAGTTTTGTTGTAGTAGTTTTTGTGGTATTTTTGTAGTAGTCGTTTTTGTGGTATTTTTGTAGTAGTCGTTTTTGTGGTAGTTTATCTCATAAACGCGTGTTTTCTATGGAGCTGGGCTGAGCAGGAGCTCTTAACATCAGAGTGGCGTGAGATGAATGTGTTCTCTAAGGGGGGGGGGGGGGGCGCTGTTAGAGCGCACTCATGAAATCGCTAACAGCTGTGCTCCTATTCAACCCCCACCCCCACCCCGCCGCCCATTTTGAGCGTACAGCTGCACAGATAAAGGAAGAGGGTTAAGCAAATATTGCACAATGAACAGTAACAGCATAGACCTCATCACCCCCCCCCCCCCCCGCGAGCGAGCCCTCTATCCATCCTGCGGTGTCTCTCTCCAGGAGGCACGGGTGAGAGTGCCAACTGTGTGTGTGTGTGTGTGTGTGTGTGTGTGTGTGTGTGTGTGTGTGCGTGCGTGTGAGACTGTGAAACACTCTCCGCCTGTCCTCTCAATAGACCCCCACTCTCCATATTTAATCTCTATTCTCTGAGTCGCCCCCGGCCTCGCCCTGCCAGCCAGGCCCGCCCCAGACCCCCGCCCCAGACCCGGGGGGAAGCAGCCACACTGCTCCTTTGTTCGCCCCCTTCCCGCCCTCTCCCTCCACCCACCCTCCCTCCCGCCCCGGCGTGGGTCGTGAGGCATGCTTCGACAGGAGCAGGCTGGGGGGGGGGGGGGGGGCAAGGGAGGTCTCCCTCAGTCATTTTTCAGTCTCTCTCTCTCTCTCTCTCTCCCCCTCCTCTCTTCCATTCCTGCACTTTTCTGTCAACTCAGCATTGCGCAAGGGGGCTTCCGAAAGGGGGCAACAGCCTGAGCCTCCAGCCCGCGTGAACCCAGCCCTCTAGAGAGATCACACGCCAGGGGAACCCTGTAGTTGGGGCCTAGCAGTTCTACAACAGGCTCCCGTCCGTAAACCCCCACACGGAGCCCACAGATAAACAATAACAGAGCAGGAGGAGAGAAACGAGCAGCGACACCCCCAGGAGACTCAGTCTCCCGCTCCCCGAAGACCAAACACACATTCCGGTGAATTAAACATTTCGAGAGGACAGAAATAAAATGGCGTGATATTCCGACGGGCGGCTACAGGAATAGCTGTGGAGTACACAGCGTCACTTCTCCTTTGAGCAAAAGAAAACACGGAGCCCGCCCGCTTGAGGTCTGTCGGCCAGACAGAATTTTAGCCGTTTCGGGGTTGTTGTTCTGTTGTTTTTTCACTCCATACAGGCGAAACCTTTCCTGAATAGCATAAACGGGGAGTGTTTCGTTTGGTAGCGAAAGACATGTAAATGGAGCTAATCACAGCTCTATAATCCCCAGATCTGAACTGAGGAGCCGAGCCCTCCGGACCGTCGACCTCCGTTCATCTAAAACACCGTGCTCCGTTCATCTAAAACACCGTGCTCCGTTCATCTAAAACACCGTGTTCAGAAACGTCTTCCCAGAGACAGACGCCTCCAGCAACAGTCTGCTTGGTTCATCACCGGCGAGCGAGGAAACGAGCAAGACCAGAGTGTGTTCGCATCTGCCTGAGCATGTGAAGCATGTGTGTGTGTGTGTGTGTGTGAGTGTGAGTGTGTGCACGCACATGTGTTCATGTGTCTATCTGAAGCTATACAGTGTGTGTGTGTATCTTCTACTGTACAGTATAGTGTGTGTGTGTGTGTGTGTGTGTGTGTGTATCTTCTACAGTATAGTGTGTGTGAGTGTGTGTATACTGTACCTTCTACAGTATAGTGTGTGTGTGTGTGTGTGTATCTTCTACAGTATAGTGTGTGTGTGTATCTTCTACAGTATAGTGTGTGTATCTTCTACAGTATAGTGTGTGTGTGTGTGTGTGTGAGAGAGAGTGTGTGTGTGTGAGAGAGAGAAAGAGAGTGTGTGTGAGAGTGTGTGTGTGTGTGTGTGTGTGTGTGTGTGTGTGTGTGTGTGTGTGTGTGTGTGTGTGTGTGTGTGTGAGAGAGAGAGTATCAGTCTTGATCCTGCCTCCTGCCTCTATCCTCTGACAACACTGGCCTCCTGCTGGACTGAGTTCATTAATCAATAGGACAGATGAAGACAGACTCCCAGTGTGCTGTGTGCTGTGTGTGTGTGTGTGTGAGAGAGTGAGAGAGAATGAGAGAGAGAGGAGGTGGCAGACAGACATGACGCTAGGAGGGACCTGTAGGGGTTTCCCGTGAACACAAAGACAATGTGAATAGAACCCTCAGATATTTTATATATATATATATATATATATATATATATATATATATATATATATATACTGTATATATTTCTAACTGCAGATACTAGGGTGCAACAAGCCAAGCTGTATTTCAACCCAAATGTCTTTAGTATGCAAGCTACTGCTATAGTCCAAATAAACAGTCCAGAACTCCTACACAAAGTGGTGCAACAGGCAACTGTCCAATCATCCGGTTCTGGATGAAGACCAACCCTCGCCTTTCTACAGCAGACCAACCCTCGCCTTTCTACAGCAGATCAACCCGCCGCCTTGAAGCACAAAAGGACACATTCCAGTTGGTGCAGAGCGTTTTCTCTCTGTCCTTGGGAGAATTCAGAAGTCAATTACAGGCTTGTGTAATTACAGTCCTCTTGACCTGGACACTGGCCACTTGGCCCTACGCTCTTTGAAAAGACAGCCCACGCTACTTTCAACAGATATATCCTGAGCTCCGGGGCTTGAGCGAAGGCAGGCGACCCAGAGGAATCACAGCCATCCCCCAGGGACGCCTAAAGCCGTCAATAAGACCCGGCAACGCCGCGGGCGAAAGGAGTGGCAGTAAAGCGGAGAGTCGGTTGAGTCAGGAGATTCAGACGAGGCAAACCGTCCACATAATGTTCGATCAATGCCGTTACTCATCCTAACGCTGATGTTTACTCATATGCTTAGTGGGAGGGTTCGCCGAGGAAGATGAGATGATGATAAAATGAGAATTATATATTGTGAAATATGAGCGTCAGACAATTACTCATGAGCTGGTATCCCTCTGTACAGATTTAAAAAGAAAAACGTATAGAATCCTAACCTCATCTGTTTGAGTTTCTGGATGGTTCTTTGTGTTTATATATGGTCTACCAAGTTTGTTTTTTTTTCGGTCCCAACTATTCTACTTCCTTATCTGCAAGACGCATCAACTCCAGCAGGAAGGTGGAGGACTAGGAGTTTATTTAGTCATTTCAAAAGAGGAATGTGTGTCATTTCCTGGTATTCCCTGGTATTCTGTGTGAATCTACGGCTCAGCACAAAAGGCCACTTCTTTAACAGCAGCCTAACCTTTCAAATGCTTTCATCCAGTCATGATCAACACATTTATTATGTGCATGTTTCAAAAAATGCGGCTGTGACATTTGCCACAGGGCTCAATGCTATCTTTGTTTGTAGTATCATAGCATAGAGATCTATCTTTCAGACCTGACTTGACTATTGGTGCTAAGCAGTGCTAAACTACCGAATGATGAGAAAATATTTGTAGCTTTAGACGAAACAAACATTTGTTGTAACTAAATAGATTGTCTTTGCTGTACACCCTCCATATTTCAAACACAACCATAAAACAAAACCATCTCCAGCACCAAGCCTTCTAGCCAAGAATACACGTTCCACCCCCACCCGAGATGTTCCTCCCCACCCGAGATGTTCCTCCCCACCCGAGATGTTCCCTCCCCACCCGAGATGTTCCACCCCCACCCGAGATGTTCCTCCCCACCCGAGATGTTTCATCCCCACCCGAGATGTTCCACCCCCACCCGAGATATTCCTCCCCACCCGAGATGTTCTTCCCCACCCGAGATGTTCCCTCCCCACCCGAGATGTTCCACCCCCACCCGAGATGTTCCACCCCCACCCGAGATGTTCCACCCCCACCCGAGAAGTTCCACCCCCACCCGAGATGTTCCACCCCCACCCGAGATGTTCCTCCCCACCCGAGATGTTCCACCCCCACCCGAGATGTTCCCTCCCCACCCGAGATGTTCCCACCCCACCCGAGATGTCCCCGACTGCATGGGCACATTGTCCTGGGCTGACATGGTACCAGCCCACAGCACGCAGACAAAAGAGGCCGCGTGGCCTCGGGGGGCTGATGACAAATGCACTAAATGGAGCCAGACGTAATCTAGTCCCGCAGAACAAACGGAGGCGGAGGGGGACTTATTCAGAACACATTACGGGGGTGACGGGGCCAAGCGTCCAGGTTGTCTCCACTGCCGCCACCCTAATCAACCAACACAGCCCTCCTGAGACCCCCCCTCCCTCCCTCCCCCGCCCCATCTCCCTCCCCTTACCCCCCCTCCACCCCCCTCCCCTTGCCCCCCCTCCACCCAGACACATCCAGCGGCGTTTACTAGGGCTGCTAACCAAATGAACAGCCCCATGGGACCTGTAGTTTAATTGTCCCGTCTTGGGCCAAATTAAACAAGCTGCAGCACACAAGGCCGTAACGACAGCCCCGCCCTCCCCTTAATACACTGCCACGTTCCAGAGACTGGGTCACCAATGTAGAATGATGGGCCAGATACTATTGTCCCAATAGAACATTCTGCAATGGGGGGGTGAGGGGGGGGGGTGTGATGGAGACAATAAGCTGAGCATTAGCAATCATGAGAATGCTGGAGTCTTGCTGGGGAATCACGACTTCATTACGCACAATGGCTTCTCTCAAAAACAACCTGATACAGCCTTCCAGCGTTTCGCTAAAAAGTCCCCCGATTTCCACTACAACACAAACAACAAGGGGTCTCAATCAAGGTTTGGAGAAAGCGCTAACAAATAAAAACAAGTCTTGCATATCTGGGATGTGTTCCTAACGGTGGGTCCTCCACGTTGGGGTGTCTTAACAGGAGGCCTGAACCGCAGGCTGGTGGACTCCTGACCCCACCCCCTTGCTCCTGACCCCACCCCCTTGCGCCTGACCCCACCCCCTTGCTCCTGACCCCAACCCCTTGCTCCTGACCCCACCCCCTTGCTCCTGACCCCACCCCCTTGCACCTGACCCCACTCCCTTGCGCCTGGTTGGCACGGCATGGCACGGAATCACGGTCTCCTCTAAGCCACCTTCCTGTCCCTGCTGCGCTCAGAGACCAGGAGCTTCAGCGCCGGGGATGATCGCTCGAGGCCGCCGTCCAACTGAGACTCGTCTGATAACAGAGGGAGAACTTGAGCGCACGTCGTCAGATTGGACCTGGGAAGTGTTCAGCCGAGGAACGACAGGGAGCCATGTTCTGCCGGCGTGTCGCCTGCCCGGCATTTTAAATCATGTCCCTCGGCGGCTGTTCGCGTTTGATAGAGCCGCTCGGACGGACAAATACCGCTCTCATAAAACCGTGCAAATGTTTTCTTTGATCTGGGATCGCTGCGGCATTGTTCCATTTTCTCCCCCTCTCTCCGCGCGGGCGAGGGCTAATCTGAGACAAACACGCGTGCGACTCTGACACCTCGTCAAACCCTCACCGCACGAAAGGAACGCCAAGGCAAACGGGGTCCCTCCTCCCCTCTGGCAGGGGTGAGGAAAAGGTGTGTGTTTGTGTGTGTGTGTTTCGGGGGGGGGGGGGTTACCAAGCCTTCCTTTCCCTGGTGGGGGTGACTTGGCGCCCCTATGAACAGCTCTCCAGTCATCCTTTCTTCCATCGCCCCCCCCCCCCCCCCCCCCCCTCCGTCCCAAGCCCCGTTCGTTGGGCCACATGTGAAAACAGGCCGGCTGGGTCTCTTGCCTTGGTTTGGGCCCATTTGGATGATTCCATCTGATACTGGGTGCCAGTCGGAAGCGTATCTGTCTGACAGAGACGCCCGAGGGTCCGTTCTGCTGGGCCCAGACGGCCTTATCTGATTGGTCCAGATGGAGGAGATACTGGCCCACTAGAGGCCCTTTCTCAAGCCCATCTCTCTGGCTCATACTCCTTTTATTAATGGCCGACATGTTTCACTTTGTCTTTCCACACACGCACGTGCACTCACGCACGCACACACTCATGCACACACACACGCATACGCCGGAGCTCTGTAGATGATCTGTTTGTAATGTGATCGTCTACATGAGGCTTCTGACACCTGAGAGGGCACAGTGTTAATCCTCTCTCTCTCTCTCTCTCCATGGTGAGTGTCATTGACCACTCCGGTCAGGTTTTATATCACCCAGGGGGTTGAGATATCCCCCCCACCCCAGCCCCCCACAACCATCCCCATTTGCCCTGAATGAAAGGACTTAAATCAGACTGCACATGTTCATCTCTGTCTACGTGGGAGTGACGAATACCTCCGAGTGAAGTTACAGACGTCAACCACGTCGTACCGAGCATCTGCCGAGGCATTGCTCCCAGATGGCAGCAGAATGGATGTAAATTGGTTCATCAACCTTACAGCACTTAACCACTGGTCCGCGCTGATGGTTCAGTCCATCAGAGCTCTGCTGGATTTTATTAAAGCACGTTAATATCATCAGCAAGTCGTGGTAATGGCCTCAGGTGGTTCTCTCTGCCATTATTAAGCGCTGTAATCATTATATGAGACAGGCATCTGATTAATGCTCCCGTGATTATTACACCATGATTATTACACCATGATTATTACACCATGATTATTACACCATGTCAAACATTTTTTTTCTAAATTTCATTTATGTAAAAAAAAGGTCATCCGTTTTCTTAGTGGGTAAAGCTTTGAGAATACCGGGGGGGATGGACTAACCACCGTCATCCTCGCCTCCAGACAAAACAATACCTATCCCCCCTCCAGACCAAACAATACCTACCCCCCCTCCAGACAAAACAATACTTACCCCCCCTCCAGACCAAACAATACCTACCCCCCCTCCAGACAAAACAATACTTACCCCCCCTCCAGACCAAACAATACCTACCCCCCCTCCAGACAAAGCAATACCTACCCCCCCTCCAGACAAAACAATACTTACCCCCCCCTCCAGACCAAACAATACCTACCCCCCCTCCAGACAAAACAATACCTACCCCCCCTCAAGACCAAACAATACCTACCCCCCCTCCAGACAAAACAATACCTACCCCCCCTCCAGACAAAACAATACCTACCCCCGCCCCTCGTAAAGAAAGGGAGGGGCGAAAGTGAAAAGGATCCGTGTTTTCATGCTGTGTTCCCTGCTGTGTGTGTGAATCAGCGTGGAGTGTGTGTGTGTGTGAATCAGCGTGGAGTGTGTGTGTGTGTGTGTGTGAATCAGTGTGGAGTGTGCGAACGCCGGTGGTGAGGGCTTGCACCTGGAGCAGGGCGGAGCATGCCATGGGGTCAGAGGTCAGCTGACGGGCTAAACAGGACTTTGCGCTCTCTCCCGAGAAGGCCCAGTGACCCCCGCGGCGCCATCGTGCCACATGAGCTTTTTTTTTTCTTCCCTTCCTCGCACCCCTCTTTTCTCTCTCTCTCTCATCTCTCTCTTCTCTCTCCCCCCTTCTTCTCCTTATTTTCTTCTCTGGATTGGAGGCAGTAATCCATAACGCACTGAACGACTGGCAGCTCAATTATCCCACTCCGTCCATTTTCTTCCTTGAATGGGGATTCTAAGACAATTAACCCCTCCAAGGCCAGGGGGCTTTTCCCAGGAACAGCAAATTGGTAATTGAATGACATTTTAAGTTCTCGACCGTGACTTCAGACGTTCACGAGTAAATCGCGTTCCGATCCCAAACTGGTGCTTTGTGATTGCCCAATGACATTATCATGGTTGTCCTATCGTTACGTGAGGAAGGTTACACATTTTTCTTTTAGGCAGAATTTAAATGATTTTATTTTGTTTTGTATGATTTACTGTTAACATTGTTTAATGTTTTTATATGGAAACAATCCATAAGTATAACCTTTGATAAATGCAGACAATCAGGCTTTTAGGCTATGCTTCAAAACATAGGGCACATAATGAGCCTCTACTAAAGCTTATAAACTAGCATTTTCACCTTGCATCTTTATTCATGAAAACTATGATTCAACAATAGTCAACGACAAAGCAATGAGACTATATAGCTGTGAGAGAACAGTGTACTGTACGTCTGTATACCTGGTTGTGTCCGGCCTTCCCTTAACCACCATAAATACTCTTCTCTCTCGTCCCCGCGTGTAGAGGGCCTCCTATTCATTAGCAGGTAGAATGGCTCAAAGTGCAGGAGGGAGGGTCCATTGAGCCCTTTATTGCTCCCCTTCAAAAGATCAGGGCAGCGAGGGGGAATCTGCAGCCCCTTGATGCCCTGACTCTCAGAGTGGGCGTTGGAAGAGACACACAAACAGAGACTGCTTTCAACAGAGGCTCCTTGGAATTTGGAATAATCACACAAATCTAATGCATATTATTTTAAAATGGATGTGTGTATTTTTCCAAGGGAATTTGGGATTTGAAGAGCAAAATAAAATCTCAAGGTAAACGCCTCTGCAATTCTTTTTCACTTATGTAAATGACTAACAGAAAAATAAAAGATGAACATGAATCACAATGACCTGTCTTTTCACTAATGTCAGTTCATCTCTACTATGAACAACATGATATGTGTTCTCATTTTGCACCTCATTGTCAGGAGACGATGTCAAACAAAGACTTCACTCAAAACCAGCAAGCTAATTATTCAACAGCCAACAGAAGATGGTCTCATGATGTAATTTTTAACCAACCCAGAGAAAAACAGCCTCTCGTCGCCGAGCAAAAAATATGTAACCAACAACATACTATCTGTATAAATTATGTATTTCATAATAGTTTCACAAAGCTCTAAAGATGCCTTTCCCCATGAAAGCATTTTAAACAAATCTCAATCCTAACTAAACAAATGTGTTAGCTATTTACCCTCATGCATTTCCACAATTTAGCCTTGAATCTTAGAAACCGTTTCAAAATAGAAGTGAGTCTGTGACAAAAGAAAAAGCCGTGTTTGAAGGCCAACTGTATGTCTCCTCGTCAACGCAGCAGAGAGGGAAACAAAGATATCAATTCACAATCCGCATCACTCACAAGTCTATGTAGTAAAACGCGAACCCTGCAACGGCGAGCCTCACGACGTACACCACAGGATGAATGAATGGAAGTGAGTCAACAGAGCGCATATCTCCCTGCTCAAAAAGCTGTAGGTGCCATTTCACTATTTTACACAGGCTCGCTAAAATTGCATGGGAGAAAACACAGTCACAGGAACAGTGTTGTCTTTCATGTTCCCTTGCTGGTGTGTGTGTGTGTGTGTGTGTGTGTGTGTGTGTGTGTGTGTGTGTGTGTGTGTGTGTGTGTGTGTGTGTGTGTGTGTGTGTGTGAGTGTGAGTGTGAGAGTGAGAGTGAGAGAGAGAGAGAGGGAGAGAGAGAGAGAGCCTGCCAGGCTCTATCATAGTTCCATAGATAGTGGCTGAGTTGGCCTGGTGAAGACCCAGTTGGTCTGGTGAAGACCCAGTTGGCCTGGTGAAGACCCAGTGGGCCTGGTGAAGAACTAGTTGGCCTGGTGAAGACCTAGTTGGTCTGGTGAAGACCTAGTGGGCCTGGTGAAGACCCAGTAGGCCTGGTGAAGACCTAGTTGGCCTGGTGAAGACCCAGTTGGCCTGGTGAAGACCCAGTTGGCCTGGTGAAGAACTAGCATGCTGCCTACAGGGCTCGTTAATCGTGAAAGTGCGGGGTGGAAGGAGAGGAGGAGGAGGAGGAGGTCCGGGCAGGAAAAAAACAAACCAAAAAACAACTGGCAATGTTCCAGACAGACTGGAGCTGTGCTGGTCCTGAAGTCTAGCCCTCAGGCGTCTGGAGCTGTGCTGGTCCTGAAGTCTAGCCCTCAGGTGTCTGGGGCAGTGGTGGGAGGTAGCGGGCAGAGGCGGAGATAACAGAGCAGCCAGACAAAGACGGAGCGCCGCGCCAGCATCAAGCAGGGAGAGGGGGGGGGGGGGGGTTATAAAAATTTGATTAGGCGATCCTCCACTGAAGTGACTTTCTGTGTTGGGTTGCTTTGGGTTTCCTTACCCCCTCCCCCCCTTCCTTCCAAAGCACCGCCCCAGAGAACGGGACAGACAGATTTTATACGTTGTAATTAAAGCCATCTGAAGCCTTTCAAACATCAAACGCCCGGCCCCTTCTTTCTGATTGCAGTGAAATCGAGAAAATCTGCCCCTTTTATTGCGTCTGAAAATATTTTCTTTCAAGGTTTTTTGCCCCCATGGGTGAGGGAATCGATGCAGGGGTTGAAAGAATGACATGACCTCATAGAGGGGGTCTGTCAAGTTCACTGGAATGTTCTCCTCCTTCCAATGCAAGGCATGTTCTGTGGACGACGAGGGAAAACACTACTTGAGGCCTGTTGTTCTGTTTTTTTTTCTAAGTATAGGATGAAAAGGGAACAGAAGATGTTTTGCATTTTGCAGTGTGTCATAATATCCTGAATGAAAATGACCGCCTATTGGAGATCCACCCTTTTCTCATCCCAAATCTGTAGAGCTTTGAGCCTCAAGTGCTCCGATCCTCTTGCTGAGCTAATTATCTCCACTCAGCCATGTCGACCGGTTGGACGGCCCTGCACGCATTGCGAGCGAGGGTCAGCGAGTTTGCCGTGCTTTAATCATATTTCACGCGTTTGACAACAGCACATAGCCTAACTAGCAACTAATACTAAAAAACAAAAGACACACCTATAAAATAGACCGTGGACAAAAGCACGAGAATATGTTGCATACATGAAATCCATATTTAAAGCAGATACATTAATTCATCCAATGTGAGACAAAATGTAGGCTATATGGCACATTTGACACTTCAAATATAGACTGACGTGTCGTCAAACAGAGAATAAGTGTCTTAAACTAACCGTATTAAACTATACAGCAATAAGAATACTAAGGTCGTGTGAGTAAATTTAACAATACCCTCACTAACCTTCATGTGCGTATATAAATGTGAGTAGGCTAAAGTAGACTGATATAATTACTTACAATTCATTTCAATAACTGGGCGTCAATCATCTCGTTCAGCATTGGCGGTTCACGCGGTCTGGAGGCAGGAAAGTCCGTTCGACAGTGCAATCAGATGGATGCGGGCGGATTAAAAACTTCGTTATGAAGGTCTTCGTCTGTAATTCGGTTTTGCGCGGTTGTTGGGGTCCTATTCCGCCGGTTCGAGCTCCCCAATAACGCTTCCACCGAGATTGAACCGTTCTGTGGAGACCGGAGAGAAAGACGCCATGTGAGCTGTGGAGAGCCACGCCATTGGCTGGGAAAGCATAAATTGATAAGGCTGGTCTTTGTTTCATTGGACCAGCGCGAAAGCAAAGGTTCCTCCTCGTAGTCGTACTGGCTCACATGCAACTGATATACTATATGTGCAAGAATGTGACTGTTCACTGTTCAAATTTACAGCAAAAGAGAAAAGTAAATTGCACATTATCCAAAAAACAAACAAAGATTCACATTTCTGCGTGCACTCTTCTGGAGAGGTGGAGTCAGGGGGAACAAGGCAGCAGACGGTGCTCTGTGTAGTTATGCTGCTTTCAGACTGAATTAATGGTGATAAGGTAGCTCTGTCAACGTGTCCACTTCCTCTGGATCATAAAATCGTATTTTAATGCTGCATAGATTTGAGCTGCGATTTAAAAAGCGTGAAATTGATGATCATAAATTGTAGTGGCAATGGTGCTTGAACTCCTAAGTGCTTGTCCTCCTAAGTCCTGAATGAAATGGGCCACACATTTCCTTTAATCTAATTGGTTTGTAATAATGCATTATTCAGTAGACCCAGGTCACACAGGTGCCATGGTTGAGTGTAAGTAGGCCTGCTCCTTGATTCACAGAAGCCTTTATTCTCTCTCAGAGCATTCCTACCGTAGAGTGATGATACCCAGCACTTATTTACACCTTGCTTCTTTGTACTGAGATGGATTTTATACATGGTTTGACTTAACAGATGAGGGAAATGTCCATCCATGTTGAAAATGTCTCCCTCTTTCTCTCTCTCTCTCTCTCTCTCTCTCTCTCTCTCTCTCTTTAGGTAGGAGGAAATAGAGCGTGTGTAATAGAGAGCGTGCATCTTCAACTGCTTGAATGCAGCATTAAATCAATATTCTGCAAAGCTTTCTCTTGTTTTTACATTCACTTGACTGCTGCCATGATGTGCTGTGTGGCCCAGAAGCCACTTCTTCATCGTTGTGACATGTCTCTGCCTCCCCTGCGAGGCGCTTTTCCAGCCCATTCCTCCCCCATCTTAGTTCACATACGGCTACAGTTCATGTTATTTTGACACAAACCATTTTCTCTTCATTATGGTTCTCCCACCATCGGGTAGGCCTCCTCTGAGAGGGAAATACGTTGGAAGAGGTTGGGTTTTAGGCTTGTTCCACTACTGAATGAGGGGGTATGTATTCTGTTCTTCAGGACTATTTGTTTGATTTTCAGTTTTGTAACAGTCTTGTGAAACGTTCCCCTTTCATACTGTGTGGATCATTTTGAGACTTAGTTGCAATGCAGATCTTGCTAACTGCATTATGACTAGACTGAGAGGAGCATTTACCAGAAACCAGTCAAGAACTTCCTTTCTACATGAAGACCTGTCAGACTGAAGCCGTTCACAGTGGGTGACCGGGTCCTGCTTGCAAACGCACCGTCATTATGAAAGCAAAACTCTGGCTCTGCAAAACAGCTTACACTGTACAAAGCACTGTATCTCAGCAAATATTATATATTAAGCCTATATATACCAGGTGTGACCGAAAAGTCCCTGGATTGTGTCAGCCACGCTTATGCCTCTATTTGAATTGAAAAAACAATGATATCCCTTTGTTGTCTCACGACTATTCTGGTATAATATTGTTCACCTCACTCAATCGGTGCTTCTGTGACAGGCTGTTTTGTAGAGTGTCGCAGGGGTAGCTTGTCACAGTTGTGGCACTTTTCTCTACCAACTCCCAAAATTCAACAATTTTATTACAATAAAGAAAGTACACTCTCAAAACATTTTTATTACAGAATCTGCAGAGAAATTACACATTGTCCCCCACAAAGTAGTCCCCAGAGTTAATGCACTTCTGTATTCACTTTTGCCACCCATGGAAGCACTTGGCAAAGTCCTCCTCTTTGAGCCCCTTTAGTTCCCCAGTCACGGTGGCTTTGATCTGTTCCATGGAAGTGGGTGGCAAAAGCGAATGCAGAAGTGCATTAAATCTGGGGGGGACTACTTTGAGGGGGACAATGTGTAATTTCTCTGCAGATTCTGTAATGAAAATGTTTTGAGAGTGTACTCTCTTTATTGTAATAAAATTGTTGAGTTTTGGGAGTTGGTAGAGAAATGTTTTATATATATATATATATATATATATATATACACACACACACATATCATGCTTGACTGTATGTGTGTGTGTGTGTGTGTGTGTATGTGTGTGTGTGTGTGTGAGAGAGAGAGAGAGAGAGAGAGAGAGAGAGAGAGTAGCAGCAGAGAGAGGATTGTGGATCAGAAGAATTATGTGAGAATTACAGTGTGCCATTGTTTTTCCAACCAAGGATAGAGACATCTAGTACTGTACCATGACATCTAGTACTCTACATCTAGTACTCTACATCTAGTACTCTACCATGACATCTAGTACTCTACATCTAGTACTGTACCATGGCATCTAGTACTCTACATCTAGTACTCTACATCTAGTACTCTACCATGACATCTAGTACTCTACATCTAGTACTCTACATCTAGTACTCTACCATGACATCTAGTACTCTACATCTAGTACTGTACCATGGCATCTAGTACTCTACATCTAGTACTCTACATCTAGTACTCTACCATGACATCTAGTACTCTACATCTAGTACTCTACATCTAGTACTCTACCATGACATCTAGTACTCTACATCTAGTACTCTACAATGACATCTAGTACTCTACATCTAGTACTCTACAATGACATTAGTACTCTACATCTAGTACTCTACATCTAGTACTCTACATCTAGTACTCTACATCTAGTACTCTACCATGACATCTAGTACTCTACATCTAGTACTCTACAATGACATTAGTACTCTACATCTAGTACTCTACATCTAGTACTCTACATCTAGTACTCTACATCTAGTACTCTACCATGACATCTAGTACTCTACATCTAGTACTCTACATCTAGTACTCTACATCTAGTACTCTACCATGACATCTAGTACTCTACATCTAGTACTCAACCATTAAGTGATTCTCTGGTCTCTGAACCAGCAGGGTTTACATGACAGAAGGAAACCTTGAACACTGACCACATGTTGGTCTTGCTTCTCCCCTTCAGACAGTCCCGAGGGCCGGTCAGCTGGCAGGGGGCCGGCGTGCTGCTGGAGATCCAGCCTCGCTTTGTTCTTCTACCCTTGTTTTTGTAGGTGCCTTGTTTATGGACCATACTGTCACAAGTACCCAGAGTCAGTGTCCGTGTGTGTGTGTGTGTGTGTGTGTGTGTGTGTGTGTGTGTGTGTGTGTGTGTGTGTGTAAAGACCAAACCATGCCACTCCGACAGATCAGAGAGATAGTTCCACAGGCAGATCACAGAATGAGCTAATCCACTCTGTATAGGGGCCTATATTTAGACTGCCGGTTTTGCAACACTTAGCATAATTTGTGGGGAAGAAAGAAGCTTGTGAGCATATTTAACCTTGGTGCTGTAATGCTCAGAGTTTCAACTGCTCTCAAAATCACCTGTTCTCAGCGATATGAAAGTGTTCTCTTGCCCAAGGTTGGCTTTTTTTTGTTGGCTTCAAACAAGTTTGGAGTTTCTATGTGATACATGTCAATATAACATTGATAATCGACATCTCTTTTCAATGTTTTTAGTTGTAAACATTTCAGGGCATTTCACTAATCTGATCTATAGGTGTTTAGTGCATTTTAAGCAATGCCATGATGCGTGTATGCCTACTATAACTCACAGTGCATTTATACTGTCATTTTGTAATTTCACATCGTACTTCAACAGTTCAATTGCTATTGGACTAAATAAAACATCACATGGGAAAAACCCCAGTATGTATGAGTGTTGTCTGAGCGCTGCTTGAGATGTCAGTCTGGAGTAAAAGGGTAGCAAATGTTCTGGGCTGGCCCCAGCTCCAGAGAGGCCCTGCCTCCATCTGCTGAGTGGTCCAGAGAGCTGGGCCAGGAGAGGCTAAAAACAAGCCCTGTCCCTCCAGCATTAGAAGCTCTGGGTTGAGCACCCCAGAGGCCCCCTAGGGAGCCGGGACAGGCCTGGCATCTGCCCACCCGGAGCCCGAGCCAGAACAGAGGTAAGGGAACGGCCCTGAGGCCCAGATAACCCCCCCCCCCCCCCCCCCCAAAGCCCCCTTCTGATCACAAACCCCCCGGGGGCTTGACAGGCCTTGGGGTTCAGCTGAGCGCTGCTGATAATATCCACATGGCTGTGCATGTGTGTGCATGTGTGTGCATACGTGCCAGCCGGTGCATGGACAGTATGTGCCTTTGCGCGCGTGTGTGTGTGTGTGTGTGTGTGTGTGCGTGCATGTGTGCGTGTGTGTGTGTAAGTGGAGGAGGGAATGGCTTTTTTGTGTGTGTGTGTCATTTCTCTTACAGTAGTCTACTCACACTATCCCAATCAGAACTATAGAATAGGAGGTACAGAATGGGCAGTATAACTACTGAAACATAAACATGTCATTCTATTACAATGACAGTTAATATCCCCTCTGTCTCTCAGTCCGTTCAGCTGGACGTGCACTTGTTGGTTTTCTTTAGGAGGCAGACTGGTGCAGGGCACAACAAACCAGCTCCTCCTCCTTCCCCGAAGTCAGTGTTTATTTAATCTCTTTTCAATGTGGCAGAAGCAAGCTCCTTGATGCCTGGACCTCCTCATTCCCCCTGTCAGACTGCCTGGACCTCCTCATTCCCCCTGTCAGACTGCCTGGACCTCTTCATTCCCTCTGTCAGACTGCCTGGACCTCCTCATTCCCCCTGTCAGACTGCCTGGACCTCCTCATTCCCCCTGTCAGACTGCCTGGACCTCCTCATTCCCCCTGTCAGACTGCCTGGACCTCCTCATTCCCTCTGTCAGACTGCCTGGACCTCCTCATTCCCCCTGTCAGACTGCCTGGACCTCCTCATTCCCCCTGTCAGACTGCCTGGACCTCCTCATTCCCCCTGTCAGACTGCCTGGACCTCCTCATTCCCCCTGTCAGACTGAAATATTAATTCACCAACTCAAGATAACGATGAGTTAATGCATGCAATGAACCGCTTTGAATTTAATTAAATCTGGATTAAGGGTAATCGCTTTTTTAATATCTGGCAAATGCATTTAAATATTCAAATTTTTCAAAAGTACAGTGTATTGGAAAGTCTACAATAATGTTTAAGGCTACCGCCAGACTATATAAAACATCTATTAATTGTCCGCTAAGATGATTTAGCCCTCAAAATGCCCATTTCAGGTCTACTGGTGTGGATTGGATTAATTATAGATATCACAATTACATTGTAGACTCAGATATTGTACAGTACCCAAACCCTAACCTAACCTAAATTATGTGTTTCTTTACACAAAGCCAGGTTAGCAGGTCTGGGATGAAATGTTGAAATGGAAAATGAAACTGAAGGTGAGTTGTCATGTTGAAAGGTGATTGATAGACAGTTGTCATATTGAAAAGTGATTGGTAGACAGTTGTCATGTTGAAAGGTGATTGGTGTGTGTCTGTAAAGGGGCAAGTTAGTGCTGGAGACAGATAGACAGAGACAGAGAGAGACAGATACAGAGAGAGAGAGACAGAGACAGAGAGACACAGAGAGACAGAGAGAGAGACAGAGAAAGAGAGAGACGGAGAGAGAGACAGAGAGAGAGAGAGACAGAGAGAGACAGAGAGACTGAGAGACAGAGAGACAGAGAGAGAGACAGAGAGATGGAGAGACAGAGACACAGAGACAGAGAGAGAGAGACAGAGAGACAGAGAGAGAGACACAGAGAGAGAGAGACAGAGACAGAGAGAGATAGAGAGTATACGTATATGTATAAGACTGCTTTGGCAATAATGAACCTTGTTCTTTCATGCCAATAAAGCTCATTGAATTGAAAAATTGAGAGAGAGAAAGAGAGAGAGAGAGAGAGAGAGGGAGAGAGAGAGACAGAGACAGAGAGAGAGAGAACTACTGTATCCAGGTCAGCTCTGATGCCTCAGCTAGAGTAGAGGCTACACCTGTCAGCGCCTTGGGGGACATTATCTCTCTCTCTCTCTCTCTCTCTCTCTCTCTCTCTCTCTGTATATATATATATATCATTCTCTCTCTCTATATATATATATATATATATATATATCATTCTCTCTCTCTCTCTCTCTCTCTCTATATATATATATATATATATCATTCTCTCTCTCTCAACTCAATTCAATGAGCTTTATTGGCATGAAAGAACAAGGTTCATTATTGCCAAAGCAAAGTCTTATACATAAATAATAAAAAACATAAATATAATTAACTCAAGAAAAGAAAAATAAACAAATAAATAATTAAATAAAGGAAATAAAAAGTATAAGCTGAAAGGTGAATATGAAGGTGTTGTCTCTGACAGTGAAGGGTCTGGGTTGCTGTGTGTTCAGCTTATATACCCAGAGCCAGCCCCGCGGAGTGAGTATCAGTACAGTAGTTATGTGTATGTTATTACGAAGACTTCAGAATTCGACGTTTGTCCATCGCCTCCAAACGTCATTTGACGGCCTTCAAACGTAATTTCTAGACGGCCTTCAAACGTCATTTCTAGATGGCATCATACAAATAACGTATTATGCGTGGAGGCGCTCGGGTATGGACGTTTTTTGGTGTCTTTATTTAAATGGCAATGCATTTTTCAATTGGCAATTTAATGTTCTATTTTGTCATGTAATTTGAGGGGGGTCGACCTGTAAGGCCTCCGCTGCCTCTAAAGCTTCCCTGAGCAGGGCCCTGTACTACGAAACAGGATTACGGGGTTATAGCGATAACATCAGGTTCAAGCCTGGTTTATCCGTACTACGAAGATGGTTCACTTTTCACTGTGCTATATCGCCGTGGTAACTTATACTGCCAAGCTAACCTGCTCCAGGGCAGGTTAAATTCCAGATTATGGATCAAAACATATGAAGCACTGCCCGCTGACCGATCAATTCACTTGGAAAAAGGTATATGGACGTTAAGATTCTATATGGAACTTCAGTGTGTGAATTAAACAATAATCTGCTGTGCACGAACAGCGAGAGGTTCTTAAGAAGACTTTTTACAAACCGACAAAACCCTCAGGCTTTCCCCGATATCATATGAAAAAATGCAGAATGACAGCTTGAGCCATATTTTGCCTTGTGCATTTACAGTCGTAGACTGCAGACTATGCACTGGCTTGCGTTTTATTAGTCTACCTGCAGTTTCGTGTAGGCTGTGGGTGATGCGGAGAAACAAGTAAAAACACTAATTTTTTAATCAATTTTCAAGTCTTTAATGTTGATTTATTAGACTAGCCTCCCGTTCCTAGGAACAAAGAGAAGTAGGCTACATTTTAATTGAATTGTGATAACACCATGGCCTGACAATCAGCCTACTTCTCCACCCCGAGCTTCACTTTTTCCATTTTAATAGCCCGTTTTATCTCTAGTTCCTCTTGTATAGAGACTTCTCATTGTCTACTCCAACCTGAAACTATTAAAAACTATAGCCTACATTTGCTTTATTTAAGCGTCCCCTGCCAGTCTAGGAGTTGCAGCTGAAAGATGCTGTGTTAACACCGGGCGCAAATTTTTCCTGCTGCGCGGCGAGTTTAGAAAGTCAATACAATTTGGGCGAACTAGGCGGCGGGCGGCCAGGATTCGCCTTGTGGCGGCCAGGATTCGCGCGGCGACCTATTGATCCCGCGGCGAGATTGGGCGAACTGGGCGCAAATTTTCTCGCCGCGCCCGGTGTGAACACAGCATAAGATATATTATAAGATATATATATAGGCTACAATTGCTTTACATGCCATAACAATAGGCATAGCCCAATGATCTAGCCTAGCCTACTCGTGTTTATATGGAGGATAATGATAAAATGAAGGCAGTATTTTTCTAGCTTTCCTTCCTGCCTTTGGCAGTAGCGACTGTGTTGCGCCTATAGTTCATATTTCTATATAATTGCTCCTCTTGTGTAAAATGATGGACGGAACTTATCTTTAAGTTTTAAGTTAAGGTTATGCGTAGGCTATTGTTTGCCTTGTCCATGGCCGTGTCCGAATACCCATACTAAGGTATGCGATTGGTCATTTCGAGCAAATACCTTCCCTTTTACCATGAACGCGCTCATAGCTAGATTGGACCAGCTGGGTAGACTTAACTAGTTGATAGTCACCGTCGTAGTACCGTTTATCCGTGATTGCGGTTGTCCGGTTTACTCGAGCGAGCTAGCGAAAAGTTATCCTGGATATGTTGAACGAACTTCGTAGTACGAGGCTCAGACGCGTGCTTTTTTTTACCAACAAACTTCTGCCATAACCACGCCCCCGCGAGTTTTCATTGGACAACCCTAATCCTAATCCTAACCCTAACCCTATCCCTATCCCTATCCCTAACCCTAACCCTAACCCTAACCCTAACCCTAACCCTAAACCTAAACCTAACCCTAACCAATGAAAACTCGCGGGGGCGTGGTTATGGCAGAAGTTGGTTGGTAAAAAAAATCACGCGGCTCAGACGGGTCACATTTGTGTTCTGGTGCCGGTTTGCCATGATCACTTGGTTTTGACCGCGAGCGCCGCTGTGGCCACTATTTATAACCTCCATATCAATATGGTCCCGCCCCCAGAGAATGACTGACAGGCTGGTAGAACATGATAATGAAAATGCAATTGCATTTCGATTTTAATTTTGACACCAACAAAGCTTTTGAAAATGAAATGTCAAATGGCTTTTGTTATTTTCAACAAATGTGCATGAAAATTGAAATGCAAATCACAAAAATGCATTATGATTTTCAATATTGAGTGAAAGAATGCATGTAGAAGTTGAAAATGAAAATGCAATCCCAAATTGCATTTTCAAATTGCATGACAAAATAGAATATTGAATTGTCAATTGAATAAAGAGGCCAAAAACCTTCCATGATAATGATAATGCAATCCCTTATTGGATTTCAAACTTCAATACATGCAGGTACATGAAAATGTAAATGAAAATCACACGATTGCATTTTAATTTTAATATTGAGTTAAAGAATGCATGCAAAAGTTGAAAATGAAAATGCAATTCCATTTGCATTGCCACTTTGAATAAAGAGGCCAAAAACCTTTTATGAGAATGAAAATGTAATCCCTTATTGCATTTCAAACTTCCATACATAACTGGTACATGAAAATGGAATTGCAAATCACACGATTGCATTTTAATTTTAATATTGAGTGAAATAATGCACACAGAAGTTGAAAATGCAATCCCAATTTGCATTTTCAAATTGCATGACAAAATAGAACATTGAATTGTCAATTGAAAAATGCATTGCCATTTGAATAAAGACACCAAAAAACGTCCATACTCGGGCAGCGAGCATTGAGCAATTCCCCTGCGCGCAGGGGTATTGTGATATGTGGAGCGCGCCCACTAAGCGCCGTCCGAGTAGCTCCACTCCTGGGTCCAGTTTCGTAAATTAGCCTGATCCCTGTGTCCATGTCTATCCCCTGTGTTGATGTGGATGGTGCTTGTGTAGCTAGCGTTAGAATACGAGCTAGCTAACGCTAGCTAGCTAATGCCAACAGTAGCTATAAGAACAGTAGTTAATGCTAGCTAATAATAATGACAGTAAGAATGTGAGCTAGTTAGCTAGCTAGTAGTGTTGTTTGCTAGTTGCTTGTAAAATGTTGTTGTTGTTTGCTAGTTTCGCCAGCTACTGTAGTCTTGCAGTCGGTGTTGTCTCACCAAAGTTGTTTGACCCACCCAACCCAGCGCTCGGAAATTTATACCCCTCTTCTATCACGTGTTCCAATGTGAACAACCAACCACAAAACTTAGGCCTATCCATGGATGTATTAATAGAACTGTATACAGCCACTCAATTCACTGACCGCTATCAAACGTGAAGCCCTATTGAACCGCGCCATCTTGGCTAATTTGTAGTCATTTGACTATTTCCGGTGCCTTTTGTACTTGTGCAGTTGTGGTTTTCTGGCCTTGCTGTAGCACCTCCGATCTGAACGATTGATTCATTATTACCATGGATCGGTATTGGGATTGATCAAGGGCGAGTGTGAAATAGCAGCCACGAACTCAGCGGGTTATCCGAGATGCGGTAGCAGCGGCCAAAGCTCCTGCTGGCGGGGAGTGAAGCTTTTCAACTCGCCTGTCACTGGCTCCCTGGAGGAATTTAGCCTGGCTGCAATAACGTTATCGCGAACGGAATGAATATCATCTACTAGCAAACAAAACATGTTCAGCTATAATTAACCTATTAAAACTAAGATGCGTGGATGAAAAAAATATGTCTCCAATGGATATATTTGACCAAAACAAGTTAATTATGCAAGCCGGTTTTCATTGCTAACTCAAAGCGGGGAGAGCCGGGAACATGTCTACATTTCAAGTGAACCTGTTCGTGGTCGCGCATAGGCCAGAAAAGCACAACTGCGCAAGTACAAAAGGAACCAGAAATAGTCAAATGACTACAAATTTGCCAAGATGGCGCGGTTTGATAGGGCTTCACTTTAGATTTCGAATCCTGGGGGCCTGGGCCTATCCCACGTCGTCTGCCGACGTTTTTAACTGTATGATACCGTCTAGAAATGACGTTTGGAGGCAATGGACAAACGTTTAATTCTGAAGTCTGCTAAGTGAGACCAGGCTGGTTTGTGTGTACCTAGACTAAAAATGTATGTGAATGTATGTGTACAATGGAATTACAACATATAGGATATAAATCAGTCTTATACCTACTACTTATATTCTACTACTTATATTTGCATATACATTGTGTGTATATGTAAATATAAGTAGTAGGTATAAGACTGATTTATATGTATATGTTGTAATTCCATAGACTTCTTATATAATTACTATTCAGAAATTGTACATTCTAAAAGAACATGTTACATTATATATCAATAATAAAACAATAATATGAAATCAATGTCAATATACATTAAAGCAAACAAACAAAAGACAGAATGGTCCACCTGAAGTAGAGGAGTAACGGCATAGTGTGAGTTGAGGGGAGATTAACAGCTGTGTGTGATGGGGTGCTGGTAATAATAATAAAATAAATAAAACTCATTATTATTAGTAGTATTATTACATTTTCAGAAACTAGCTTCATCTCTTAATGTATGACAACAGTCAACATATTTTGGGACTAATATTGCACATTGATTTTTCTCTCCACATAGGTATGGCAGTTTCTGGGGATCAGGGAGATTAATAAACTCAGGACACATATTATTTAATTTACAATTTACTGAAGAAAATCTCTCTCAAATCTTTATATTTCTCACAGTATAGTAAGAAGTGAGATTCTGTCTCAATATCTCCCTGATGACAAAGAGAACATAGCCTGTCCTCCCTGGGTAGCCAGTTCTGTCTGTGACGGCCTGTTTCTATGGCCAGGCTGTGTTCACTGAGTCTGTACCTAGTCAAGGTCTTCCTCAGTTTTGGGTCAGTAACAGTAGTCAGATATTCTGCCCCTGTGTACTCTCGATTTAGGGCCAAATAGCATTCTAATTTACTCTGTGTTTTGGTGGCATTTTTCCAATAAGTAATATAGTTTTCTTTTTGATTTGTGATAATTTGGTTGGGCCAGATTGTGTGTGTGGGCTGTCCTGAAGCAGGGGAGGGTCAGTGGAGGTCAGCCTCAGGACCAGCTGGCTGAGGGGACTCCTGTTCTCCTCTTGGCTTTGTAAGGCTTGGTGATGGTAAGAGGTTGGATCACTAGTTTTGAGATGCATATAACATTTGATGGCTCTTTTTTGAATATCAATTAGAAGAGGGAATTAGCCAAGTCTGCATGCGTTATTTGGAGTTTTTCTTTTTTACTTTTAGAATGTATTTACAAAATTCAGTGTGAAGGCTTTCAATTTGATGTTTGTCCCAATTTAAAAAATCCTGATTAGCCAATGGACCCGAGACCTCACTACCATACAGCGCAATTGGTTGTATCACTGATTTGAACATTTTCAACCAGATTCGAATTGGAATATTAATTTGGATAGATTTTCGGACCACTTTCTCTCTCTCTCTCTCTTTCTCTCTCTCTCTCTCTCTCTCTCTCTCTCTCTCTATATATATATATATATATATATATATATATAGATAGATAGATAGATAGATAGATATCTCATTCTACCTATCTCTCCCTCTCTCCCTCTCTCTCTCTCTCTCTCTCTCTCTATATATATATATATATATATATTTATCTCTCTCCTTCTCCCTATCTCTCCCTCTCTCCCTCTCCAGCTGGACCCTCAGGAGCCCCTCACCCCTCAGCCTCCCTGCTCAGCCACGCAGGTCCTTCTCTGGGAACTCACTCCGGAAGCTTCCCTGCGTTCCTCTCTTTCTGTGTAGTCTTCCTGTATCCTGCGCTGCCTTCCCCCTCTCTGACTCTCTTTCCTTCATGACCTGTGATACACATACAGTAGGCCAGAACTATACTTGCACACTATCGACACATCGAACTCCTTATATCTGCTCCTTCTCTTCTGTTCTCTTTGTATTTATATCTGTATTCAGCCCCTGTCTTTAAGCATTATCTACCTTCCTCTCTCTCTCTCTCTCTCTCTCTCCCTATCTCCTTCTCTCTCTCTCCCCCTCTCTCTCTCCCCCTCTCTCTCTCCCTCTATCTCTCTCTCCCCCTCTCTCCTTCTCTCTCTCTCTCCCTCTCTCTCTCCCCCTCTCTCTCTCTCCTTCTATCTCTCTCTCCCCCTCTTTCTCTCTCTCTCCCCCTTTCTCTCTCCCCCTTTCTCTCTCTCCCTCTCTCTCTCTCTCTCTCTCTGTCTCTCTCTCTCTGTCTCTCTCTCTGTCTCTCTCTCTCTCAGTCATAGTCAGTGAATGTTTTGGGCAGTGAGGTGGGGGAGGAGGCAGGGTTCTCAGTAGGTTAGTGAATGTTTGGGGCAGTGAGAGAGGGATAGGGTTAGGGTTAGCAGTGGGAGCGGAGGCAGGGTTCTCAGTAGGAGTCTGAGGGCCTCAGCTGATGGATGCCGTCCACTAGGCCCTGGCCCAGAAAGGCTTAGTCACTGAGCGTGAACGATGGACTTCCCTAAGGAGACAACTTCCTGGATGCTGCGCTCAGACACACACACACACACACACACACACACACACACCATATGCGCATGTGCGCATACACACGCACGCACAGACACACACACACACAGACACGCACACAGACACACACTGCCCGGGAAAATTAGGTCATTAGCCTCCTCCTCTCGTCATCGTCGTCATCATCACCATCATCATCATCATCATCATCATTTGCGTTGATCAAAACCTAAGCAGACTGTTCATGGTGGTTAATGAGGGCAACCAGACTGCTGTTCCAGCGCAATGACTCTAGAATAGCCCTGCCGCCCACCTCACCGAGCACTCAGTCACATCCAGCCTCTCCTACCAGGAGCCCTGAATTATTCAGCTGGTTGTACCTGTGAAACATGCTGGGGCGCCGGTATGATCCATAATTAAATGTGACGCCACATGAAAGAGCATCTTCAGAGATAAACACAGGCTCTGAGGAAGGGTCCGGCACAATTCCTTCTTGTTCTTCTTTGTGTCCTCTGAGTCCTACTGCAGCAGCAGCTGCCGTGTGTCTCTTAAAGGCTCCATCATGTCAACAGGAGGCCGTGGTTGAGGGCAACACCGCTTGTCCGCTTCTCTATGGATGTCGTCCAGCTTCGCCCGACGTGGCGTTGAGAAACTTGACGTTGAGAAACTGGACGTTGAGAAACGTGACGTTGAGAAACTGGACGTTGAGACTCGGCTGCAACGCTGTCCGTAACAACCGCGGTGCCCTCGCCGTCTCGCACGCAAACATCAGAGTTCACGGCACAAACAGAGTTCACGGCGCTCTCTGGAAGAACAGTCGTCTGGAAGACGTTGTCTCCTTCGCCCCGGCCGTTTGGAGCCGGCGCCGCCAGGAAGCGCATCGCCGTGCATCCTGAAATATGACCATGACAGAACCGTTCACAGACGGGCCAGACGGACCATCTAGGATACAGGAATTCATCTAGGACACATAAATCCTGGTATCCGGCCATTGTTTCCCAGTCTGATTCTCCCTGGGCAGACAGGCCGCTACCTCAACATCCACACTCAACCACCGCTACGAACACACATCCACAACTCACATCTCAGCACAATAACGGACATATTGCTAACCATAACCCTAATAAAAACAACCTTTGTTGCCCCCCCCCCTCCCCAAGTCAAATAGCCCTGACTTTGTGGGGCTTCTCAGAGAATCCCAGCTACAGGAAGCAATGGCGGACTGGCCATCGGGACGCTCGGGACGAAATCCGATGGGCCGGCCCTCAAGTGGGCCGGTGTGGGTCGGTGTGGGCCGGCCTGGTTGCTGTGAGTGAGATATTCAGAGGGGATATTCCCGGCGCTAACTGGCCCGACCTGCTGTAAATGGCCGTAAATGCCCCCCCGCTCTACAACTTGCCGGCTGGTTGCAAGATCAGTGGGTTGACTGGGGCTACATTGCCCCGACCTGAATTTTTTCCCCAGTCCGCCCCTGACAGGAAGGCAGTTCCGTTACGGCCCAGTTAGGGCCGGGGCCAGATCCTCTGCTCTGCCCACATGTGAACCGTAGTATCTGCAGCTCACAGGCAGCTGGGAGGACGGCTTAGCCCTGCGCTGCTCTCTTCCTCGCCGGCTGGGAAGTGTATTCTGAGATGTCAGGTTGTTCTGTGTGTGTGTGTGCGTGTGCATGCGTGTGCGTGCGTGCGTGCGTGTGTGTGCATGTGTGTGCCTAGTGGGTGAGCCTGAGCTACACAGGGAACACTGTGTGAGCCTGATAAGGGACTGGATGTAGATGCATCCTCGCACAGAGCCTGGATTCAGACAGAGACAATCAACATCCCATTCATTAGGCGTGTAGGACTCACTCATGGCAGGCCTACTGCAAGTGAGAGGGGCTTATGAGCATTAGCATATGGACTGGTGAATATAGAATGCTGAAAACACTATGAAGCTAAAACGTCTAAGACAGCCGGAAGCTTCTGATGCAGTGCTAAAGACACTGGAGATTCGCCTCATTTATCCAAGATGGCTTCCGAACAAATGAGATGCCCCCATGTGTCCGTGATGTTGCTTCAGTCAACTGACAACAAACAGCATCAGGGTTTATAATGTGTCTCCTTCCACAGGCTGGTGTTTTGGAATCACATCCAGACTTTCATCCAAGCTTTTTTCCTTTTCTGCCTGTTCCACCAAAGACTACAGTTCCACACCGGTCTGCTGACGCCCTGAATGACACTACGAGTCCTCCTTCTCCCCTCCCCCCATCTCAAATACAAAGTTGCCAGCTGTTGCCATGACTACATCCAGGAGTCCATTAATTCAGGCATGGAGGGAGAGAGAGAGACGAGTGGGTGGGGTGTGGTGGGGGGGGGGGGGGTTGGAGAGAGGAGTTGGGGGGTGGGGAGAGAGGAGTAAGTGGGGTGGGGTAGGGGAGAGAGGAGTCGGGGGGGGGGGGGGGGGGGTTAGGGGAGAGAGGAGTTGGGGGGTGGGGAGAGAGGAGTAAGTGGGGTGGGGTAGGGGAGAGAGGAGTCGGGGGGGGGGGGGGGTGGGGGGTAGGGGAGAGAGGAGTTGGGGGTGGGGTAGGGGAGAGAGGAGTTGGGGGGGTGGGGTAGGGGAGAGAGGAGTAAGAGGGGTGGGGTAGGGGAGAGAGGAGTTGGGGGGTGGGGAGAGAGGAGTTGGGGGGGTGGGGGAGGATAAAGGATTTGGGGGGAAGAAGGCAGTGAGGGAAGAGTCCTGTTCCAGCTGAGCTCTGCCCCCATGAGGAGGAGGTTCAATGGGGATCGGGGGTGGAGGAGTTGGCGCTGCCAGAAAGGTGAAGACACACAGGACCACAACCAGAAGATAGGATAGGTAATGCAACCTTCTGCTCACATTTACTGGATTCGGTCATTTTCATAAATATAACTACCATGCAGCGCAGTTAGCAAATCTGGTGATTATGGCTTAGTTCAATAGTAATAGAACAATGTTTTAGTATAGACACCTCAATTTGCAAAGGCAAAACCAGTCTTGTTTCTGCAATAAACCAAATAATTAATAGCAACCTGCTAATTAATTAATAGAATATGACAATGGATCTGGATCACTGGTCCCTCAATGAGGGCAAATTAAAGGCAAACATCATCTATTTGTTTTTGCTCCATTCTGAAGGCAGGTAATTGAGCCGTCCAATCAAACCCACTGTCCAGTATCCTGAGTCAGGACATGACGGGCTGGTCTGGTTCTGAGAACAGGGTGTCCCTGGGCTGGGCTGGGGGGGGGGCAGCTAGATGCTCCTTCACACACACCCTAACACACTCACACACACACACACACACACACACACACTGGACCCCTCACACACACCCTGACATACTCATACACACTGCTGCACACATTGGACCCCTCAAACATACCCTGACACACTCACACACACACACACACACACACACACACACACACTGCACTCCTCACACATACCCTGACACACTCTCACACACTCACACACACACACACACACACACACACACACACACACACACACACACACACAGCACTCCTCACACACACACTGACACACTCACACTGGACTCCTCACACACACCCTGACACTCACACACTCACACACACCCTGACACACACTCACACACACACACACACACACACACACACACACACACACACACACACACACACACTGGTGCACACTGGACCCCTCACATACACCAGCAGACATTGGTACACACACACACACACACACACACCCTGACACACTCACACACATACAAGTGCACACGTTAACCCATTGAGCACACACACATACACACTCTCTCTCTTACACACACACACACACACACACACACACACACACACACACACACACACACACACACACACACACACACACACACACACACATTGGGCCTCTCCTAGTCCATGGGCTGGAAGAAAGGAGTCTCTGTGCAAAGGGGCAGTGAGCAGACAGGCTGGCCGGGGTTTACTGGGGGGGCGGGGGGGGGCTGAGGTTACCCAGGGAGGGGCCTGTGGGCTGTACTGTACATTTGAAATACATTTAAGTAAATATGAGTTCCAAAATAGAAGTGGGGGCCTTTTAGAATCACACACATGCACAGGGTTAACCATTAGTTGTGCTTGAAGTCAGTCCAGAAGGAATGAAAAAAAGATACAGTGAATTAGAAATGTTGTGCCTCCTCCTACCATTCATAGTCACTGTTGTTTTTCTGTGGTTCTGTGGTGTATGATTCAAAGTAAGAAGTCATTCCTGCAACACGTAATAAGAGCTGAAGGATGTGTGCCTGCTGAACTGACTAGACTGCTCTAGTCCTCCATCTCATTCCGCAATATCTGGGTATGCATGTAGGCTAGAACTCAAACGAGTGGAAATTTGAAATCGGTAATTGCCTGCAATCATCCGACCTCCATCTGATCGTCGTGCAGCACGTTGCCTCATTCACCAGCCCACTTCAGCCCTTCCTTCCTATCATCCTCTCTGGCGCGCACGCTCATTCACAGGCACGGCGCAGATGTGGAGGGCGAGAGGCGACCGGCAGCTCTCAGCTGGGGAAGCTAAGAAGTGTTTCACTTTCTGCCATTTATGAAGGTTTACAGAAGGTGTTGATGTACTCACAAAGCCTTACATTCCTTGTGTGAGTGTGTGTGTGTGTGCGCACGTGCGTGAGTGTGTGTGTGCCCGTGTGTGTGTGTACGTGTGTGTGTGTGCGTGTGTGTGTGCCTGTGTGTGTCTGTGTGTGTGTGTGTGTGTGTGTGCCTGTGTGTGTGTGTGTGTGTGAGAGAGAGTGCGAACAGGGTGACACAAAGTTCAGCGGTACAGTAGATTAGCTGATTAGCGCGCCAGACAGCAGATAGATTGCATCTGCGTCTGACTGCCTGGGAACACCCGCAGAGTCCAGTAGAAACCAGGTTCTGCACCCACAGAGTCCTGGAGAGACCAGGTTCTGCACCCGCAGAGTCCAGTAGAGACCAGGTTCTGCACCCACAGAGACCAGGTTCTGCACCCGCAGAGTCCAGTAGAGACCAGGTTCTGCACCCGCAGAGTCCTAGAGAGACCAGGTTCTGCACCCGCAGAGTCCTGGAGAGACCAGGTTCTGCACCCGCAGAGTCCTGGAGAGACCAGGTTCTGCACCCGCAGAGTCCTGGAGAGACCAGGTTCTGCACCCGCAGAGTCCTGGAGAGACCAGGTTCGCAGGGCTGCGTGTTTATTCAGAGTTTACTCAGAGTTCACTCAGGACTCAGGAAATTCTGTGAGAGGGAGCGAGCGCAGGACGCCTGCTTCAGAGAAGACAAGAGAGCAGAGAGGAGGAATTGTGGATGTTTTCAGTCATGTCGTCGACTATGAGCGCAGTGTGTTTACTATGAGCGCAGTGTGTTTACTATGAGCGCTATCAGTGTATTTACTATTAGCGCTATCAGTGTATTTACTATGAGCGCTATCAGTGTATTTACTATGAGCGCAGTGTGTTTACTATGAGCACAGTGTATTTACTATGAGTGCAGTGTATTTACTATAAGCGCTATCAGTGTGTTTACTATGAGCGCTATCAGTGTATTTACTATGAGCGCAGTGTGTTTACTATGAGCGCTATCAGTGTATTTACCATGAGCGCAGTGTGTTTACTATGAGCGCAGTGTGTTTACTATGAGCGCTATCAGTGTATTTACTATGAGCGCAGTGTGTTTACTATGAGCGCAGTGTGTTTACTATGAGCGCAGTGTGTTTACTATGAGCACAGTGTATTTACTATGAGTGCAGTGTATTTACTATAAGCGCTATCAGTGTATTTACTATGAGCGCAGTGTATTTACTGTACTATGAGCGCAGTGTATTGACTATGAGCGCTATCAGTGTATTTACTATGAGCGCTATCAGTGTATTTACTATAAGCGCTATCAGTGTGTTTACTATGAGCGCTATCAGTGTATTTACTATGAGCGCAGTGTGTTTACTATGAGCGCTATCAGTGTATTTACTATGAGCGCAGTGTGTTTACTATGAGCACAGTGTATTTACTATGAGTGCAGTGTATTTACTATAAGCGCTATCAGTGTATTTACTATGAGCGCAGTGTATTTACTGTACTATGAGCGCAGTGTATTGACTATGAGCACTATCAGTGTATTTACTATGAGCGCTATCAGTGTATTTACTATGAGCACTTTCAGTGTGTTTACTATGAGCACTATCAGTGTGTTTACTATGAACACTTTCAGTGTGTTTACTATGAGCGCAGTGTATTTACTATGAGCGCTATCAGTGTGTTTTTAGGATAAAAGAGGGCGGTGTGCTGAGACAAACATAGAAATCATCGTTCCAAAGCGTTTTTTATTCATTCATTCATACTTATTAGTTGCTTCAGTAGCTACAGTATCACTACACAGACCTCACAGCGAGGGTCACCAAGACTAACCTTTCTCCTGACCTCCCGTGGGCCGTGACTGGGGACAGACAGACAGACAGTCACACACACACACACACACACACACACACACACACACACACACACACACACACACACACACACACACACACACACACTCACACACACACACAAACACACTCACACACACAAACACACGCACACAAACACACACTCACACACACACTCACACACACACAGTTCATTCAACAGACCCTCATGTTAACGGGGCTCCAGTCCCCCCCCCCCCTGCTCTCGTAGTCCTGCTAGCAGCGTGTCTTTTCCTGTGAGATGCTATCGTTGTGTTTCTGGGCCTCGCTGCCTCGCTGCCAGCTGCGCGCTGCAGGAAGCCCCTATCCACACGCTCGCAGGGCTGAGAGCAGAGCACAGAGCTGCAGGAAGCCCCTATCCACACGCTCGCAGGGCTGAGAGCACAGAGAGAGCAGGAGGAGGGGGAAGTGGTTAGAACCGTTAACCCCATGGTCTAGAAGGCAGGGGTGTGTGTCCCCATGATGGGAAACAGTCGTTAGTGGAGGGAAGAGGGGGGGGGGGGTACATAGAGCAGGGAGATAGATAGATAGATAGATAGATAGATAGATAGATAGATAGATAGATAGATAGATAGATAGATAGATAGATAGATAGATAGATAGATAGAGATGATACAGTAATATAGAGGAACGGAAGAGGGAGAGAGAGAGAGAGAGAGAGATGAAAGGCTGACGATTGATGAAGAGATGAATTTGAAGTTTGAATATCCGATGAATGAATTTTTCAAGCTTCTCAGAAATCAACTCGTTGAGAGAAGATTTTCAAAACGAACCTCCCACAAACACAGAGTCCGCACAATTACAGAGAAACAATTACACTAACCGACCTTGCCATATTCAACCGAGACTGAGATTTTACTCTCTTTCTACGGGTGAAACACTTCTTACTGTACGTATCTGTATCTCTAACTTTTCTCAGGCAGGAATTTTGATGAATGAATGATGAATCTGAGGGTGAACGTCTACCTGAGATAAGAAACAGTTTTATTTCTATAACGCTGCACGGTTGGCTGAGAAGTAGGCCAGTTGCATAATGTGTTTGGATGGAGGGGGGTTGGGGGGAAAGAGTTAGGCCTCGAGAACTCTCCTCGAGAATAAGCTGTTCTGTACTGAATAAGCTGCCCCCCCCCCCTCCTGTGTTTCTGACTCCAGAGGATGATGTCACTAGATGATGAGGCCGAGGGATGAGAGACTCGAATCAGAGCACAGTGCACCCCTCGTTCTGATAATCCAATCTCTCTCTCTCTCTCTGTCTCTCTCTCTCTTTCTCTCTCTCTCTCTCTTTAATTTACCTTACCTAGTGAATCTGTCTTTTGCAGAAAGATTGGCCAATTTGACGTTTTCTTAGAGGATAAATGTCAAATGGTCACTTCGCAACAGAACTGTGCATAGTCCTTTGTTCTGTGGCATGTGGTGATTTCTACCATTGCTCCAAAGGCATTTTCACATACAAATCACAGGTTTACTGGAGCAATTTCACAAAAGAAAATGGCATTGATTGATTTTCTAGTCATCATGTAGAGTCTGCGCTGACAATCACAGCACCAGTCTAGTAGCCAATCATTAGGTCATTTCAATTCATCTTCGTACTGAGAATGAGTTTTCCGAAAAATAAACTTTATTCGTTTAATTATTCTGATTAATTTATACATCCATAGACATCATGTGGCAAGGTTATATAGGCCTATATATTAAAAAAGGGGTATGCAGCATTGCCACGACAAACCAAAAATATTGAATGTTCACACGAAAGCAACAACAAACAATTGGTGACTCAAACTGTTTGTTTTGCGGAGGGTTAGTTCAGCCGGACGCAGCGCGGGAGTTGTGTCTTTCCGGCGCGGGGGCCGTGTTCAGGGACGCAGTGAAGCCTGCCTGACGCGCGTCTAAAGATGCTCTGCTCCCATCGGCCCGGGGGCGCGGCGCGTCCGTCCTCTATGGCCTACATGCGCGATCAAGCATGAGGCAACGGAGCCTCGA
>NC_140236.1:29418846-29456346 GCF_949987555.1 Borostomias antarcticus
ACTGAGCTGAGTACTGAGCTGAGTACTGAGCTGAGTACTGATCTGAGTACTGCGCTGAGTACTGAGCTGAGTACTGCGCTGAGTACTGAGTTGAGTACTGAGCTGAGTACTGTGCTGAGTACTGATCTGAGTACTGAGTTGAGTACTGAGCTGAGTACTGAGCTGAGTACTGTGCTGAGTACTGAGCTGAGTACTGAGCTGAGTACTGAGCTGAGTACTGCGCTGAGTACTGAGTTGAGTACTGAACTGAGTACTGTGCTGAGTACTGAGCTGAGTACTGATCTGAGTACTGAGTTGAGTACTGAGCTGAGTACTGAGCTGAGTACTGTGCTGAGTACTGAACTGAGTACTGATCTGAGTACTGAGCTGAGTACTGAGCTGAGTACTGAGCTGAGTACTGAGCTGAGTACTGAGCTGAGTACTGAGCTGAGTACTGCGCTGAGTACTGAGTTGAGTACTGAACTGAGTACTGTGCTGAGTACTGTGCTGAGTACTGATCTGAGTACTGAGTTGAGTACTGAGCTGAGTACTGAGCTGAGTACTGTGCTGAGTACTGAACTGAGTACTGATCTGAGTACTGAGCTGAGTACTGAGCTGAGTACTGAGTTGAGTACTGCGCTGAGTACTGCGCTGAGTACTGAGCTGAGTACTGAGCTGAGTACTGAGCTGAGTACTGATCTGAATACTGAGCTGAGTACTGAGTTGAGTACTGAGCTGAGTACTGAGGTGAGTACTGAGCTGAGTACTGCGCTGAGTACTGAGCTGAGTACTGAGGTGAGTACTGAGTTGAGTACTGAGGTGAGTACTGAGGTGAGTACTGAGTTGAGTACTGAGCTGAGTACTGTGCTGAGTACTGAGCTGAGTACTGAGTTGAGTACTGAGCTGAGTACTGAGCTGAGTACTGAGCTGAGTACTGTGCTGATTTCTGCACCACCGTGCCGCTCAGTCTTTAACAGAGATGATCTTCCTTCTCTCATGAGATGGAGCGAATGAGCAGAGTGCATTTGACTGGGAGAGAAGTGGCTTTGGATTCGTTTTTTAAGTGGGTGTTGACATAGCATTGTGACACAGGCATTTATTATAGTGGCAGGACTGTGTTCATCATCGATATGGTGCTGAACACTGAACGCCATAACCCCTTCCACCCCAATCAGCGTTGAGGTAATTGCCGGAGACGCCGGCGATGACTAGTTGTTCATTTACATGAATGCTGTTTATTTGCTCAGCACACTGTCTACAAACACAGAGTAAATAAACATGTTGTGTTTACGGTATGTCTCCAGACAGCTCCATTCTCCTCCTATCTGTGTGAAAGGAGAAGCCTCCAATGTGGGCTGAACGACCACATTGTTCAACATATATGGGCAGTGCTTTGTGAACCTTTGTCAAAGGCAAACAAATGGTAAGTGTCTTAGACGCCTTCATAAGCCAGTACAAACTCAGCCAATAGGCTACCAACTCAGCCTCTCGTCTGTCTGTCTGTCTGTCTGTCTGTCTGTCTGTCTGTCTGTCTGTCTGTCTGTCTGTCTGTCTGTCTGTCTGTCTGTCTATCTATCTATCTATCTATCTATCTATATGTCCATCTGTCTATGCGTCTGTCCGTCTGTCCGTCCGTCCGTCTGTCTGTCTATTATATATATATATATATATATATATATATATATATATATATATATATATATATATATATATATATATATAATGTTTTAATAAGATTGTATAAGCCCATCAAAATTAAGAAAACATTAAGACTTACTATTTTGAAATGAACCAGGCTTATTCACACACATTCACAACTCTCACGTTAGCTAAGCTGACGTAACTCACTCATTCACAACTCTCACGTTAGCTAAGCTGACGTAACTCACTCATTCACAACTCTCAGGTTAGCTAAGCTGACGTAACTCACTCATTCACAACTCTCACAAATTGCTATAAACAAATTATGATCCAAACAGACAGGCAAATGAAGTGTCATGGATGCTATAAAATGTGCTCATGTTTTACTTTTCATGGTGCAAGAAAACGTATGAAGGGAAAAAAGCTTGAAATTGGCCTTATGTTAAGATCATTAATGTTGAATACAATAGAAATTACTGTTATGGCTTCTTATACTAAATAATGCAACATTGTTGTGGGGAGGTTGGGTGGGACGTCCTTCAGGATTTTTCAAAATATGCCAGAGATGGGGTCCAGAGCACAAAAAAGATTGAGAACCACTGCTCTAATAATGTAGCCCCATTAGAGTATCATATTCCAGTGTGAGCTATGCTAGCCCACGTCTGTATCATGGATGGATTGTTTTGATAAAAGCACATTGCCGTTCATCCTAAACAACATCATGTTCTGCCAATCAAACAGAGAGCTGCTTTCAAAACACTGCCTCATTTGCATACCGGTGGGTCTCTGAATCCTCGGCATGCGCCCGGTGAGGAGTTGCCTGCTAGCCTCCTGTCTCCAGCTACGGGAATATTGCTTGTTTTCTAATTATTTATGAATTCCAAATGGATTACTTCCCATGTCAGAACCCCCCTCTCCCCTGCGATCTCCAAACCTTGCAGGGCAGCTTGTCAAAGCGCTCTCTCTAATCTATGAGGAGGATTTGAATAAGTCCTCAGTCGCACCCTCTCCCCTCTCCTCCCCTCCATGTCTTCGTCATGCCGCTCATGAGGACGGCCTGCTCCTACAGATCCTCAGCGCATGGCTCGCTAAGGGAGATTAATTTCAACTTCATAAATAACTGCTTTCATATCCCCCAAGGCCCGTGTTGGGGGAAACATGCGTGTTTGACGGTGGTTTACGGCCTCGGCTGCCCCAAGAAAGATACTAATCCTATTTTTGTTTTAGTGGGACCCTCACGGGCTTGGAGAGGATAAATTAGGATGATGTGTCTTTGTCTGAAGCCGCTCCCCCTCCAGAACCAGCAGGAGACAGACAGGCGCATGCTTTAACTGAATGGAGATATCATATCATATCACAGCCTATAATTTGCTTTCTGTCCCTCACCACCGCTCCAAAATCACCATTCTCCTGTGACATATTTCAAACCAGACCTTTGTGAACAGACAAAGTGGTTTCATGCCATTAAAAGCCGCAGGGCCAATCTTTCAACGTGAGAGAGCAAAGTCATGGACTAATTGCCAGCCGGGTCTCCCACTGTGAATCAAGCACACGGGCCTGTAGAACCAGTCAGAGACCAGAGCAAAGACAGGACCAGTCAGAGCCCAGAGCACACAGCCCTGCAGCAAACCAATCAGAGCCCAGAGCAAAGACAGGCACCTTTTCAATATTTCAAGTGTATAAATTGAAATATTGGTGTGGAGAATACTGGGGTGGAGATCCTCAATTTCAGACACATAAATGGTCTCTATTCACAATTCCATTATCATGAGAACTAATGTATGGATGTGCTGAAGGCTAAAGCTGCTCTATAATGGTTGAGGTATCTGATGAAGATGCTGTTGTTGAACTGAACACACACATTAAGACGTTTGATACATGGATATGCAAATACACACTTTTAAGCACATGCACTTTCCAGAGGAGCTCCAGTGAACCAGAACAAGTTGGGACTGAGCTGATATAAACAGCCTTGACCGTGACTCACCAAACGACCCCTCCCGTCCGGCCCCTCCCACATTAATTTGCCTTCGGGGGGCTGAGGGTTTGGGCATGTCGGGGGTCTTCTCTACATTGTTTACCCTTAAGAGGGTGGAAATTAATACTCCACATGACTTTCCGTTCAGGGAACTATATACAGTACACGTTAGTTCTGGAGAAAGGTGCATGAATTTCACTGAGCGATGCAAACTCCCAGTGGATACACCTTATCAACATAAGGAGATGTTGGCCAAATAAAACTTTAACCCTTGACCTCTGGTGGTACAACTGTGTGCTCAACTGGCATCAACAAGTATTGGCAACATTATTGATAACCATAACCACAACACACAACAGGACGTTCCCAACAACACTGCTTGCATAGGAACCACAGTATTGGACTCTAAACAACGCTGCTTGTGTAGGAATCACAGTACTGGACTCTAGCATGTCCAGGTTGGAAAAATTATGAGAAAGGTAGGATCCTTTGGCTGCTACGACGTATGTTTACCAGTGTATTAAATTAGCTGGGTTCATGTTTTCGAGAGCAATACTGTATGCTGCATAAGTAGATTTTTTTTGTGGTACAGTTTGTATAATTAATTTCACCATATTGATCTGGCAAGCCACTATAGCAGCTAGATTCTAGCTAGTGGCAAGTGACTTCCATTCACATTCCTATGAATAATATGAATGGAAAGCGTTTCATCTGTGAACCTGGATATCACTGTGGTACTGGCCCTGCTGTGGGGCTGGTCTCAGAGAGAGACAGAGAGGGCCGAGAGAGAGACCAGTCCCCAGGGAGAGAGAAAGAGAGAGAGATCAGTACCCAGGGAGAGAGACAGCGAGGGCCGAGAGAGAGATCAGTCCCCAGGGAGAGAGAGAGAGAGAGGGCCGAGAGAGAGATCAGTACCCAGGGAGAGAGACAGAGAGGGCCGAGAGAGAGGCAGCTCGGCAGCCGGGCCCAGTCCACTAGAGATTTATGATTGGTGCTGTTGGGGAGGACGTTTCCCAGCTGTGTTTGTCTTGGATCGGTGTGGTGAGTATTAGGTGGCAGAGTGCGGGGTTGCAGATGTGATTAACCATTCACAGATCAGCCACCTCCAAATGCTCCCCCAAGTTTTTATACCTCCTCTGGCGCTATGAATCAACCGCCCCTACCCCCGCCCCCGCGCTCCCTCACCCCACGTTTTGGCTCCAGCCCATAATTCATCAGCTTCTCAAAGTCAGCCTTATTTGACTGATTTTTAACTACAAATGGTGACGGCCCAATCAGGTCGTCCAGGGGTGAGGTCAGCTCCCCCCCCCCCCCCCCCCCCCTGGTGGACAGGGGTCCTCTGGGACCGGCTCCAGCCATGGAAGAACAGCAGGGGGCGCTGCTTTATGCTCTCTTTGGCGTGAGATAAAGTGGCTTTGTGTGGCCAGTCAGTCTATAGGCCAAGTGAGCGCGGTATATATATAGGCCCATATGGTACCGACTGTTCCAGGACTCATTCTATAGGTCTGCAGTCTCCTCTGAAGTCAGCTGGGTCTGGTGTGAGCAGGTCCAGCCTCAGGGGTCAGGGGTCAGCTGGGTCTGGTGTGAGCAGGTCCAGCCTCTGGGGTCAGGGGTCAGCTGGGTCTGGTGTGAGCAGGTCCAGTCTCAGGGGTCAGCTGGGTCTGGTGTGAGCAGGTCCAGTCTCAGGGGTCAGCTGGTCTGAAGTCTCTGCTGGTGTGAGCAGGTCAAGCCTCAGGGGTCAGGGGTCAGGGGTCAGCTGGGTCTGGTGTGAGCAGGTCCGGGGTCAGGGGTCAGCTGAATGATGGAGGGAAGGGGAATGCTGGGAGGGTCTAAGGACAGTTACATTTAATTCTGCTTTGCGTCGGACCAAACAATGCCCCTTACTGTAGCTATGATATAATTACCATGTACAGTACCATGGCCTGGCGTGTTCAGGGAATATAACATATTATGGAAGATTGTGCAGCCTAACCATGGCTTCTACAGGGTTCTAACGTGAGAATGATCACCTATAACTGCAATTTCCTGCTTAGTGTTATAAGGTAGTGTCATATAATGTCTATAATCTCGATGCTTAAAAATCAAGTTGTGTTTTGATTACAATTTGATTTTTATTACTGTACTAAAAAGTACAGTAATAAAAACAAGCAAGAAGCTTGTTCCTTTCCTGAGCAGGTGCAGGTCTCCCCTCTTTTATTTTAAGCTGCTGCTCTCAAGAAAATATTCAAGGTCTCTGTTTCACCATAGTTTCTAACTCACTGTTGCCAAGTTACCTTTGGATAACGTGATGCTGATGACAGAGCCAGAAAGTCTGCACACCGCTTCACTTTTTACACGTTTTGATACTTTACAGCCTTACTCCAAAATGGATTACATTTATTTTTTCTCCTCAATGTATACACAATACCCCATTACTAAGTGAAAAAATAAAAATAAAAATAATAAAAATAAAACACTGAAATATCACATGTACATATGTATTCACACCCTTTACTCAATACTTTGTTGAAGCACCTTTGGAAGCAATTACAGTCTCAAGTCTTCTTGGGTATGATGCTACAAGCTTGGCACACCTATTTTTGGGGAGTTTCTCCCATTCTTCTCTGCAGATCCTCTCCAGCTCCATCAGGTTGGATGGGGAGGGTTGGTGCACGGCCATTTTCAGCTCTCTCCAGAGATGTTCAGTCGGGTTCAAGTCTGGGCTCTGGCTGGGCCACTCAAGGACATTCACAGACTTGTCCCGAGGCCACTCCTGTGTTATCTTGGCTGTGTGCTTAGGGTCGTTGTCCTTTTGGAAGGTGAACCTTCACTCCAGTCTGAGATCCAGAGTGCTCTGGAGCAGGTTTGCTTCAAGGATCTCGGTGTTCTTAGCTGCATTCATCTTTCCCTCTATCAGGACTAGTTGCCCCGTTCCCGCTGCCGAAAAACATCCCCACATCATGATGCTGCCACCGTCATGCTTCACTGTAGGGATGGTATTGGCCTGGTAATGATACCTCCATGCTTCACTGTAGGGATGGTATCAGCCTGATAATGATACCTCCATGCTTCACTGTAGGGATGGTATCAGCCTGATGATGATACCTCCATGCTTCACTGTAGGGATGGTATCAGCCTGATGATGATACCTCCATGCTTCACTGTAGGGATGGTATCAGCCTGATGATGATACCTCCATGCTTCACTGTAGGGATGGTATCAGCCTGATGATGATACCTCCATGCTTCACTGTAGGGATGGTATTAGCCCGGTGATGAGCAGTGCCTGGTTTCCGTGATGATTGGTATTCAGGCCAAAAAGTTCAATTTGTTTTTTTGCAGACCAGAGAATCTTGATTCTCATGGTTTGAGAGTCCTCTGGGTGCCTTTTGGCGAACTCCAAGCTGTCATGTGCCTTTTTATAAGGAGTGGCTTCTGTCTGGCCACTCTACCATAAAGGCCTGATTAGTGGAGTGCTGTCTGGATGGTTGATCTTCTGGAAGGTTCTCCCATCTCCACAAGGACATGCTGGAGCTCTGGCAGAGTAACCCTCGGGTTCCTGATCATAAATCATGACAAGATTTGATTGGATAGAACATTTGAAAGCTGGCTTCTGGCAGATTTGATTGGGGAGAAGCCAACACCGTCTTTTCATACATCTTGACTAATCACAGTTCAGTTTACTTCAAGTAAACTTTTGATTAATTCACATATTGCATATCAATTTAGTTCACATGTAATTTGTGAGGTAGGCCTAGGCCATATGGTATTAGGTTGTAACCATCTTATTTGAAGCCTCCATGTTCCAACATTACGACTTAAAAGCTCAAGAACACTGAAACTGGAAGAACGACTTCACAACTTGGGAAATGGGGCCATGCGAGGAGCACGTGAATGCACAGGTAATAATAATAAAAAGGTTTTGTAAGGCTTACATTGGTTTTCCTATTGACTTATTAACATGGCATCGTTTATTTTCATGAGGCCAGACAGAATTGAGCATTATAAGCCATGTTATAAGGTTATTTATGGTCATATAAAACGGCCGATATCAAAGTTTCAACAAACGGTGCACTCTCGAGATATAGCCCATCGCCACTCACACACTCAATGGATCCATAGGTGCAAATGAATAACTCCCTGTCTAATTAAAGGTAAAACAAACAAACAAAATGAGTAGAAATGTGTTTAACTGCCCTAAGATGACATGCTTTATTTTACAAGGTTATATAGGTATTGGTATCCTATATCCAAATGTCATGTTTTCACAGATGATGTGAAACACATTCTAGCTTCAGCAATGGGTTCTTCACATACAGCGAAGTATGTACAGCGCAGTCTGTTTTAGTATGCTCTCTGGTATTGAATGTGTATGAGTAATTGCCAGCACTAAATATATTTTTCTCGCTTGGAGTGAAATGAATTGGCCGCTCACCAACAGACAGACTGTACACATCATATACTGTGAGAGAGGAGGAGCCCCAGCTGCAGCTGTGGCCTCTATATCCAGCCAGTAGGGCCCTAATGTACAGCACTACAGTATCAAAACCATAACACAGTTGATTTACTATTTACTTCAACTGAACTCAACATGCTACCACAGCTCCACTCACAAGCCTCCATAAAACACAATGACTAGCTGGAAATACCAGGACTAAAGAGTTGATTTAATTAGCCTCTACCCACATCCGGTTCAGCTCACTGAGTAAAGCAAGGATCCCTGCCTGCCTGCCTGCCTGCCTGTCTGTCTCCCTGCCTGTCTGTCTGTCTGTCTGTCTGTCTGTCTGTCTGTCTGTCTGTCTGTCTGTCTGTCTGTCTGTCTATTTGTCTGTCTATTTGTCTGTCTGTCCCTCTGCCTTCCTCCCTGCCTGTCTGTCTGTCTGCCTGTCTGTCTGTCTGTCTGTCTGTCTGTCTGTCTGTCTGTCTGTCTGTCTGTCTGCCTTCCTCCCTGCCTGTCTGTCTGTCTGCCTGCCTGCCTGCCTGCCTGCCTGCCTGCCTGCCTGTCTGTCTGTCTGTCTGTCTGTCTGTCTGTCTGTCTGTCTGTCTGTCTGTCCGTTCGCCTGTCGGTCTCTATCAGACCCTGTGTTCCAGAGTGTCGACATATCAGGACATATGTTGCAGGATGTTGCCTATCATGTTCCAGGTCATGTGTTTTATTCACGGTTCGTGGCTCATTAAATATGTTAATCTTGCGTCAGCTCACCCAGGGGGACATGCTTGGCATATGGATGCACTTTTATATGCTAATGAGGTCATGTTAGAAAAAGACAGAAATTGCGACGGTAGATTAAGTCTAAGGGAGGGGCCGAGGTGTCAACTCGTTACTGATGAATTCCTGCTCGTGTGAGAAATGGGGCTGGTCATTTGCATACCACAGACCCCCAAACTAACAACACTTTCACGCACATGTTCAGTCTGATTTGAAATGTCAGTACAGTTCTAGTTGTATTTGTGAAATGGAATAGTGAAATGTGAAGCAGTGGAGCTCATTTCCCTTGTGTGTTTAACACAGCAGATGGAATCCCAGTTACCCACAGCGTTACCAACCAGGGTCTGGTTTCAGGAATCAGTCAGAGCATTGCCTCCATTACCCCTCCATCACCTCCATTACCCTCCATCACCTCTATCACCTCCATTACCCCTCCATCACCTCTATCACCTCCATTACCCTCCATCACTCCTATCACCCCTCCATCACCTCCATCACCCCTCCATCCCCTCCATTACCCTCATCACTTCCATTACCCTCCATCACCTCTATCACCCCTCCATCACCTCCATCACCCCTCCATCACCTCCATCACCTCCATTACCCCTCCATTACCCTCCATCACCTCCATTACCCTCCATCACCCCTCCATCACCTCCACTACCCCTCCATCACCTCCATTCCCCCTCCATCATCTCCATTACCCTGCATCACATCCATTACCCATCCATCACCTCCATTACTCCTCCATTACCCCTCCATCACCTTCATTACCCCTCCATCCCTGTCCACCTCCATTACTCTCAATTACACCTCCATTACCCCTCCATCACCTCCATTACCCCTCCACCACCCCTCCATCACCCCTCCATTACTCCTCCACTACCCCTCCATCCCTCCATCACCTCCATTACCCCTCCACCACCCCTCCATTACCCCTCCATCACCTCCATCACCTCCACCACCCCTCCATTACCCCTCCATCACCTCCATACCCCCTCCATCACCTCCATTACCCCTCCATCACTGTCCACCTCCATTACTCTCCATTACCCCTCCATCACCTCCATTACCCCTCCACCACCCCTCCATTACCCCTCCATTATCCCTCCATCACCCCTCCACCACCTCCATTCCCCCTCCATCACCTCCATTACCCCTCCATCACCTTCATTACCCCTCCATCACCTTCATTACCCCTCCATCCCTGTCCACCTCCATTACTCTCCATTACCCCTCCATCACCTCCATTACCCCTCCACCAACCCTCCATCACCCCTCCATCACCCCTCCATTTCCCCCTTTCATCACCCCTCCATTACCCCTCCACCACCCCTCCATCACCCCTCCATTACCCCTCTATCACCCCTCCATTACCCCTCCATCACCTACATTACCCCTCCATCACCTCTATTACCCCTCCATCAACTCCATTACCCCTCCATCACCTCCATCACCACTCCATCACCTCCATACCCCCTCCATTACTCTCCATTACCCCTCCATTACCCCGCCACCACCCCTCCATTACCCCTCCACCACCCCTCCATTACCCCTCCACCACCTCCATTACCCCTACATCCCTGCCCACCTCCATTACTCTCAATAACCCCTCCATTACCCCTCCACCACCCCTCCATCACCCCTCCACCACCCCCCCATCACCCCTCCATTACCCCTCCATCACCTCCATACTCCCTCCATTACTCTTCATTACCCCTCCATTACCCCTCCACCACCCCTCCATTATCCCTCCACCACCCCTCCATTACCCCTCCATTACCCCTCCACCACCTCTCCATTACCCCTCCATCACCTCCATCACCCCTCCATCACCTCCATTACCCCTTCATCACCCCTCCATCACCTCCATTACCCCTCCATCCCTGTCCAGCTCCATTACTCTCAATTACCCCTCCATTACCCCTCCACCACCCCTCCATCACCCCTCCACCACCCCTCCATCAGCCCTCCATTATCCCTCCATCACCTCCATTACCCCTCCATTACCCCTCCATCACCCCTCCATTACCCCTCTATTACCCCTCCACCACCATCCATCCTCCATCACCTCCATTCCCCTCCATTACTGTCCACCTCCATTCCCCCTCCATCACCTCCATCCCTGTCCTCACAGCTCAGCTCTGTCTCTGTTCTGTCTCTGGAGACGCGTGGCAGCGCGTCTGTCGAGGAGCAGGAAGAGGAAATGTCAATTTTAATATCCTGTCTGAGCTGCTCAGCCTCTCCTCTATCTGTGGATCAGCGTGCCGCGGCGTCGCACTGGAGGAAGAGCATCCCAGCTACCGGACGCCCCCCCGCACGCCGCCGCCACCTCTGACACACCCCCCCGTACGCCGCCGCCACCTCTGACACACACCTCCCCCGCACGCCGCCACCACCTCTGACACACACCCCCCCCCCCCCGCACGCCGCCGCCACCTCTGACTGACGCCCCCGCCAGCCCTCTCTGAGGAACAAGGAAACGCACGCTGAGCTGTTTGGTTCCTGACTTGTGAGGGGGATTCATTAGTACTATCACACATACACACACACACTCTCTCTCTCTCTCTCTCTCTCTCTCTCTCTCTCTCTCTCTCTCACACACACACACACACACACAAAGAGTGGTCTGTTGGACAGGTGGGAGGAACACAAGTGGAGAGGATGGGGGTGACAACAGACACCATATGGTAGCCTGATCAGGATGAGGAAGAGAGGGAAGGGCAGAGAGATGGGGAGAGAGAGAGAGAGAGAGAGAGAGAGAGAGAGAGAGAGAGAGAGAGAGAGAGAGAGACTCATCAGTCACATCTGCCTGACTCACGTAGATGGCTCTCCTCCATCTTGCCTCGTATGACCCCTCTTTAAGTACAGGCCTTGAGGTTTTTCCCAGTTTAAAAATAGTCCCTGCTAAATTCTACACTCACAACCTGCCTCCCTGACTGAATGCTATGGGGAGGCTTTCCGTGAACACCGGCTCTTTTTTGTCTGGCTCTTTTGCATATTTGGAACAACAGCTTGCCAAAATATGTAGTGTGTGTGTATGTCTGTGTGTGGGGGTCTGTGTTGTGTGTGTGTGTGTGTGTGTGTGTGTGTGTTTGTGTGTGGGGGTCTGTGTTGTGTGTGTGTGTGTGTGTGTGTGTGGGGGGGGGGGGTCTGTGTGTGTGTGTGTGTTCAATACTTCTGTACACTACTGTGCTTCAAAATGTTAGCTGTGGTCATCGGTACCTGTCAGTCTGCAGAGGTAAATTACTGACCGAGAGAGAGAGAGAGAGAGAGAGAGAGAGAGAGGGAGGGAGAGAGAGAGAAGAACGTTGTCTCATAGAAATTCATGTGCCAGGAAAATGCTTGTAAAAGGGATTGGGTGAGCACTCCTAGACTAACTGTGAAGTGGTTATTTTCACAAGCGTTTTCCTGTTATCATGTTCTAGCATTACTTCAGTAACAAAGGGGCCTGTTGGAAACACTAATCTCTTGCCAAATAGTGAGAAGGCAAAATAAGCACCCATGGGGTGTGCTGCTACAAATATGCTGCATTTGCTAATATCTGCTCCCAGAGGCCCCCAGAGGCACACATGGGCAGATCAGTGAGGCGACATCTTGGTGTGAGCGTGTTTTTGTTCCGTCTCAACGCTGCTGGACAAGCGTGAGGAGTTCTGTAGATATGACATATCGCCTTGTGTCAGACTGTGTGATGAGCCTTTGTGCCTGTGTGTATGTGCCTGTGTATGTGTGTGTGTGTGAGAGAGAGAGAGAAAGAAAGAGTGTGTGTGTTGGGTCCCGCCATGCCACCAGAAACAAAACATCACATTTATCAGCATGCGGTCGCGAAGTGCAGCTGTCCTGCTAATGAGATTTTAAGTTTGCCATGATGGTCTTTAAACGGCTCAAACATGGAGAATTATGCTTCATGTGTTGATTTTGATTGGTGCCGGGAGGTGGGATGTGTGTGTGTGTGTGTGTGTGTGCGTGCGTGCGTTTGTGTGTGCGTGTGTGTGTGGGTTGGGGGTTTCTGTTGTCAGTGCACTCACAGGAAACAAAAGACCACAGCTGGGAAGAAATTTCATCATGACAGCATTGGGGTTTAATTGTAACATTTACTGTCGGTCACGAGGAACGCTGCGTCCAGACCGAGTGTATTTGTGAAAGAGGCCGGTATTCAGCGTGGGAGTGTGTGGGTGAATACTGTCCTCTGTCCCTGTATGCCACACAGAGCGTGCTGCTCGCTGCTTGTTCCTTGGTCGAAGGACGAGGAGCTTCTCTCCCGGTTCCTTTCTTAACAAACCGACGGGGTCGTGTAGCTGAGCGCACGGACAGCAGACAGAAGAGACGGGACAGAAAGACTATCTGATATCTGGAAGAACAAGGGAGCGTACGGAGAAGGAGAGAGAGGGACACGGAGAGACGGAAAGAGAGAGAGGGAGACATGTTAGTAGATGAGAGAGAGAGAAAGAGAGATTTGGAGAGAGCAGAAAGAGAGGGAGTGAATAGAGAGAGAAATGGGTATGAATACAGAGGGAGTGTGGATTTCCCCATTATGCTGTTTGTATATGTACCACTGATTAGGAGGACCAGCTGTGGAAATTAGGTGTGTAAGAGCGTGTGTGTGTGTGTATGTGTGTGCCTGCGTGCGTGAGTGTGTGTGCACGTGCGTGTGTATGTGTCTCAAACAAGAAATTACTATTAAAATATTGAAAAGGGGCAACAATACTTTCAGTATGTGTGTGTGTGTGTGTGTGTGTGTGAATGTGTGCGCGTGCGTGTGTGTACGTGTGTTTGTGTGATTGTGGTCCGTCTGAAGACATCTTTTGTATGAGATATGGATGCTCTTTGTGGGGAAATTGAAAAACATTAGCATGATAAAGACAGGCTGGAGCTGTCTGGGAGGCTCACGTGCAACATTACTCAAAAAGCACATAGTTGTTAAATGACAGGCAGCCCATTCACACACACACTGCCCTGCCTCCCTCCAACCAGCGCGCTTGTCACCAATATAAGGGAAGGAGTATCCATCATGGCCGCCTCAATTCACTACCAGTCTGTACCAACGCTGCTCCTCCGCCGTGTTTGTGTTGAGGTCTTGTGTGTGTAAAAAAGTGAACTATGACGCTGTGTTCTTAGCCTTTTCTCTCACATCTTCCCCGATCTCGTTTGCTCTTCGTGTGCGGGCGTCTTTAATTAGAGGCTGGCGGAGCCGGGCTCTTGTTTGGGGAGATCCATTTCAAAGCCCCAGACGGAGGTTTTATTTTGGGGAGAGCGCGTTGGTTTCTCCCCTGGCGCTCAGCTGTGGTTGAACCACACACACCAGCATTGTTTCCTCACAGACAAACACACTGGATTCTTGGTAATGTTTTGCTCTGGAATAATTATGCCAGCTGTAATTGCATTAGACAATGGTTCCCCTGAATTCCAGATTTGATGAAGACAGATTGGGATTTATTCACAGTTCTTTCTCTGGTTTACTGAACAGGCATGACGTTTTGTACTACTGTATTTTCTTTTTTGAAATTTGAATAAGAACATGTGAAGGACTCCACACCCAAAAGCAAATCGGTGATTTTGAGTCAGATATCGCCCCCTGTGGGACACCAATAGTAGCTAGGCTACAGGATAGGCCCGTTTCATACATGTCCGCCGCTATTTCAGTGCTGTCTGGCCGTTTCAATGTTTTCTGGCCATGACTTCTCTACTCAATTCGATTCATATTTTGTACTCATTTATTTAGACAGTAGGTCTCAAAGTGGGTCACTCACAACAGCACTGAAAAAATATGAGGAAATCACCCCCGGATATGTCTGCAGCCTGCCAGACAACCACCTCACGAGTAGCCTATCCGCTCACAGGCTCAGTCTTTCCCACATGTCCGTAAATAACCCTGTAACACAACAGCTATGCAGATCTGATCTATTCTGTTCCAGATCTGGCCTATGTTTTAGCCTTGACAACCACATCACACTTGACCACCGCATCCATATCCATGTAGGCTAATGTCTTATACGCGCATGCGGGCTGGGCACCTTGAGTTGACGATACTAAAAACATCTCATTTCATATAGATATGTAGCCTAGGCCTACATAATTCTTCCTCATCGGCACCTTATCTTAATCTTAGCATTGCATAGATTTCGTTGCGTTTCTTGTGTAATTTACACAGAACTGATCGACACCAGCACCGTATCTTTATCTTTCATCTTAATCTTAGGCCTGTATAGATTGTAGGCCTACTTTTTGTGTAGGCCTACTTGGTAACTTGTGTAGCCTATTGTAATTACCTGTAGCTTTTGAGCATAGCCTGCAGCCGGCAGTAACATTTCACTGTGATTGTTGGCTACACTGTAGGCTACTTTAGCATGTGACAAATAAAGATCTGAATCTGAAACCTACCATCAATCAATCAAAGCTTTATTTATATAGCGCATTTCATACCCAGAGGCAACAGAATGCGCTTTACAGAGAACAAGGGAGGTGGGCATACGACCCACTCTCTACATATTCCAGAGGGAAGCAAAAAAACAGTAATCACCCAGGGGCCAGATAAGTGAGCTGTAAATTTTTTTCCCTGACCCCTCTCAACAAGGCGATCGAGCAAGCTCCTGGAGTATGTTTGTCTACCGGCTAAGAACATTTATAAAGCAATACATTACATTAAATTACATTTCAGAGTAAGAGAGGCTAAAAAAGCAACATAGGAGAGAGGACATTCTACGGACATGCTATGACATCCACAGCAGACACGGGGGTATCTATCGGACTCCGGGAGGTCTGCTGGTGACAGTGGGGCATCCACTGGACCTGGTTAGAAGATAGGAGGGAGAGAGAGAGGCACTAGGGAGAGGGAAGGCAGAACAGGGTTAGTAGCACATAGAGCCATACAGACCACACAGATATTGAAACAGGCAACCTGGGGCAAGCTCCTGGAATATATTTGCCTAATGGCTAAGAACATTTAAAGAACAATAAATTACATTAAATACATTTTTCAGAGCAAGAAAGGCTAAGAGCATCAGGTCCAGGCCTAAGCCGTATGTGGACTGATGTGTGTCTGTGTGTATGTGTGTGTGTGTGTGTACTAAATACTACGACATCCACAGCTCCACAGCTGACACGGAGGTATCTATCGGACTCGGGGTGGTCTGCGGGCGACAATAGGGCATCCACTGGATCTGGTTAGAGGATAGGAGGGAGAGAGAGAGGCACTAGGGGAGGCAGAAAACGGTTAGTAGCACACTGAGCCATTGAAGCAACACAGCTGTCAGAACAGAACAAGCCTGTTTCAGGGTAACCATCTTCTGTACACTACTTGATATACATACAGTGCATTGCAGGATAAATACCAATGTATACAGAGGATTCACAGGTAGGTTTGAGGCTGCCTTTCTATGTCTCAAGGTCCTAGCTAGTGATTGTAAGCTAGGTCGAAAACCATGATTGTGAGTATAGGAGGATGATGAGAGAGAGAGAGAGAGAGAGAGAGAGAGAGAGAGAGAGAGAGAGAGAGAGAGACAGACAAAGACAGAGAGAGACTGCCAGGCCAGACCAGGGCGTTTCCCCAGGCGGTGGCTCTGAGGACCTGGAGTAATGCTGCCACCTAGTGGACAATGTCATGGTGGCATTTCAGTAGCTGCATTACAGTACTCTGTGTTCAGCACTTGTCATTCCCTATTTCCCTATACCTCAGGTCATATGGGCATGTATTGTGATGTGGCAGTGATGGTTTGACTAACAGGAGAAGAATAGAACAGAACGTGGACCTGCTTTGATGTTTGATGCACATTTGGCCGGTGTGCACGTCCAAGGCTAGGTCCTTGGTGTCCATATCACTGAGAACATGACCTGGGCCGTCCAAAAAGGCACAGCAACTCCTTTTCCACCTCAGACGACTGAACATGTTTGGCATGGGGCCCAAGATCCTCCGAGCCTTCTACAGGCACAGCAGAGAGCTTCCTGACTGGGAACATCACGGTGTGGTGTGGGAACCGCTCTGCCCTCAACAGGGAAGCGCTGCAGAGCGTAGTGTCGACAGCCCAGCGCATCAGTGGACCTGAGCTCCCCTCCATCAGGAGCTACACGGCGGTCGGAGAGCCAGTAAAGCCCTCAGGATCTTCACAGACGCAGACCAGGGCCTGTTGGTTGTCCCCCCGCTCAAGGCTAAAGATTAAAGGTGGCTGAGCCTTTGAAGAAAGACTCATCTGTTCAGACTAGCCTTTGTCTAGCCTCCTGTATTTTTGTGTGTTTGTACTTGTTTTTTGTTTTTTTTGTGCTTCTTGTCATTGTTTTTATTTACTGATGTTTTGTGAAGCACTTTGTGACCCCGGTCTGTGAAAAGTGATATATAAATGAAATGTACTTGCGGCCAGCGTCAGCTGAGCTCAGTCTAGTCAGCTCAGTCTAACCAGCTCAGTCTAGTCAGCTCAGTCTAACCAGCTCAGTCTAACCAGCTCAGTCTAGTGAGCTCAGTCTAGTCAGCTCAGTCTAACCAGCTCAGTCTAACCAGCTCAGTCTAACCAGCTCAGTCTAGTCAGCTCAGTCTAACCAGTTCAGTCTAGTCAGCTCAGTCTAACCAGCTCAGTCTAACCAGCTCAGTCTAGTGAGGTCAGTCTAACTAGGTCTGTGAAAAGTGATATATAAATGAAATGTACTTGCGGCCAGCGTCAGCTGCTGCTGTCTAGCGTGCTCAGTCTAGTGAGCTCAGTCTAACCAGCTCAGTCTAGTCAGCTCAGTCTAACCAGCTCAGTCTAACCAGCTCAGTCTAGTCAGCTCAGTCTAACCAGCTCAGTCTAGTCAGCTCAGTCTAGTCAGCTCAGTCTAGTCAGCTCAGTCTAACCAGCTCAGTCTAACCAGCTCAGTCTAGTGAGCTCAGTCTAACCAGCTCAGTCTAGTCAGCTCAGTCTAACCAGCTCAGTCTAACCAGCTCAGTCTAACCAGCTCAGTCTAGTGAGCTCAGTCTAACCAGCTCAGTCTAACCAGCTCAGTCTAGTGAGCTCAGTCTAACCAGCTCAGTCTAGTCAGCTCAGTCTAACCAGCTCAGTCTAACCAGCTCAGTCTAACCAGCTCAGTCTAGTGAGCTCAGTCTAACCAGCTCAGTCTAACCAGCTCAGTCTAGTGAGCTCAGTCTAACCAGCTCAGTCTAACCAGCTCAGTCTAGTCAGCTCAGTCTAGCGTGCTCAGTCTAGTGAGCTCAGTCTAGTGAGCTCAGTCTAACCAGCTCAGTCTAACCAGCTCAGTCTAGTGAGCTCAGTCTAACCAGCTCAGTCTAGTGAGCTCAGTCTAACCAGCTCAGTCTAGTCAGCTCAGTCTAACCAGCTCAGTCTAACCAGCTCAGTCTAGTCAGCTCAGTCTAACCAGCTCAGTCTAACTAGCTCAGTCTAGTCAGCTCAGTCTAACCAGCTCAGTCTAACCAGCTCAGTCTAGTCAGCTCAGTCTAACCAGCTCAGTCTAACCAGCTCAGTCTAACCAGCTCAGTCTAACCAGCTCAGTCTAGTGAGCTCAGTCTAACCAGCTCAGTCTAACCAGCTCAGTCTAACCAGCTCAGTCTAGTGAGCTCAGTCTAGTGAGCTCAGTCTAACTAGCTCAGTCTAGCGAGTATCTCAGCCTCCAGGGGCCTCATTTATCATTGAGGTACGCCTTCTTTTACACGGTCTTTTTCGCGATTTCAGGCGTACGCCATTTCCCCCCCCCACATTGCGATTTATCAAGCCGAAAGGGCGGAAATTTAGTCGCCTTTCTCCGCGCTTTTGTACGACACCTCTCAAGTTGTCGTACCGATTTACACGGTGTTCTACGCCCTTTTTGAACACAGGGGGAACTGGCGACGCAGGTGGTGCGTCGGTGAATTACTATGTTTGACGGAGAGAATAAGAGCGACAGTTCATGAACGCACAATCATGTAGGCTAATAGCCCAATTCAGCACCAACATATATCGCAATGCAAGATTAGACGTGTCCTCCATCAAACGGCAATAATTGACCAATTAGATTGTCATTAATATGTGATCATGTGGACCTGTTTGCTCTTTGGTAAGCATATAAATGACAGTCCTCCTGTGCGTAATGCGAGCCTAAATGAATCCGGCGCTACTCGGCCTACTGGCCGAGATAGAACTCCAAAGAGGTGACGGCGATGGCGACTGCACCCACATAAGGGCACCATCAGTGAATGAATACGTCTATGTGAATCGCTAAAATGTGCACACTAGAAATACCCAAATCATATGTGACGCCGACATGCTCATCACAAGTGTAGTGGCACGGTGGCCTGGCTCCACGCATGACTCATTCATCCTGGCGCACAGCAGGGTAGGGCTAGACTGGAGGCAGGCGCTGCGCGTGACGGCTGGCTTGTTGGTGTGTCCATAGCCAAGATACATATTCTTTGTCTTTTTTACTTTAATCTTTATTAGCATTTTCCATCCATACAACGACAATACAATAAAACATAAAAACCTACAATAACAGCTTATGGGTACATCCATCCATGCAGCTTTTTTTTCTTACTCAAATATGACAATTTTAATATTAGTGGTATCATCACACTTCCTTCTATAATCCATCCATTTTTCCCATCTCCCTTCAAACTTTCCTTCCTGCATCCTCAATGCATGCGTGAACCTCTCCCTAACATACATCTCCTCCACAACACCCAGCCACTGCTCCTTGGTTGGGCGTTCCACCTTATACCAAGCCCTCGTTATTGTCTTTTTACTAGCAACCAATAGTACTTTCACTAGGTATCTGTCCCCTCCTTGTACATCATCCCGTGTTATGTTTGCCAAGATATATATTCAAAGCTGATAAGAAGGTGGAGGCCGGCGCGCTGGAGGTGGAGGCACTGGAGGTCGTGGCGCTGGAGGTGGAGGCTGCAACCGGCGGGGGCACGACCGTCAGGTCAAGGACCACTGCAGACTCCCCCTCCTCTGAGTCCCACCCCACGTCAGAGTCTGGAGAAACAATTTCAATCATTTTCTTTGAGTTTGTCTGTGAACTTGATTATGCATTAAACATTTCATTGTGCAGCCATATTCATTTGATATGTTTTTCTGTTGGCAGTCAAATAAATGCTGTGATTTACCGGGTGATTTAGATGAGTCTTAATTTCCCAGAGGGGTAAATGTTTAATGTGTTCTAACATTATGAAGTGGTCATCTGCGTTATTGTTCCCTGTTTTTGGTCCTAATTTAATCATAGCCTACCACAGAATGTTTGCTTTCCTCACAGCCACATGTTACAGTATGTCCGTGTATGCCAAATCCTAGATGCACAAAACGTAGCTAAAGTAGGCTACTAAGCTGTAGGAGCAAACAGACAAAGGTAGGCTATTAATACCTTCCGAAGAGGATTGTCTTCCTCGCGTGGACCTCACCAACAAGCACATGCACCTCCGTCTCCGAGAAGTTCCTCTTCTTTGCTCTTCGTTCCATGTTTCATTGTCCCGCCTGGGTGCTCCACGCTACCTTTTTAAGCCGGTTCCTTCCGGGAAACCACGTTTGGCCACTCATGGTTTTGACCATATATGGTTGGATTTGGGCGTGGCGAGGGCGGAACACGGGGCGCGTGCGCGTACGCTCTCCTCTCCGCCAGTCTCGGATTTCCCGTGCAGGAAAGGGCGTACGACATTTTTGATAGATCCGAAAAGCGTGTAAATATTCTCGTCGTACGCTACATTTCGCATTTTCCGCGTTTTCGTCGTACGCCCTCTTTTACACCAGAATTTACACGCTCTTTGATAAATGAGGCCCCAGGCCAGAGCTGCGGCTCCAGGACAGCTTCTCCACCCGGCAGCCAAGCTCTTGAACAACGGTCACTATCGCTGCCCACACACACATTCACACTGTGGACACACTAACACACACACCCACATTAACACTGTGGACACACAAACACACACACTGACATGCACACTGTGGACACACAAACACACACACTGACATGCACAATGCACATTTGCACTTTTTATACACACTTTACACACATCACACTTACTTTTGTACAGCGCCGTCCTGCACTGTTTTGTATTATTAATATCCTCTTGTAAATTATTATTCAGTTGTTGCTGGACAATAAAGACATCTTGAATCTTGAATCTTGAACTTGTTCATTTCATTCGCCCTGAAAAAAAAAGAAGAACTTGTTGTTAGCCAGAGTGATGTAAATAAACAAGGTGTGATAAATAAACAAGGTGTGATAAATAAACACTGTGTGATGAACCTCCTGAAGACTCAGTGGTCCATTCTAGCAGTGTCCCATACGAGCCACCGGTCCAGACCAGGCGCATCCAGAACTGATCAGAACAGCGTGGATCTGCTGCAGTACCACCCGTCCACCGGGCCGGTCCTGGTCAGACGGGGGGGCTCAGAGACAGAGCCAGAGAGAGCAGGTCCAGTGAGGGGGGGGGGGGTCTCAGAGCCAGAGAGAGCAGGTCCAGTAAGGGGGGGGGAGGTCCCAGAGACAGAGAGAGCAGGTCCAGTGAGGTGGGGGTGGTTCTCAGAGCCACAGAGAGCAGGTCCAGTGAGGGGGGGGGGGTCTCAGAGCCACAGAGAGCAGGTCCAGTGAGGGGGGGGGGGTCTCAGAGCCACAGAGAACAGGTCCCAGTGAGGGGGGGGGGGGGGTTCTCGGAGCCAGAGAGAGCAGGTCCAGTGAGGTGTGGGGGGGGGGTGGTTCTCAGAGACAGAGAGAGCAGGTCCAGTGAGGTGGGGGGTTCTCAGAGCCAGAGAGAGCAGGTCCAGTGAGGTGGGGGGTTCTCAGAGACAGAGAGAGCAGGTCCAGTGAGGTGGGGGGTTCTCAGAGCCAGAGAGAGCAGGTCCAGTGAGGTGGGGGGTTCTCAGAGACAGAGAGAGCAGGTCCAGTGAGGTGGGGGGTTCTCAGAGACAGAGCCAGCCCTGCCGCGTCCCTGGAGACTGATGAGCAGCGGCTGGTGGCAGAACGCCTCTTAACCTTCCCTCTCCTCCAGGGTGACAGGGCTGAGTTACACCCCCCCCTCACCCCGCCTGCCTGCCGCACTGTGATCTGACCTGCCACCATCTCCCTTCTTAATGGGACCCAACGGGTGGCCCTCCCTGGGGACCAGAGTGTGTGAGTGTGTGTGTGTGTGTGTGTGTGTGTGTATGCATTTGTACAATGGGCTCTCTGAGAGGGGAAAAATAGGTCAAGAAGAGCTGGCTACGTATGTCTGGCTAGATGAGCTGCTATTAAGCTCACAATAGACTCAAACACGTGTGCACACATACACACACACACACACACACACACACACATACACACACACACACACACACACTAGGACCAGGGGCTGGAGCAGAAGTATTATATAAGGGAAGTGGGAACCTGATGGGCACCCCGGAGGAGAGGAGGGATGGGGGGGAGGGGGTAGTGAGGATGACGCGGGTGCGGGTGACCTATTGCTGACCCCCATCCTAGGGTCACCCCCCCGTCCCCATCCTGGAGCACGGTGTGGTGGTGACAGAGGGAGGAGGGTGGGGGGGTCAGGGTGAGGGGGGGCAGGAGGTGTCTGATTAGCACCTAATGGGGCAGGGGTGGATGGGAGGAGGGAGGAGGAGGATGATTAGGAGGGGGGGGGGGGGGGCAATCTGCCCTGAGCCCTCCAGTCCATCAGCCAGCCAACCCTCCTGGCCCAGCGTGGTGGAGCCCTGCAGATGAACGAGCCCCACAGGAGCATCGCGGAGCGGGTAGGGTTACGCCTCAGACCCCTAGAACATCCCTCTGGAACAGCTTTCATCAGTGTGTGTGTGTGTGTGTGTGTGGGGGGGGGGTTATAAGGCTGACACACACACCCCCCACACTGATGAAAGCTGTTCCAAAACTCTACTGAATTTCAAATGTAATCAAATCCCAAAAACAACAACACCTGATTGTTTGAGTCCCCGTGGAGGTACAGTATATTATTTGAGGAAAGTCAAATTTGAGTGTGTAATGGTCTGATTAATATCCATAAAGGGAGGCTTTGCTCAGAATCAAAAAGACAAACCCAGTAAACCCAGTAAACCCAGTGAGCCCAGTAAACCCAGTGAGCCCAGTGAGCCCAGTAAGCCCAGTGAGCCCAGTAAACCCAGTAAGCCCAGTGAGCCCAGTAAACCCAGTAAACCCAGTGAGCCCAGTAAACCCAGTAAACCCAGTGAGCCCAGTAAACCCAGTAAACCCAGTAAACCCAGTGAGCCCAGTGAGCCCAGTAAACCCAGTGAGCCCAGTAAACCCAGTGAGCCCAGTAAGCCCAGTGAGCCCAGTAAACCCAGTAAGCCCAGTGAGCCCAGTGAGCGCAGTAAACCGAGTGAGCCCAGTAAGCCCAGTGAGCCCAGTAAACCCAGTGAGCCCAGTAAGCCCAGTGAGCCCAGTAAACCCAGTAAACCCAGTGAGCCCAGTAAGCCCAGTAAGCCCAGTGAGCCCAGTAAACCCAGTAAACCCAGTGAGCGCAGTAAACCCAGTAAGCCCAGTGAGCCCAGTAAACCCAGTAAGCCCAGTAAGCCCAGTAAACCCAGTAAACCCAGTGAGCCCAGTGAGCCCAGGAAACCCAGTAAACCCAGTAAACCCAGTGAGCCCAGTAAACCCAGTAAACCCAGTAAACCCAGTGAGCCCAGTCAGCCCAGTAAACCCAGTGAGCCCAGTAAACCCAGTGAGCCCAGTCAGCCCAGTAAACCCAGTAAACCCAGTGAGCCCAGTGAACCCAGTAAACCCAGTGAGCCCAGTGAGCCCAGTCAGCCCAGTCAGCCCAGTAAACCCAGTAAACCCAGTAAACCCAGTGAGCCCAGTGAGCCCAGGAAACCCAGTAAACCCAGTGAGCCCAGTAAACCCAGTAAACCCAGTGAGCCCAGTGAGCCCAGTGAGCCCAGTAAACCCAGTAAACCCAGTGAGCCCAGTAAACCCAGTAAACCCAGTGAGCCCAGTGAGCCCAGTAAACCCAGTGAGCCCAGTAAACCCAGTAAACCCAGTAAACCCAGTGAACCCAGTAAACCCAGTGAGCCCAGTCAGCCCAGTAAACCCAGTAAACCCAGTGAGCCCAGTAAACCCAGTAAACCCAGTGAGCGCAGTAAACCCAGTAAACCCAGTGAGCCCAGTGAGCCCAGTAAACCCAGTAAACCCAGTGAGCCCAGTAAACCCAGTAAACCCAGTAAACCCAGTGAGCCCAGTAAACCCAGTAAACCCAGTGAGCCCAGTCAGCCCAGTAAACCCAGTAAACCCAGTGAGCCCAGTAAACCCAGTGAGCCCAGTCAGCCCAGTAAACCCAGTAAACCCAGTGAGCCCAGTAAACCCAGTAAACCCAGTGAGCCCAGTAAACCCAGTGAGCGCAGTAAACCCAGTAAACCCAGTAAACCCAGTGAGCCCAGTAAACCCAGTAAACCCAGTGAGCCCAGTAAACCCAGTAAACCCAGTAAACCCAGTGAGCCCAGTAAACCCAGTGAGCCCAGTCAGCCCAGTAAACCCAGTAAACCCAGTGAGCCCAGTGAGCCCAGTAAACCCAGTCAACCCAGTGAGCCCAGTAAACCCAGTAAACCCAGTAAACCCAGTGAGCCCAGTAAACCCAGTAAACCCAGTGAGCCCAGTAAACCCAGTGAGCGCAGTAAACCCAGTGAGCCCAGTGAGCCCAGTGAGCCCAGTAAACCCAGTAAACCCAGTGAGCCCAGTAAACCCAGTGAACCCAGTAAACCCAGTGAGCCCAGTCAGCCCAGTAAACCCAGTAAACCCAGTGAGCCCAGTAAACCCAGTAAACCCAGTAAACCCAGTGAGCCCAGTGAGCGCAGTAAACCGAGTGAGCCCAGTAAGCCCAGTGAGCCCAGTAAACCCAGTAAACCCAGTGAGCCCAGTAAGCCCAGTAAGCCCAGTGAGCCCAGTAAACCCAGTAAACCCAGTGAGCGCAGTAAACCCAGTAAGCCCAGTGAGCCCAGTAAACCCAGTAAGCCCAGTAAACCCAGTGAGCCCAGTGAGCCCAGGAAACCCAGTAAACCCAGTAAACCCAGTGAGCGCAGTAAACCCAGTAAACCCAGTGAGCCCAGTAAACCCAGTAAACCCAGTAAACCCAGTGAGCCCAGTCAGCCCAGTAAACCCAGTAAACCCAGTGAGCCCAGTAAACCCAGTGAGCCCAGTCAGCCCAGTAAACCCAGTAAACCCAGTGAGCCCAGTGAACCCAGTAAACCCAGTGAGCCCAGTAAACCCAGTAAACCCAGTGAGCCCAGTAAACCCAGTAAACCCAGTAAACCCAGTGAGCCCAGTCAGCCCAGTAAACCCAGTAAACCCAGTGAGCCCAGTAAACCCAGTGAGCCCAGTCAGCCCAGTAAACCCAGTAAACCCAGTGAGCCCAGTGAACCCAGTAAACCCAGTGAGCCCAGTAAACCCAGTAAACCCAGTGAGCCCAGTCAGCCCAGTCAGCCCAGTAAACCCAGTAAACCCAGTGAGCCCAGTGAACCCAGTGAGCCCAGTAAACCCAGTGAGCGCAGTAAACCCAGTAAACCCAGTGAACCCAGTGAGCCCAGTGAGCCCAGGAAACCCAGTAAACCCAGTGAGCCCAGTAAACCCAGTAAACCAAGTGAGCCCAGTGAGCCCAGTGAGCCCAGTAAACCCAGTAAACCCAGTGAGCCCAGTAAACCCAGTAAACCCAGTGAGCCCAGTGAGCCCAGTAAACCCAGTGAGCCCAGTAAACCCAGTAAACCCAGTGAACCCAGTAAACCCAGTGAGCCCAGTCAGCCCAGTAAACCCAGTAAACCCAGTGAGCCCAGTAAACCCAGTAAACCCAGTGAGCGCAGTAAACCCAGTAAACCCAGTGAGCCCAGTGAGCCCAGTAAACCCAGTAAACCCAGTGAGCCCAGTAAACCCAGTAAACCCAGTAAACCCAGTGAGCCCAGTAAACCCAGTAAACCCAGTGAGCCCAGTCAGCCCAGTAAACCCAGTAAACCCAGTAAACCCAGTGAGCCCAGTAAACCCAGTGAGCCCAGTCAGCCCAGTAAACCCAGTAAACCCAGTGAGCCCAGTAAACCCAGTAAACCCAGTGAGCCCAGTAAACCCAGTGAGCGCAGTAAACCCAGTAAACCCAGTGAGCCCAGTAAACCCAGTAAACCCAGTAAACCCAGTGAGCCCAGTAAACCCAGTAAACCCAGTAAACCCAGTGAGCCCAGTCAGCCCAGTAAACCCAGTAAACCCAGTAAACCCAGTAAACCCAGTGAGCCCAGTGAGCCCAGTAAACCCAGTAAACCCAGTGAGCCCAGTAAACCCAGTAAACCCAGTGAGCCCAGTGAGCCCAGTAAACCCAGTAAACCCAGTGAGCCCAGTAAACCCAGTAAACCCAGTAAACCCAGTGAACCCAGTAAACCCAGTGAGCCCAGTCAGCCCAGTAAACCCAGTAAACCCAGTGAGCCCAGTAAACCCAGTAAACCCAGTAAACCCAGTGAGCGCAGTAAACCCAGTAAACCCAGTGAGCCCAGTAAACCCAGTGAGCCCAGTGAGCCCATTAAACCCAGTAAACCCAGTGAGCCCAGTAAACCCAGTAAACCCAGTGAGCCCAGTCAGCCCAGTAAACCCAGTAAACCCAGTAAACCCAGTGAGCCCAGTAAACCCAGTGAGCCCAGTCAGACCAGTAAACCCAGTAAACCCAGTGAGCCCAGTCAGCCCAGTAAACCCAGTAAACCCAGTAAACCCAGTGAGCCCAGTAAACCCAGTGAGCCCAGTCAGCCCAGTAAACCCAGTAAACCCAGTGAGCCCAGTAAACCCAGTAAACCCAGTGAGCCCAGTAAACCCAGTGAGCGCAGTAAACCCAGTAAACCCAGTAAACCCAGTGAGCCCAGTAAACCCAGTAAACCCAGTAAACCCAGTGAGCCCAGTAAACCCAGTGAGCCCAGTCAGCCCAGTAAACCCAGTAAACCCAGTGAGCCCAGTGAGCCCAGTAAACCCAGTAAACCCAGTGAGCCCAGTAAACCCAGTAAACCCAGTGAGCCCAGTGAGCCCAGTAAACCCAGTAAACCCAGTGAGCCCAGTAAACCCAGTAAACCCAGTAAACCCAGTGAGCCCAGTAAACCCAGTAAACCCAGTGAGCCCAGTCAGCCCAGTAAACCCAGTAAACCCAGTAAACCCAGTGAGCCCAGTAAACCCAGTGAGCCCAGTCAGACCAGTAAACCCAGTAAACCCAGTGAGCCCAGTAAACCCAGTAAACCCAGTAAACCCAGTGAGCGCAGTAAACCCAGTAAACCCAGTGAGCCCAGTGAGCCCAGTAAACCCAGTAAACCCAGTGAGCCCATTAAACCCAGTAAACCCAGTAAACCCAGTGAGCCCAGTAAACCCAGTAAACCCAGTGAGCCCAGTCAGCCCAGTAAACCCAGTAAACCCAGTAAACCCAGTGAGCCCAGTAAACCCAGTGAGCCCAGTCAGACCAGTAAACCCAGTAAACCCAGTGAGCCCAGTGAACCCAGTAAACCCAGTGAGCCCAGTGAGCCCAGTCAGCCCAGTCAGCCCAGTAAACCCAGTGAGCCCAGTGAACCCAGTGAGCCCAGTGAGCCCAGTAAACCCAGTGAGCCCAGTGAGCCCAGTGCTGAGTTGAAACCACAGTGTGCCATTTGAAAAGACAGATCATACAGTAGGTCACATTGGACAGCAGAAGAAGGGGATGTTTTGTGAGTCTGTGAGATGTGACTGAGTGAGATCTGAGATGTGACTGAGTGAGATCTGAGATGTGACTGAGTGAGATCTGAGAAGATGTGACTGAGTGAGATGTGACTGAGTGAGATCTCAGATGTGACTGAGTGAGATCTGAGAAGATGTGACTGAGTGAGATCTGAGATGTGACTGAGTGAAAGTGAGATGTGACTGAGTGAGATCTGAGATGTGACTGAGTGAGATCTGAGATGTGACTGAGTGAGATCTGAGAAGATGTGACTGAGTGAAAGTGAGATGTGACTGAGTGAGATCTGAGATGTGACTAAGTGAGATATGATTGAGTGAGATCTGTGACTGAGTGAGATGTGACTGAGTGAGATGTGACTGAGTGAGATCTCAGATGTGACTGAGTGAGATGTGATTGAGTGAGATGTGACTGAGTGAGATCTCAGATGTGACTGAGTGAGATGTGACTGAGTGAGATGTGACTGAGTGAGATGTGACTGAGTGAGATGTGACTGAGTGAGATCTGTGACTGAGTGAGATCTGTGACTGAGTGAGATTTAGCCGGTAGACAAACATACTCCAGGAGCTTGCTCGATCGCCTTGTTGAGAGGGGTCAGGGAAGAATTTTTACAGCTCACTTATCTGGCCCCCGGGTGATTACTGTTTTTTTTGCTTCCCTCTGGAATATGTAGAGAGTGGGTCGTATGCCCACCTCCCTTGTTCTCTGTAAAGCGCATTGTGTTGCCTCTGGGTATGAAATGCGCTATACAAATAAAGCTTTGATTGATTGATTGAGATGTGACTGAGTGAGATCTGTGACTGAGTGAGATGTGACTGAGTGGCCGATATTTCCAGCTTCTGAACAGCAGGAGGATGTAGGCTACTGTTCTGATGCCTGTGCATGTTTAGAGCATTTTTCATGGGCAGAGCTAAGGGGCTTTTGGGGCTTAAAGGAGTAGTAAAGGGAAAAATCAAGTTTAGCCCTGTTTTAAAGGAGTAGTAAAGGGAAAATGCATGTTTTAAGGTTACGTATGATCATATACAATGGTTCAGATCAAAAAGTTGACAAAACTAGCACTTTGTTGAAAGTTGATAATTGCTCTACCACCGTTTTGGTCTTACAATGGATGTGGGTGGATACCTTGAAAAATAATTAAAAAACATGTTAAACTCTCAATTTCAAAGAAAAGAAGCTCACCGAGGGGGTAATTGGTGTCCGTTGGTGTTCTGACATCAAATTTGCCGCAAAGTATGAATCCTGTAGGGTTTTAGTGATCATTTTATGAAATCCATTGACTAGTATTGACGCGACAGTTGTAGATGTGTAGATCAATCCGCAGAGGGGATTCAGGAAGCGGAACTACTTACGGTAGCTATTGTTATTGTTTATGTTGCTAGGCTACTTAGTTTGCGGACATTTACACACGTATGTGTTGCGACTAAATAGTTCTATGCTAAATATTTAAAAAAGCCTTTCCAGATGAACTAGAATCTTACTTTATTGCAAATTATATGTCAGAACGCCAACTAACACCTTGGTGAGTTTCTTGTCTTTGACAATGAGAGTTTAAAATGTTTTTTGAATGATTTTTCACGGTGCCCACACAGAAATTTCTAACCAGAAGAGCCTTGATCTTGCGGCCTTGGACTAAAGTCTGGGGTCTGGGTCTCAGTATGCATGGTCTGGGTCTGGGTCTCAGTATGCATGGTCTGGGTCTGGGTCTCAGTATGCATGGTCTGGGTCTAGGTCTCAGTATGCATGGTCTGGGTCTGGGTCTCAGTATGCATGGTCTGGGTCTCAGTATGCATGGTCTGGGTCTGGGTCTCAGTATGCATGGTCTGGGTCTGGGTCTCAGTATGCATGGTCTGGGTTTGGGTCTGGGTCTCAGTATGCATGGTCTGGGTCTGGGTCTCAGTATGCATGGTCTGGGTCTGGGTCTCAGTATGCATGGTCTGGGTTTGGGTCTGGGTCTCAGTATGCATGGTCTGGGTTTGGGTCTAGATCTGACATTCAACCTGCCGCAGACAATCAGGGTCCAGTTCTACACGGCCATCATTAAGTCCATCATTAAGTCCATCATTGAGTCCATCCTTTGCCGTCTGGTTTGGTGCCTCTACTACGGGTCAAGGTCAATGGTAAATGGACGGCACTTATATTGTGCTTTTATCCAAAGCCTCTCATTCACCCATTCACACATACATTCACACACCGATGGCGGCAGCTGCCATGCAAGGTGCCAGCCTGCTCATTGGGAGCAATTTGGGGTTCAGTGTCTTGCTGAGTCTTGGACACTTCGTCTCTTCGTGTCTTGGACACTTCGACATGTGGACAGGAGGAGACGGGATTCGAACCGACGACCCTACGATCATTGGACGACCCGCTCTATCACTGAGGGAGTGTAGATGATGTGTGGGAGCACACCATTGCAGGACATCATTCGGTCAGCAGAGGGGGTCATGGGATACAGCCTGCCCACTATCCAGGAACTGTCCAACTCCCGAACCAAGCAGGGAAGATGACCAGTGACCTCTCTCACCCTAACCTCCACATCTTCCAAAACTCCCGTCTGGCTGAAGATATCAGTCTATCAAGGCCAGATCCTCACACCACTTGAGCAGTTTCTTCCCCAAGGCGAAGGGACTCACAAACAAGTGAACTGAGCACTAATTCTGCACTGACTGTTCCTTTTCTCTGGGTGCAATATCTGTGCCGCTGAACAAATGGGTCTCTATTTATATCACATTAGCCTTTTAATTAATATACTGTAGCCTCACATAGTCTATAATGTATACAGTATATAACCATGTACAGCCTCTAATAGCCTACTACTATAATAACAATATTAATACTACTTCACTTCTACTGTGTATATTTTGTATTTTTATTGTTTCACTTACTTTCTTGTATTATTGTGCTATGCAAGTCCTCTGTGCACCATCCATTCAAATTCTTTGTATTTGAAAATGTACTTTTAAACCAAATTCTGATTCAGATAAAACCAAGATATCTTTAGGGGTCCGGTCTTGGTCTGGGGCTCAAGAGCACCAGTTTCAATTTCATCTCTGCTTCTAAACTATTTTTATTCCTTTTAATTTTTTATATCATCATGCTAATTTCAGAGTCAAAATCTATGTTTGGTATAAACAACACTAGATGGCAGTAGAGTTCTGGCAACAAGTGGACTAACTTAATAATATAGCTGTTGTTGTTACACATTATTAGTTGTTGCAAAAACCATTGATGAACATTTTTAATTTGAATACCTTTTTGATGTTGGAGAAACACTGAGAGACTAATACCTGACCTAATTTCATCACAACACATGGTCCAAATCATTTCCAGGGTGGGTTAAGATGGCTTTCGCTGTTTATATCACTCAGAACTAGACACACTGTGTGTGTGAACTAGACACAAAGTGTGTATTTAAGGTGCCCTATTTGCAGAGTATGGCAGTCTGTCTGTCTCAGGTCTGCCATTGTTTCTAAACATAGTCCAGTTGAGCACTAGTGTTGCGATGAGGCTGTTAACTCCATGATCACTAAACAGAGGTGTTCATTAAACCAACTCTGCTTTCTGACTGCTCAAAGGGCTGGACTGGTAACCATGAATAGTACAGCTAGTTTCATTTAATATTACTGGGTCCAGAAACACTATTTGTGTTTTTTGGGCCAGAGTTGAGTGCTCTCCACATGCTGACATGCTGCTCTACCAATGCTGTGAGCCGTGTGCTGGTATAAGATCCTGCTCTACTGAGGTCCGGTCCTACTGAGGTCCGGTTCTACTGAGGTCCTGCTCTACTGAGGCCCAGTTCTACTGGGTCAGAACTGCTGCTTTATAGCTGGTTCCTCTGGCCAGAAGGTATTTAGAGGTTTTACTGGACTTTTACTGGTGCTATGCTGAGGCCACACACACACAGACACACACACACACACACATGCGCGCACACAGACCTGTGAGTAAGCTTCCAAAGTCAGGTTAAGACGAAAGGAGCACCCCTGGTCATATATCTGTCCTGTGTGTGTGTGTGTGTGTGTGTGTGTGTGTGTGTGTGTGTGTGTGTGTGTGTGTGTGTGTGTGTGTGTGTGTGTGTGTGTGTGTGTGTGTGTGTGTGTGTGTGTGTGTGCGTGCGTGTGTGGAAGAGAAAAGGAGAGAGAGAGAGAGAGAGAGAGAGAGAGAGAGAGAGAGAGAGAGAGAGAGAGACAGAAAGAAAGAGAGTCTCTGAGACACACACCAGTCCAGAAATCTATCAAGGCAAAATGTTAAACTAATAATTCATATGAACATGAGCACAATCAATCTACAGTAACTGGACTATTTGGTGAGTTTGAATAGACAATTACATTCAATTAAAACCTGAGTTTCCTGTGGGTACGATTCATTTTTTATACTTGTACAGAGTAGAATACTGTAGCTTGCCTAAATGAATCATCTTGTACAGTACAATAAAAACCTTCAGGCCTGGGTTCAATCCTGAATGAGAGTCATCCTTCAATATTTCTAACCCCACCAGCCTTTTCTGTGTCAAGATGTAGATTATTCCATCAAACCCGATCAAACCCACTCTGCAGGAAATCACGATTGAAAACTCCCTGCATGTTTCCCTTTATGTTCAACTCAGCCCAGTATACAATATAGATTAAGTCTATGAAAAAAGGAGGAAAAATGCAGGTCTTCAACATGCCTAGATATACAGTATTAATACACAACAGCAGCATATTAACATTAATGTGATTGATTAAAAATGCAAAGCAAGCGCAAACGAAGCCTGTCTTTCCGACAGGTACGCGATCCCAAAGAGGAATTCCTGTCAGCCGTGGAAGGACCACAGGTGGAAAACAGGGTAGTTAATATTTGACTATCGTCCTGGGAAACAAATTCTGCAAACATTTGTGATGTTTTGCAAGCAGACCTCATTACCATTGTGTCTCAGTATTGTCAGCAGACACATTTTTTATTTGATTCATTTCACTTGATTTGTTTTGTTCAAACAAAATACAAGGAGAAAACACAATTTAGTTCTGAATTAGAAGTATTAATTGTGTGCGTGTGTGTGTGTGTGTGTGTGTGTGTGTGTGTGTGTGTGTGTGTGTGTGTGTGTGCACCTGAGGTGCGGCTGATAACCTGTGAGTTAATTCCCTAAGCCAGGTTAGGATCAAAGGAGAACTACTGGTCATATATCTGTCATGTTTACAGGCATGTGTGTGTGTGTGTGTGTGTGTGTGTGTGTGTGTGTGTGTGTGTGTGTGTGTGTGTGTGTGTGTGTGTGTGTGTGTCCGAGTGTAGATGTCCTGTTTATACTGGGCTGCTTGGTCAGGCCAGACCAGTCATCCATAGATCTACTGGTCCATTAATACAGTAACTGATCCTCAATACACTGAACCTGATGATACACACCTGCTACTGTACATGTTATCATCCCCAAGCCTTAATACAGACTTCATCTATCAATACATTTATCAATGGGATTTCTCCTATTAAAAAAAAGGACAAACTAAAAAGCAAATCATCAAGAAAATGAATAATATACAGGAAAAATACAACCTTAAAGGAATTACAAGAAATGCGAAATATACAAATATAGACAACGGACAACTATATACAGTAGAAGAGTGGAACAGTAAACATGGCCAGATTGTGCAAACATGGACTGTTCATAAGCAAGTACTGTAAGTGTATCAACTTTAATCATATTGAAGTACGATAAAATGACTGGTTACAAAATGTCAGCGTTGTGTATTTGCTACGTTAGGTTAGGGTTAGGTTAGGGTTGGGTTAGGGTTAAGTTATGGTTAGGTTAGGGTTGGGTGGTTGGGGTTCAGGTTGGGCCTGCCGCTCAGAAGAGACGGTACTGCACGGCTGGTTCCAGACCTGGGTAATATGGATGACATTAACAGAAGTACTGTGTGATGCCCTCCCCCCTTCCCCAGCCTAATGCCCCCCCTCCCCAGCCTGATGCCCCCCTTCCCCAGCCTAATGCCCCCCTCCCTTCCCCCCTCCCAGCCTGATGCCCCCCTTCCCCAGCCTAATGCCCCCCTCTCTTCCCCCCTCCCAGCCTGATGCCCCCCCTCCCCAGCCTAATGCCCCCCTCCCTTCCCCCCTCCCAGCCTGATGCCCCCCTTCCCCAGCCTAATGCCCCCCTCTCTTCCCCCCTCCCAGCCTGATGCCCCCCCTCCCCAGCCTAATGCCCCCCTCCCTTCTCCCCTCCCAGCCTAATGCCCCCCCCCTCCCCAGCCTGATGCCCCCCCCCCCTCCCAGCCGGCCTCTAACTGTTGTTTTATTGCAGTCAATGAATCTCCTAAGAAAATACATACAAGTGTGATGCATAATGAATGTGACTGTCTGGGACTCAGATCAAAGATCTCTCAATAGCATAAGCACATCGTAGGTTAGGGTTAGGGTTAGGGTTAGGGTTAGGGTTAGGGTTAGGGTTAGGGTTAGGGTTAGTCTGATTTAAGACAGTTGACTGACCACATGCCCAGAACATACAATACCCTTTATTATACTGCCTCAAAAAGCAGGCTGGTTTAAATAGTTTAGTATTACGGATTTAAGTTAGGTCGTTGAAACACAAGCTCTCCTTCCTTTACAGATGAAACACGGGGACAGTCCAATGTTCTCATGAAGAAAACACACTGGTATAAGTAAATACCTTATACTAAGATGTGGACTAAGATGTGGTACATCATCTCAGCTGGTAAATAAAGGGGACTAAGATGGTACATGATCTCAGCAGGTAAATAAAGGAGACTAAGATAGCCTGTGGTACATGATCTCAGCAGGTAAGTGGGATCATCCTAACTCACTGATAGATTGGGTAATGTCTTTCTATTAATACCACTCTTTCCACTGTTGGCTCGTGAAACATCTCTTTCTCATGCACAGTTGTTTGTGGGCTCAGTGGTTTCCGCTTCAGCTGTGGAAGCATGGTGTGAATGAGTGCATCAACTGCTCAGCACCGCCGACACACACACACACACACACACACACACACACACTGTACAGTACATGGCCTACGCGGAAGCACACACACACACACATACACACATACAGTATAAGCACACACACACACACACCTACACACATACAGTATAAGCACACACACACACCTACTGTACACACATACAGTATAAGCACACACACACACACCTACTAACATACAATATAAAAACACACACACACACACCTACAGTATAAGCACACACACACACACGCACACACACACACACAAACACACACTCAAAACCTGGTCTGAGAAAGCTTTTTTTCTGGATAGTTGATAGGGGTCCCTCTCTAAACCGCCTCCCAGACTAACCAACTTCAAAGCCCTGAGAGCAACAGAACCAAAGCATTTACTCTGGACTAAATAACATGAATGACCACTCAGAAAGAACGTCTTTGATCCACCACTATCAAAAGACAAAGCCTGTGTGTGGGGGAATTTGTGTGTTCGTGGTTTATTGTGTGTGTGTGTGTCTGTGTGTGTGTGCGTGAGTGCGTGTCTGTGGGTATATATGTGTGTGTGGGTGTGTCTGAACATTTTTTCTTCCTCTGGTGTAGTGTTTTAATGAGATATAGGATATGCACGGAACATGTCGGAGTTGAAAGAATCAGTCACCGGTGGCAACTGTGCTGATACATCAAGGATAGCACCTTTACCCTGAAAATCTGCTGACTCAGGAGGGCAATTAGCACCTCCACAACGAGGGTCAGAAACGAGTTTAAGATTTCTCCCCTGTGGACGCGCAGTCGGGCGCAAAGCAGCACTGGGCTTTGCTGATGCGCCGGCGTGTGTGTGTATGAATGTGTCTCTGTGTGTCTGTTCATGTGTGTGTGTGTGTGTGTGTGGGGGGGGGGGGGGGGGTGGAGAATAGGGAAGCAGTGAGAGACAGGTACAGCCCTCAGTAGAGTAATTACACACTACCTCAAGAGGGCAAACACACTGAGGCATTGTGGGTATTTTTGTTTGTTTTCTCTACTTGCCCCCACCCCTTTTTTTATTTTTAATTCTGTGCGATCACATGAATGTAATATCCTGGGTACCTCGGTGAGTGGAGCTCAGGTGTGGGAGCCTTCATCTGCATATCAGGACTGATGCTGGGGAAGTGTGATCAGGAACTGCAGACTCTAGACAAACATCGCTGACATTAGTATGCACTTGATATGATATGCTCCGAGCTGTTTCATGCATATTCATATGGCTTAATGTGCATGTCTGCAACCAGCGTCAGTGTCCATCAAGATAAAACATTCTTAATGTTATTAATTGGCCTCTCTCCCGCGAATGCATTAGGGTTTTGGCTGCAAGCTTTTTGAATGGCCTTTTCAAATAACCTTCCATGCATGTATTGTTGCGACTTCAACATTTATTGTACACCTATTGATTTCATCATATGATCTCCTACACGAGCGTCTAGTTAGCAAGCATGTAATTAATCCATATGTTGATGAATAAAAAATAGTAAATAAATAGTAAAAAAAAAAATATATATATATATAGCCAAATCAAAAACAAAACGTCCAAAAATGTGCCAAAATATGATGCTTTATATGATGTACGATGTTTTATTATTATGCTTATTGCTTTCACACACACCAAAGCTGTCCTTTATCTGTGTTTGCAGAGAGAAGGTATAATCCTACATGATTCATTAAACTGGCCCTGGTTTGCACACAGGCTTACAGTACTAATCTACAGGTACTATCAGAATAATGACGATCTTTTCTATTGGCCATGTTGAGCCTAAACCCTACACTTAACTAGTTAGACTAGAGCTTAATTTAGCCTCCTCGAAGCAACAGAAATCTGAACACTTGCCATGCTCGAGTCATTAATACCGTTCCACAACGAGATAGCCTAACCTCTACCTTCTTGTTGGTCTTCAGCAGCATAAATAAGAGCGGGAATGTGAGGAGAGCGTCTGGGGGGGCGCAGCGGCTGCCGGGGTCGCCATCCATCACAGCTCCTTCTCGCCGTGGACGCTCCGGAGTCGGGCGCAGCGCAATGGCAGGCCAAGCAACCCGATACGCGCTAAGACAAACACATGCTCCCTCCAAAATAACAATGCGCTCCTGTGACACTCGCGGTCCGTCCGCCAGCCTGCCTGCCCGCTGCCCATACACAGACTCAGGCGTGCGGCATGCTGACATTGCGACGCCGGACAGGGGTATTGTGTTACTGGGGCCGGCTGCAGTCTGAACGCGACCGGCAGCTCTTTTAAGAGAGCGCGGCGCAACAAAAACACTAAAGATAATCGCAAGTGACAACTTCAGGAGGGCCAGTGAAGTGCTTCTGTCTCACACGAACTGCGGATTTATCTTGAAAGAGAGGAGCTTGTGGGGATTTGGCTGTAACTGATACCTGAACATGTAGATGTTATTAGTGCCAATTGGGGGTCCATATTCTTCAGAATTGCACCGCCTGCGAGACTATAGCTTGACCTTTGGTGGCCTATCAGGGAATAGAACGAAATTAGAACAGCGGTTTTGACTGCAGTTCAATGAAAAGGGGGTCTGGGCTCACAACCCAACCCAGCTACAACTATTCCCATTAAAGATTAATCCATCCCATTAAGTTATTAATTAAAGATTAATAACACTTTGTTATGGATCTACTGTACAAATCATTTGACGTAAGTCATTGTTTGACACAACATATCTGGTTGTTGAAAAACTCTTCAAACCAACTGTTTTTTTCCTGGTGTTTTGAAAGAGGAAGTGTTCTGTCAGTCATAATCTCCTGCCTGTCAACATCGTATCCTTCTCTGCAGCGGGAGGAAGCAGCCTTGGCCAGGCCTCTCTGCCCTGCTGCCGCCCAGCTGGCAGACTCGGGGATGACCAGGGTCCGGATCAGTACCGCCCCCTGGGCTGACCAGGGTCCGGGTCAGTACCGCTCCCATCCAACTCTCACTCTGGGCTGACCAGGGTCCGGGTTAGTACCGCCCCCATCCAACTCCCACTCTGGGCTGACCAGGGTCCAGGTCAGTACCGCTCCCATCCAACTCGCCCTCATAAACGTGCCGCTCAAGAACCTTCCCGCACCAGTACTTGTTTCAGCCCTATTCATCTTGTAAAAGGATTTTGGAAATATTATGTTGAACTTTGGGGCTATAGGTTTGGTGGATTC
>NC_140236.1:29461346-29476346 GCF_949987555.1 Borostomias antarcticus
TTGATCATAGTTTTTTCTTGGACACTTGTCTCTTGTCTCTTTTTGTCTGTCCACTGTATAAATGTTACTTCATGTATTGATGTTGCAGAAAAAATCTATTTCCCCTCTGGGATTAATAAAATTTGATCTCATCTCATTCGATCTTTTTTTTTCAAGTCAAGTCCATTTTTTTTTTCATTCCAACCACATACAAGAACAGTTTACAGCAGAAGGAAATGTCGTTGTCCAGTGGGCACAACACAAAATATGAACACACAGAGCACAAGCAGAACAACAATTTACCAAATAAAATAGCAGCAGGATAAAAAAAACTGTAGTATAAATATATAAATATAATAGAGATAATACAAAACTATAGAGATAATTAATCAAATGCAGTTAAATGAAGACAATTGTGCAAGGCCATAGACTGTTCATGTCCATTTGTTGGGGATGGGGATGATCTCCTGTGTGTGTGTGTGTGTGTGTGTGTGTGTGTGTGTGTGTGTGTGTGTGTGTGTGTGTGTGTGTGTGTGTCTGTCTGTCTGTCTGTTTGTCTGTGTGTGTGTGTGTGTTTGTGTGTGTGTGTCTGTCTGTCTGTCTGTGTGTGTGTGTGTGTGTGTGTGTGTGTGTTTGGTGAAACCTGATTGAGACTTGTGCGATGCTGCCCTGATTACACAGCACTGAATTCAAAATCATAATACAAAATCACATACATCAATACATTTTATTTTTATGTATTTATGTATGTAATGGAAGCATTATTAAAACCAGGCACAGACCTGGACTTCAAATTCACTCATCAGACTTTAGAATTGGCCCAATGACACTAAGGCATCAAATCTGAAGGTCTCTTGAGATTCAAGCTCCAGGAGCACAAAGCTAGAGGTAGTCTTTCCCAGCTCGGTGTTGACTCGAGGGACCTCAAGAACCAACTAATACCAACACCTCTGGTAATGACTAGAACGTCATGTGATGAGGGATGTGAGGTAATAGGTAGATTTTGAAAGATTGCTTTATAAACATACAGGAGTCAGTGCAGCATCCTCCTAGTGGTCAGGGATGGCCAATCCCCTGCCTGATACAGATTACACCCATGTGTTCTAAAATGATCACCAGTAATAAAAAGAAGTGCTGAGCGATAGGCAGTTCTGAGCTGTTTAAACGTGGTAATTGTGAATATAGATAATGTCGCCATAGTCAAGTACTAACAGGAAAGTAGACTGTACTAAAAACTTCCTATAAGCATAAAACATTTCTATTTCGTTAAGAACCCAAGTTGAACTCTTTTTTTTAAACTTTGTAGTTAGCTTATCAACATGCATTTCAGAGCCATCCAAAGTGGTATATTTTAAATAGGTTTCCTTTAATGAGTGGGATCTAGAGAGTTGCATACATTTTGTCCTTGCTACATTTCAGACAAGTTTCAGCTCTTGAAGGGAGCGCTGGATAGAGTCAAAGGTTGCAAAGCAGATAACACTCCTCCCAATGAAGACGATAAAGCATCATATCATCAGGGTAGAAATGCAGCTCATAGCCATTTTCAAATTGTAAAGGTCCTAAAATCAAGCCTTGTGGTACATCCTAGTGACCTCCAGAAGAGTGGATTGAATAGAGTTAGCAACAATACATTGGGCTCTATTCGAGAAATAACTTGCAAATCTCCAGCAGGTGTTCTGATTTAGGCCAACATAGGCTAATCTATCTACTAAATGTGAATTCAGACAGTATAACAAGGGATGCAGCTGATCCAGTTCTGTGAACATGTCTTAAACCAGGAGGAATTTAGATAATATGCAGATTTTAAGACATAATTGTTTAGCCAACTTTGGATCAGAGTATTGATCAGAATATTGACATCCATTTTGAAGAGAACAGACTACGCACATTCATGTGTAGCAGCCCGCGCCCATCTCTAGATTTAAAAACTGATCTCATCTCAGGTAGCTAAGATAGCTAGTTCATTTAGCTAGCATTTAGCTCGTCCTAACTCACCAACTAACTCTGAATCTATAACAGTACAGCAGTACCACACACCTTTAGCAAAGAGTTCTGTCCGTGTTCTGTCTGTATTGACCTGAAAGGGTCATGATAATAAGCCAACATGATACTGTAGTAGTTGCTATCTAATCTAATGCCTGTCCATGCCTAAATCAAGAGATTCAATTCCCTATAATCATATTGGCCCTCTCTATTTTGACAAAATAAATTTTTTTGCCACTTTTCCTATCAAACTCAGAACCCTTCAGTTAAAAGTAGTGTTCTTACATCTGGACACTGAATCAAAACGAATGGATTCACGTAGGCATCAATACACCTGACTGAATGTCAACATGCACAGGTGTCAGAATGCTTCGTCTTCCTCCTGATTGGCTGCATTAGCACAAAGGATAAAAAGTCACCACACGTCAGCGTACAGCAGCTCGCCATGAGCTCTGAGAGCGGCTGTTATGCTCCGAAGTGTAAACACTTCCTCCAAACATGAAAGCCTTTTAATGAGCGCGGAAGCACAAGGAGTAGCTTGGCCATCCCTATTATCTGAGCGATGAAGGAAAGCTAACGGAGAGTGTGAGACGCAGTCATGCTGGGGGAGGGGAGGGCTGAGCTGAGCAGAGAGGTGGAGCTGACGCAGTCAGGCCGGGGGAGGGGACAGCTGAACAGAGAGGTGGAGCTGACGCAGTCATGCTGGGGGAGGGGACAGCTGAACAGAGAGGTGGAGCTGACGCAGTCATGCCGGGGGAGGGGACAGCTGAACAGAGAGGTGGAGCTGACGCAGTCATGCTGGGGGAGGGGAGGGCTGAGCTGAGCAGAGAGGTGGAGCTGACGCAGTCATGCTGGGGGAGGGGAGGGCTGAGCTGAGCAGAGAGGTGGAGCTGACGCAGTCATGCCGGGGGAGGGGACAGCTGAACTGAACAGAGAGGTGGAGCTGACGCATTGTTTTCCTGTCCAGTTAGTCTAATGGCTGAATAAAACAAACACGTATATCAGTTTAATAAGAAGAGGGGAGAGATGATTGGACAAACACTCAGGCTAACACACTCAACAAAATATGTGTGTGTGTGTGTGTGTGTGTGTGTGTGTGTGTGTGTGTGTGTGTGTGTGTGTGTGTGTGTGTGTGTGTGTGAGAGAGAGAGAGAAAGTGTGTACACTATGTTGGTGGGTGTCTGTGTGTGTTTGGCTGTGTGTTTGGGTGTCCATTTATACTGCAACTCATTCTCCCTCCCCACCCCGACCATGCCACAGTGTGTTTGTGTGTGTGTGTGTGTGTGTGTGTGTGTTTGAATCTGTGTATGTGTGTGTGTGTGTGTGTGTGTGTGTGTGCTACTGTGCGTATGTGCGTCTCCCCAGACATCTAGACATCTCATGATGTCATTCCTGCACCTGAAGACAAAAACACTCCAGTTGTTTCTTCAGCTCACTTTTAACGCTGCGCGTCAGAAACGCCACGCCATTGTGTTCGTCAAGAGGAGGGAAAGCCCCCCCGCACACACACACAGCCAGTAAACACACACATTCTGTGTTTAACAAGATAGTTCAGACTGACCAGTCCCTCTGATGTGGTGGTCAGTCAGGGCCGGTCCTCTTCCTGGTAAACACAGCGCCGTGCCCACCTTCCTCCCCCGAGCGAGCATGGGGACGGCCGGTGGCACGGGATCCTCAGGATAGCACGTAACCGCTGTCGCCACTTCCTGTCCGCGCAGGCTGGCCCTCTGAAGCAGCTTGCGTGTTTTATTGCGGGCCGGCGAGTATGAAAACAAACGGACCTGTTGGGCAGCTTTGATCCGCGCTTCCTGCCCCGTATTTACCTCTGCTTCTCACGCAGCGTTTCTCTCTCTCCTGATTACTATGGGCTTCCTCACACCTCCCTGACCCAGACAACGCGCTGTCCTTTCACGGCTGTGTGGACGGGCCAGGAAGCTATAAACGCTTTCTAGTCAATGTAATTTCTCCTCACTGAATATGAGTCACGAAAACGAAGAAAACAGTACTAAAGTACATGGAGTTTTGCACACAAAAAAGGGAAAAACATAATGTTTTCTTGTGAAGTAAATAAGTCAGAAAATTCCATCCACTCGTTTCCCCTCATTGCACGCCTGTGCTGGTGTATAAACCGTATTTGCACGCGTCTGCTGGTGTATAAACCGTATTTGCCTGCGTGTGTTGGTGTATAAACTGTATTTGCATGCGTGTACTGGTGTATAAACCATATTTGCATGCGTGTGCTGGTGTATAAACTGTATTTGCATGCGTGTGCTGGTGTATAAACCATATTTGCATGCGTGTGCTGGTGTATAAACCGTATTTGCACACGTCTGCTGGTGTATAAACCGTATTTGCACGCGTCTGCTGGTGTATAAACCGTATTTGCATGCGTGTACTGGTGTATAAACCGTATGGACAATAAACCATGTTTGCATGTTTACTTTGTATGTTTCTCCCACTCATGACAATACAAACAAACTCAAAGAATAAACCAGTGAGGAATTGAATGATAGATGAGGTCGTGTCTTATGACACCAGTTGTGTCTCTTCCTGTGCAGTGAGCTCTGATTTATTAGCAGCTTCCTGATCTTTAGTCTGGACTCAAGTGTTAGTCTGGACTCAACCCCTGGCAATATCTATGTCTGACTCCACCTCTTTGTTGACACCCGGCCTTTGCTTATACCTACACATTAAATATGGACACTTATGGAAACATTCAGAAATGTAAAAACTAAAGTAAAACTCCCAGGTTTGCTGGTTGAGGGTAAAATGTCTGGTTTGAAACAGCTGTTTGAGTTGAATCCAGCAGAAAAACAGCCCCAGCAGCACAGATGATGAATGAAAAGTTGAGCTGAACGCTGAAAGACAATGGAGTAGATTAATCTAGTGGAGCGGAGTTCCAGCAGCACTGGACACCAGGCTGACCAGCGGGTCTCTGCCCTTGACCCATACGCAGCACCAGCTCAGCAGATGTGCCTGAAAAGCCCCTCTCTCAGTGGAAACTGCGGCTCCGTTTGAGCCAAGATGGTCATTAAAGACCCTGCCACCGAGGGTCATCGCAGGGCCTAGTTTGTGTCCAGGTTGCTGGTTGCATTTCATGCACCATTCTTTTTTTTCTTTTTCTTTTTTTTACACAGCACAGAAGAGGAGAACTTCAGTGTGTGTGTGTGTGTGTGTGTGTGTGTGTGTTTGTGTGTGTGTGTGTGTGTGTGTGTGTGTGCGTGCGTGTGTGTGTTAGGGCTGTCAAAAAAAAATGTGAAGTTCGAAAAAAAAAAAAAAAAAAGATTTTTTAAAGAAGTTCGAACCTAAATTTGAGAGTTTGAATATTGTTATATTAATAAATAATAGTATTTATCAAAAAGTATGCAGCAATTTACATCAATAACAGAAAATGTATAGGCTACAATGTATTTACGGGCAATAATCCAGACCCAGCACCTTATCGAAAGATGAAAGTTAACACTTCAGCAAGGGGTAACAGTGTTCACAGTACAATATTACAGTCAAGGGTTATTTTATTAGGCTATTATATTCATGAAAAATCTAAAAACAAACAAACATATAAATTCGAATATCGTTCGAACTAAATTAAGTTGAATATATTCAAACTCAATTTCATGGCACGTTTGACAGCCTTAGTGTGTGTGTCAGTGATCTATGGCTCTCACTGTGATGGGGATATATTCTTAAACCATCACATCTGATAATGTCTGAAAAGATGAATGGCCGAAGTGTGGAAACTTTGGACGGCTTGTTTCAGACGAGCCTTGCATAAGTTTGACAGTACATCTATTTTCTGATCTTTGTCTACTCTGCGCTCATTCTAAGTCCCTTTCCAGATGTGAGCTGCATTATCAGAGGGCCTGCATGAACCAGAGTTTTGTGTGATTTCCTGTTTGCGTCATTCATTCTCTTAACTAATTGGTTTGCGTCAACGCATGAGTGGATTACAAATAAGGAAAAATGGTGATAGATTTCTCTGATACTGGACCCAAACAGAGACACAGGTGGCCTGTGATCTGAGCCGCCCCAAAGAGACCCAAACAAGCCTACAGTCAGCTTCTACAGTAATGAACAGCTCCCTGTGTTCAGCCAATCAGGCGTTCATCTGTCACTACGTCTCTCCTGGCATCCGCTGGCCAGGTTGTGATATCAGAGGCTGCTAAGCGCCAGCCGAGAGACGGAACGCACCATGTCCACTCAGCAGGGACGGTCCTCTAGTGTCCTGGGTGAAATCACTTCAGCCTATTTGGGCATTTTGAACCAGACATGACTAAGAAGGAGGTTCCCATCTAGGGGTCTGGAGATGAAAGGGTTGAGGGGGGCAGTGGTTGAAGGAGAGGGGGGGGGTGTTGAGTTTGTCCATCGTGTGTTTGAAAAGCAGCAGTTGGGAGACTGATGACAGAATGGTCTTTGGGAATTTAAGAGTAGCTTGGAGTGCGTTGTTCCCCCTGGACGCCTGGTCCAGGAAGGAAGGCTTTGCCTTTCAAAGGGTCCACAGCTTTATTTATATTACATATTTTCATCGCCAGGGCCGTTTCAAAGGGAGGAGGGCTTTTCCGATTTCCAGTGGGTTCGCCCACTTTTTTATCTCCCCCAACAATGTATTTGTTTCCGGAGCAGCGCTCCTCTCCCTGCCTGCGTGTGAGGACAGTGTGTGTGTGTGTGTGTGTGTGTGTGTGTGTGTGTGTGTGTGTGTGTGTGTGTGTGTGTGTGTGTGTGTGTGAGTGAGTGTGTTTGGGACCATGTTTACTACGCAGAGATGTTATTGTTAGACGAGGAGAGAGTGATGGGGGTGAGCTGACCGCTTCTCCCACTGTATTTTCCAATAAGGCCCGGCAGAGAGGCCTGGGGAAAGCACAATGGCACAGAGACCTTGGAACAATCGTACGATGAAAGCTGCTCTCTGAGCCCCAAAGAATTATGCATCGGCCCATTTGTAGAAACGGGCTTTTGTTTTCCTACTGAAAGCACACGCGTCCTCGTTAACTTGGAGAGACAGATTGAAAGGTGCTTATGGATGGATGGTTTTATTGTTCCAGATTAGATTCCTTTTGAGGACACATTTACATGTAGTCCATCGCTTTCATGAAAGGTAAAGGTTCAGGTTTTAGGTTTTTACACTGGTAGATATTTTGGACTCAAACCTTTCAATGATGATCTGCTCCATTTTAAACATGTAGACTAGGATTAAGGATAGTCAATATACAGGGAACAAAGCTAAAATATAAAGAATATATATATATATATATATATATATACATGTGTGTGTGTGTGTGTATACACATGTAGAATATATTCTAATCTAATCAGTGTCTATCCAGCATGTTGGCTCATCTGCCAGTTAGCCTTAGCCTGCAGTAGCTCTCAGGAGCACCATTAACCTTCATTAGAACCCAGGACAGCAGATGATAAATGAGTCCACCACCAAAAGACTCATATCAGAATCAGGAGCTCTGGATCCTCACTGGACACGGACAATAGTGTCACATGACCCTGTCAGCCTCCCGTCTCTCCGGGCTGGACCACCCCCATAGCCAATCATAGAGCCCCCCGGGGGACAGGGGAATCAAAGGAAGGCCTTTTCACCTGTTAGCATACCTGTCACTTAATCAAGCCGCCTCACTTTGACATCAGGTCTCAGGTAACAGGCTCTCTCTCTCTCTCTCTCTCTCTCTCTCTCTCTCTCTCTCTCTCTCTCTCTCTCTCTCTCTCTCTCTCTCTAGCAATATACAGTATAGTGAGCCTCTCTCACTCTTTGCTTCTCTCTCACTCTTTCTCTCCTGCTCTTTCTTTCGCTTTCTTTCTCACCTCTTCTTTTCTCTCTCTCTCTCTTTATCTCTCTCAGTCCTCCTTCCTCTCCTCTCTCTCTGTCTTTGACTGGTGTTCCTTACATCGTGATTGTTTTGGTGGTCTTGGGTTTTGGTCATTTTTTTAAATGCTCTTTACTTGTGAATGATAGTTTTGTGATGCTCATTGTGAGGGTGTAGAGGTTTGGACCTGAGTAACGGGCTGTGCTGTGTGAAGGGGCATGCAGGACCTGGGGGTCTTTATTTAGCTGCTTTATCCATGGAACAGAAAGAATATGAGAGTGAGTAATAGATCATTTAGTACAATGAGTAGAATTTGACCTCTGGAATTCTATTGTTAGTTGTAAAGCTGACCTCTAAACTCTGTACTGTACCTTAGCATAGTATAGTCTCACTGAAACTCCCTGATTGCTCTTACTTACCTAGATGGCAGTCATATCATATCATGCCATGTTGTGCGTCTACATCAACTTTCCCATCCTGTCATGAATCACAATATCAGAAGAAGAAATCCTACTGTAAATCTAACCTACTGTAAATTTACACTTCAGACGAAATGTCCTCTAAATAATTCAGATGTTTAAAGAGGTGCTGGATGAAAGTAATGCCTTAAGTTGACTTAATGTATCGATACAAGTTGGTGTCTTCATTCCTGTGACCCCCCCACCCCCCACCCCCTCCTCCTCTCCCATCCTCCCAACACCAGCGTTAATTAATTACCAACTGTTGCCACGGCGCCCTGGAGAAATCAAATGGAGCAAATGAGCGCATGTCACGGTGTTGTGGGGGGAGGGAGGGAGGGAGGAGGAGGAGGAGGAGGAGGAGGAGGGAGGGAGGGAGGGATGGGCTGTTGTTGTTGTCATTGTTGTGACGGGCATGATTAATTTCTACGTATAGATCCTGACACCAGTGTGCATGTGTAACCTGTCACCACATCTATTCATCACTGTACAAGTGCGTGTGTGCGCGCGAGTGTGTGCGTTGTGGTGTGTGTGCATGTGTGGTTTTGACGGGGGGAGGACACAGGGCCAGGAGGCTGAGAGGCTGAGAGGGGAGGTGGGGGGGGAGGTGGGGGGGGGGGGGCTTGGGAGGCTGAGAGGGGGTAGGTGGGGGGGGGTTTGGCAGTAGCACCATGTAAACAAGATAGGAATGCCTGATGGGGGGTGTGATGACAAATGACTGATAATGTCTGGGGACGAGAGGCCAGTGAGGAAGTGTATTGATTAGCCTTATTACTCTGAACATCCGTCTTGGGAGGGCAGGCGAGGGGGGGGGGGGGGAGGGGGGGGAGGGGAAATTAGCTGGACTCCACCCCACTGACGGACTGATTGCTCCGGGGGCCCTGAGCAGAACAAATGGGCGCCGCCTGCCTTTTTCACAAGCGCACATGCGCGCGCTCGCACACACACACACACACGGACACACACACACACACACACACACACACACACAGACTCATACTCATCAGCACACACACAGACACAAAAGAACAGACAAACATGCACATAGGCTCACGCACGCGCGCGCACACACACACACACATACACACACACACACACACACACACACACACACAGACTCATACTCATCAGCACACACACAGACACAAAAGAACAGACAAACATGCACATAGGCTCACGCACGCGCACGCACACACACACAGACACACAGACTCATACTCATCAGCACACACACAGACACAAAGACTCATACTCATCAGCACACACACAGACACAAAAGAACAGACAAACATGCACATAGGCTCACGCACGCGCGCGCACACGCACGCACACACACACACACACACACACACACACACACACACACACACACACACACATCCCAATCATCCCAACTCTTAAAAGTGAACTTTCCTTTTATATTCCCCTTCAGTGGTGTGAGTCCTGAGCTTAGGCTGAGAGGACAGACTTCAGAGGGCATTACAACACATTAGGATAATCAAGAATTTACATTTGGTTGTTACTCTGGGGCTTTTGAACAGGAACCACTTGAATCGTTTTAGATTAATTCAATTTCAAGGTAAATAATTCAAAAGTGGTAGCCCTAAAAAAGGCAATGTTTGAAGAAACATTGGTTCTTTATTAAATCTATGGGGACCGTTAGTGTGCCACTTCCAGAATTGTTTCCACAGTTGGTTTTCCATATGTCTATATCACATATGCAGGCGCTGATCTTTCACAGTACATTACTGCCAAACAGCTGCAATTACTCAGCTCAATATTCCTCACTGGTTGTAATAAGCCACGCAAATGTTTCATGCATCCATTCATCTGCATGGGCTTTTTAAATGGCAGAGAATTGGCTTCAGATGCTTGAGAAGTCCATTCATATTTGAGTCTGGTGAGGAAGGGCTTTCTTTATGGGTTCCAGTCATTCATTATGCTAAGTGTGCTTAATAGGCTGTAGTGGATAGAATCAGCCAATAGGACGACACTTCCAGGGATCAGGCAACATCATACAAATGTTTCCAGTTACATGTTTTCACTTTGTAACATCATCATTATTTTTGATAGGTTATACAAATATAAATAAAGATGTTGATTTGCTTTCAAATTTGAGAGAATAATTACCATTTTAAGACATTTCTACAAATGTGATATAAGGTTGTTTTTTTTATTTGGGCTTGAGGTGGAAAATTACTTTTCGGGAAATGCTGACTTTTAAGATGCGAGGGCTCTGTCCAGGTTAACCTGGGGTCACCCGTCTAAGCACTGCAAAAATGAGGTCATCTTTTTCTGCTGCTTCGCCACAATCTCCCTGAGGTCACTTCCAGACGCACTGGACTCTCAGTGTAACCTCTCCTCCCTCTCTCTCTTTCCTTCTCTCTCTTTCATTCAGTCTCTCAAGAGATTCCAGATTCCAGATGATTTTTATTTGTCACATGTAAAGTACGCTGTACAGTCACAGTGAAATGGTGCTGCCGTCTCCAGATGATGCTCATTACAGATAAACTCCAATACCCAATCTACAAACCACACATTTATAAATTACGCAAGTACAATTTAATTCTGTCTCTCTTTCCCTGTCTCCCTCTTTCTCGCTCTCTCTCTTTCTCTCTCTCTCTCTCTCTCCCTCTCTCTCTCTCTCTCTCTCTCTCCCTCTCTCCCTCTCTCTCTCTCTCTTTCTCTCTCTCTCTCTCTCTTTCTCTCTCTCAGCTCTGTTAATCTCACATCTTAGCTACCATCTTGAAGAGAATCGTAATATGGAAAATGTTACCGTCATATTTTACCATTTTAATAGCGGCCTCCTAAGAATAGATCATAGATGTACACGTCCATATTTCCTGAATAACTGTTAGGCTATATATCTAAATAGAGACATACTGCTATGACATACTGCTATTATATTGCAATATCTTGACAACTCATGCCGTTACGTACTGTAATATGATAAACATGCCTCTGATCTGTGACTAATACAATGTGCACTATTATCAATACATTAAATCACATCTTTATTTTAGCGTTGCTAATTCATTTTTCATATCTCACAAGTTCGTTTCTCCTCTTTTTTTGAACGGCGGAACAGTCATTAAAGAATGGTGTTATAAAGAACCATTGTAACCGTAGAAACCATCTGAAAAAAGGTTCCAGATAGACCCCTTCTCAGGTCCGTAACAGGCTGTTTAGAACCCTTAATGGAACCTATCTGGAACCTGTTTTTAGAGCATTGTTCTACTGATAAATGGTTGTGTTCCACACTCTTCCTGTGTGTTTCGTAGCGTGTAGTCCTGGCTAGTGCTCATCAGAGGAAGCCTTGCTGGACTCACCTGGGGTCTGGCTGCGTTGCCTTAATGGGGCAGCTGGATCAATACCCATCCACCCTCTGCCTTACTGTAAACCTGATCAAGTATTTATGAATTAATTGACTTCCTCCATGCTAATAAGAGCCTGCCATCATCCCAGTTGTGATGCCGAGGTCACAGGCACTCTGGGTAATAAATAGGGCCCTGTTTTTAAAAATGTAATAGACTTGGCTGTTACCACAGCTTAACCCATGCTCAGAATGGAAACAATTATCTAAAAGCGGTGTCATTGTCTTAACAGAGTGTTTGTGACCACAGTGTTGTGGTCAAGCGAGCGAGTGCTGAGGGAAGTCCAGAGTGAGAGCCAGGCTGAGCACACAGGTTGAGCGTATATTGCAGAGTCAGAATCAGAATACGCTTATTGCCATTGGACTTTTACATACATAGGATTTTTTTCCGACACTGTGGTGTTTACAACAAAACAACAATGGACAAGTGCAGGACAGGACAGGACAAAGCATGACAGGGCTTGTAAAGTGCAGTGATACAAATATAGTGCAAAAAGTAGCAGTGCAATTGGACTACAAAGAGTCAGAACATTTGGTGGTCACGCGAGTTTCTGTGCACATCTGTACTGACAAATGTGCTCTGATGGTGTGACCATATTTTGACCTCCGCCCCAGCGAAAGCGCAGGGCGAGAGGTCATGTTTCCGGTGTCATATGTTTGTTTGTTTGTTTTGTTTGTTTGTTTGTTTGTTTGTTAGCAGGATTATGCAAACATTACCAGACCAATTTTCAGAAAACTCAGTGCAAGCATGTAGCATAGTCCAACTTCACCCATTCAATTTTGTAGTGGATCTGAATCACGAATCAACTTGAGTAAGAAATTCACCCCATTCACTGTGAATGGGAGGAATTGAAACGGCCGGAAGGAAGGTCACAGAGACGCGGGGTTTGGTCTGGCATAAAGCTCTCGACCTAACGAATGCAGCGATACCAAACATGTCCTGCTTACACGCACGTACGTGCGCGCAGAGCCACAAAATACATTCCTGGTTGGAGGTCTGTGCTCTCTGAGCACCATTTCTAGTTCTGTACATACAGTCTCAGTGTGTGCATTGGAGAGGAGGGGGGCATCACTGGTTCCCTGTCCCTAAATGCTCCGCTCAACTAGAGGCTCAGGACATTCTCCAGCTTCCGCTGCTAAAACTGGGTAGAAAAAAATCTGCATTGTAGAACAAATGCAAAGGGAGTTTAAAATAAACCTCCATGAGGAAACAATCCAGTCTTTACGGTGTAGGGTTGTCCAGGTTTGAACCCATTCAAAGTCTTTAGAGCGTAGTGTTGTTCATTTTGAACCCATTCAAAGTCTTTAGGGCGTAGGGTTGTCCAGGGTTGAACCCATTCAAAGTCTTTAGGGCGTAGGGGTGTTCAGGTTTGAACCCATTCAAACAGTAGGCATAGGTTTGTCCAGGTTTGAACCCATTCAAAGCAGTAGGCGTAGGTTTGTTAGCAGCCATTCTCACAACTATCTTGAATATAGAAATCTCCAGACGACTGGAAGGCAGAGATCTCCGATTGTCTGATATCGTGACTAAGATGTTACAGGCATGTTCATGTGTTGTGTTCGTGTCTGTGAGTGTGCTTTTATTTGTGTGTGTGTGTGTGTGTGTGTGTGTGTGTGTGTGCGCGTGTGCATGTGTGTGTGTGTGTGCGAGCGTGCGTGCGTGCGTGCGTGCGTGTGTGTATGTGTGTGTCAGCCACTCAGACAGATCCATTCTGATTTGGTGAAGGTCGTCTCTATTGTGGGGAACACTGTTATAACTGCAATGACAGATTGCATTTGAAGCTGCACACCTTTAATCTCTGTTTTGCTCCAGCAACAACAACCAATCGCCCCACCCCTCCCCCTCTCCCTCTCCCACACACACACACACACACACACACACACACACACACACACACACACATAACTAAGACCTAGCACTCAACATCCACACATTACTGGACAGCATGATAAAAGACAGAACCATTCTATAAAAACCTGTGAATGTGCTCAAAGACTGAATGTGCTCATTAGAGTGTAGGCCTGTTTATTGAGTGTCTCTCTATGGCAGAATCTCATTTCAGTTTCTGAAAGTACAGTAGCAACACACACACGCACAGCGCAAACACACCAGACCAGAAAGACTTTGAATCTCAGAGGGGAGACGGATATTGCTACTATTGCAGAATAGTTCAAATTAAACCTATAATTATAAACCACAGTTTGAGGAAAATCTAAAATGATTTTTAGGGAGTATTAGACGTACAGTGAAGTTGGCAGTGTGTTCTCCGGCCAGCTAAATCATGTGATGTCACTGGTTTGATTTCCTACGCAGGCCTGTGTGAGGGAGGATCTGGAAACCTGGGTGGGATCAGGGGGGAGGTAGCGGCGTTTTAAAGGGAAACATGTCGAACAAGCTTCTTCCTCGCCACGGTCTAGCGACTGTGGGAGTAGGACGGGCAACCAGGCACCCTGTGAAAACACTGTGGTCGGCCGACACTCAGGACAGGAGGCGGGAACAGCGGGTCTGCTGGGACGATGCGGGTGGGGGGTTGTGGGGGGCTGGCCTCGTTTGAAACCACTCCCATTTTAAGACTCCTCAATCAGTTTATAGTAATTGTAATGAAGGTTTTAATCAGACGGTGTTATTGTTGAAAAATTAGCCTTTTTTTTTTTTAGACCAGAAGCTAGTCAAACAAAATAGGGTCGCTTCCTTTCCCAAAAAGGATATCACTTTTTCTCTCTTTTTTTTTCTTCATTTTTGCTCTTTTATTGGGTGAGTTTTTCTTCGCTGAGCGCTAGCCACAAGCCCCGCCAGCGTCCAGCTGTGATATTAACGCCCGTTTAGGGGAGACCACACGTGAGGCCCTCTCACCCCGACGCAGCGGCACCCCGATGAGGAACCGCCAGTATTTTTAGAGGAAAACCTCTCTCTGAATTTTCACTTAGAGATTTATAGATCCTCCATTACCAGCAGTGCAAACAGCAGTGCCCACAGCAGTAATACCAGCCACCTACGTCGAAAATATAATTGTGGGATATTAATATCCTTCAAGTTCAATAAAGTTTATTGGTTTTGTGTTTATTGTTGTTGTTTCTGGTACTTGCCTTTGTCTGCAGTTCCAGAAAAGCTAGACCTGAGGGCGTGAATGGGTCGAGGTATTTATAATCCTGTGTGTCTGTGGAGGTATATTGGCTAGATCCTGTTGGAGGATGAGAGTGTGTGAGTTCTTCAGACTGTGACTGTGAATGAATGAGAACATTTCCTTGATAAAGACTGATGTTACATTATCACCTCTCACTTGGCCTGCTGCCCTATTATTGTGTGTGTGTGTGTGTGTGTGTGTGTGTGTGTGTGTGTGTGTGTGTGTTTGTCCTTTCATGTCAATAGATGGCCACTAACACCCCTGCCATA
>NC_140236.1:29481346-29506346 GCF_949987555.1 Borostomias antarcticus
AGAATACACTGCTGAGTCTATATGGTGAACAGTACAAAACACGCCGCCCAACAGGAAGGCTGAATGTCATCTGCTCTGACGGATAGGTTCCCATTGGTGTCCCACAGGGTACAGGGGGGGTCGGGGGGAAAGGGGAAGTACTCTCGCCCCTCTCTCTCTCGCCCCTCTCTCTCCCTCCCTTCTCTCTCCCTCCCTTGGGAACGACTGAGGGGAGGAAACCAACAATGGAGAAAAGCCCACAGGCCTGGCTACATGACTCACTGACTCACTGGCTACATGACTCACTGGCTCTCTGGCTACATGACTCACTGACTCACTGGCTACATGACTCACTGACTGGCTGGCGACATGGCTCACTGACTCACTGGCTACATGACTCACTGGCTGGCTGGCTGGCTGACTGGCTACATGACTCACTGACTCACTGGCTACATGACTCACTGGCTGGCTGGCTACATGACTCACTGACTCACTGGCTGGCTACATGACTCACTGGTTGGCTGACTGGCTGGGTGGCTACATGACTCACTGACTGACTGGCTGGCTGGCTACATGACTCACTGACTGACTGGCTGGCTGGCTGGCTGGCTACATGACTCACTGACTGGCTGGCTGGCTACATGACTCACTGGCTGGCTGGCTGGCTACATGACTCACTGGCTGGCTGGCTGACTGGTTACATGACTCACTGACTGACTGGCTGGCTACATGACTCACTGATTGGCTGGCTACATGACACACTGGCTAGCTGGCTACATGACTCACTGACTGACTGGCTGGCTGGCTACATTACATTACATTACAGTCATTTAGCAGACGCTTTTATCCAAAGCGACTAACAATAATTGCATTAAACGTAGGAAGTGCCAATGTACTACTACTTGCCAGAACTCACAAGTGCATCTTCTTTCTAAAACAAGTGACTAAGAGCATAATCTAGTGCTGAAGGCAAAGTGCAAGAATCGCAATCTAAAGTACAGTGCAATATAATATAATACAATAAGTGCTTAGGTGGGAGGATTGTTGTAGTACTTCTTGAAGAGATGAGTTTTGAGCCTGCGACGAAAGATGGGCAGCGACTCTGCTGTCCTGACATCAGTGGGCAGTTCATTCCACCACTGCGGGGCCAGGACAGAGAAGAGCCGTGACCGTGTCGATCGACCGCAGGAGCCTCGGAGTGACGGGGCAACCAGTCGCCCTGAGGTAGCAGAGCGTAGCGGTCGGGAGGGGGTATAGGGTTTGACCATGGCCTGGAGGTAGGAGGGGGCTGATCCTTTCATTGCCCTGTAAGTAAGCACCAGAGTTTTAAACTGGATGCGACATCTGGCTACTGGCTACATGACTCACTGACTGACTGGCTGGCTGGCTGGCTGGCTGGCTACATGACTCACTGGCTGACTGGCTACATGACTCACTGACTGACTGGCTGGCTACATGACTCACTGACTGGTTGGCTGGCTACATGACTCACTGACTGACAGGCTGGCTACATGACTCACTGACTGACAGGCTGGCTACATGACTCACTGGCTGGCTGGCTACATGACTCACTGACTGACTGGCTGGCTGGCTGGCTGGCTACATGACTCACTGACTGGCTGGTTGGCTGGCTACATGACTCACTGGCTGGCTGGCTACATGACTCACTGGCTGACTGGCTACATGACTCACCTGCTGACTGGCTGGCTACATGACTCATTGGCTGGCTGGCTGGCTGGCTACATGACTCATTGGCTGGCTAGCTGGCTGGCTACATGACTCACTGGCTGACTGGCTACATGACTCACTGACTGACTGGCTGGCTACATGACTCATTGGCTGGCTGGCTGGCTGGCTACATGACTCACTGGCTGTCTGTCTGGCTACATGACTCTCTGGCTGACTGGCTGGCTACATGACACACTGGCTGACTGGCTGGCTACATGACTCTCTGGCTGACTGGCTGGCTACATGACTCAATGACTGGCTGGCTGGCTGGCTGGCTACATGACTCACTGGCTGACTGGCTGGCTACATTACTCTCTGGCTGACTGGCTGGCTACATGACTCAATGACTGGCTGGCTACATGACTCACTGACTGGCTGGCTGGCTGGCTACATGACTCACTGGCTGACTGGCTGGCTACATGACTCTCTGGCTGACTGGCTGGCTACATGACTCATTGGCTGGCTGGCTGGCTGGCTGGCTACATGACTCTCTGGCTGACTGGCTGGCTACATGACTCTCTGGCTGACTGGCTGGCTACATGACTCAATGACTGGCTGGCTACATGACTCACTGACTGGCTGGCTGGCTGGCTACATGACTCACTGGCTGGCTGTCTGGCTACATGACTCTCTAGCTGACTGGCTGGCTACATGACTCACTGGCTGGTTGGCTGGTTGACAAAGGTCTTGGTTGGGTGCATGTGACTGGCTGGCTGGCTGGCGAAGGTCTTGGCTGGCTGGCTGGCTGGCTGGTCGGCTGGCTGGTGAGTCTTGGCTGGGTGCATGTTACCGGCTGGCTGTCTGGCTGGCTGGCTGGCTGATGGTTAGCTGTCTGGCTCTCTGGCTCTCTGGCTGTCTGGCTGGCTGGCTGGCTGGTTGTCTGGGTGGCTGGCTGGCTGGTTGTCTGGGTGGTTGGCTGGCTGGCTGGCTGGCTGGTGAGTCTTGGCTGGGTGCATGTGACCGGCTGGCTGGCTGGTTGTCTGGTCGGTTGGCTGGCTGTCTGGGTGGTTGGCTGGCTTGCTGGTTGTCTGGGTGGTCGGCTGGCTGGCTGGTGACTTTTGCCTGGGTGCATGTGACCGGCTGGCTGGCTGGTTGGCTGGCTGGCTGGTTGTCTGGCTGGTTTTCTGGTCGGCTGGCTGGCTGTCTGGTCGGCTGGCTGGCTGGTGAGTCTTGGCTGGGTGCATGTGGCATTCACAGGAAGCCCAGCAGAGAGAGGCTGAAGGGTGTGGACCACTCCGGCCGCCAAGATCCAATTTCCACATTCTTCCTATCGCCACACCTAAATCCTTAATTGTCTGGCCACAGACAAAGTATTTTGGAGACCACACGGCTACAGCAGCTAGCGTTTAGCCAGAGAACCCCTGTGTTTAAATTGGTCCAGGACCAGTTATACTGTTACTGAGGTTCGCGCAGCACGGACTGCAGTCCCAATGAAAAAAATAAGACAGAAAACGGAGAGAAATCCTTTTTGGAATTTGTGTCTGGCAAGAGGAACTGAGAAAATAAATTGTGCCTTTAAAAAAAAAATCTAATCACTATCATTGTGGAAAATGAATAGTGGTATAGAGGTGTTTAGATAACAATTTCATTTGAGATTGTATTTCATACTCTGTGGAAAAAAGATATTTGTTAAACATTTTGACAGTTAGATACTCTACTCTGTAATATACTGCACTAAAATATCAGGGTGCGCATTAATAATGAATGATATTGAATGTTAGCAATTTGCCATCATCTTAAAAGCAGAGTGAGGACAGTGAGGCACACGGTATATTTTGACTAATAGCATCGTTATCACGCCATCTAGCTATTTAAAACGAGCGCCAGCATTTGAATTTACAATGGCGACCGAGTCTATAAAAAAATCCGGTGAGAACATAATTTTCCTGGATGTCAAGCCATCCTCCTCCTCTTCCCTCTGATCAATAAAGGTCTATTTTCTCCCACACACAAGGTTTCCCATTCAATACAACTGCCACAGGGTTTAAAAACATAGAAGCATGATCCATTTATTATTGGCTGTTACTATGATTTATCTGCCCAGATACCACTGAGAACAGGTTCTCTTTATTTCCTGTGTATGCCTTTTATTGACAGCCCATTGGTGGATGGATGCCAATTCATCACGTTAGGGCATCTATGCAGAATGCATGATAACCTACCTACCACAGCATAGCCTGGGAAGCTGCTCTAATCTGGGTTTGTAGTATACATTATATATATATATATATATATATATATATATATATATATATATATTTATATATATGAAACTAGCCTGTAATTAGACGGTCTACCTCTCTTACTATGTGAAACAAATATTGTTGAATAGAATGAAACTGGACCGTCTGTCTTTTTGCAACATACCTTAGAAGTCAGGTATTAGTTAGAAGTACACGTTCAGAATAGTGCTGGCAGGTGTTGTAGTGAGAGGTTCTGTACTCTTTCTCTCAGAGGAGATCACAGCCTGAGCAGATGGACTGAGCTGGAATCTTACCACCAACAATTGTGATTTGAATATTTAATTCTGTGAAATATGCTGATTAAAAATCCCTAGAATGGTCGATATATCTCTACCGTGTGTGTGTGCGTGTGTGTGTGTGTATGTGTGTGTGTGTATGTGTTTGGTGGCGTTATGCTAGAGATATGGTTCAGTGCTGTGTGTGTGTGTGTGTGTTTTCGTGTGCACATTTGCATGTTTATGCGTGTTTGCGTGTGTGCACATTTGCATTGTTGTGTGTGTGTGTGTGTGTGTGTGCGCGCGTGCATAAGTGCGTGTGTGCGTGCATGGTTGTGTCTGTGTGTGTGTTCTGAGGAGAATGAAGTCTATAAAGTATAAGCATTTGTGTTCCTGGGGGAATATCAGGTCATGCAGAAAGTGTCTCTCTCTGGGTATCTGTGTCCGTTGCGTGTCATATCCTGTTACCGTCGATATGGGAGGAAATGCTCCAGTCCCCCGTTGAAACTCCTCTGACTAAACAAAACCAGGCGCTATTGTGCGGTTCCACAGAAACCAAGAGCAAATAAGCAAACACCTCTCTATTTAAGTTGTCAAATTACACATGTTGTAAATACTCTAGTGATTTCTTTAAGCCCCTCTGCCAAACATTGCTGTTTTGTTGAAGTCTTCCCAATCCTGAGTTCATAGTGAAATTTGAGTTTTTGTTATGCTTCACATGGCAGTTTATGAATGATACTTTGAATTGCATTTTGTGTGTGTGTGTGTGTGTGTGTGTGTGTGTGTGTGTGTGTGTGTGTGTGTGTCTCACACCGAGATCCTTTCCAAAACTCTAAGTGCCCACCACGGTCTCCGGAGGACTTCCTTGTCAGGTTGTTGGCTGAGGCGGCCCCCTTATCTGACCACTTCAACGGGAGGTCCCTTATTAATGTGACGAGTTACATGCCAACTTTTAACAGCTTCATACAACCATACATCGCCCCATCAGGGTCTGGAGAAACATGGCTGCCTCCCCATATTCTATAAATACCACACACCATCCGCCCCCAGCTGTCAGTGACCTCATGCAGCGCCGTTGTTTTTCTGTTACCAGTTGCGTGTGAGCTGGATCCACCGCAGTCCGATGGCGGGGAAGAGAGAGACTCGGGGAAAGAGAGAGGTGGAGAGGAGAGAGAAGGAGAGAGAAGTCCTTCCTCTTCTGCGGGGGGGTGTTGATGAGGCGCGGAGGACGCCTGAAACGAGCTCACCGGCGACGTTCTGGCCGGTCAGCGGAAAAGACGGGCGGCCATTTTGTCTGGATGATGAATGGGCCGGGCTGACAGGTCACTTCTCTCTCCTCTCCTCTCCTACTCGCCCCCCCCTCCCCCCCCCCCCGCCCCGCCCCGCCCTCGAAAGCCACAATTTGTTCCCTTCGGCAGGGCGCGAGACGGATATCCAGAGGTGACAGATTTATGGGTGTCTGGATGAGGTAAAACGCCTCAGGCCCCGATAACGCCTCCAGGACCACTGCCGGCACAGATTGAACCAGCATTTATATCAGCGGGGTCCCAGTAAAGGGCTCTGCTCCTATATATCTCCTTCAACAGGGACGAGTGTCCCAGGAATGGACCAGAGAGTCACAACGCTCTCTCACCTCCTGGGTTTAAGAGAGAGGGAGAGGGAATTCTGGTTTAGCCTATTTTTTTGAGAGGAATTTATTTGCCTGTTTTTTCCAGAGGTCACATATTTTAGAGTTTAAATAGTAGAATTCACTGCATATCTGGACTTCTCTCTCTCTCTTTCCTTTCTGACATTGTACATAAACCAGCATATGAAACACATGGTGGAGATTTCCCTGAGTCCGGGGAAGCTGGAAGTGATTTGACCAGGCCGCCCACCCGCCCGCGACCAGAACCCGCCGTGAGGGTTTGGTGACAGCTCACTTCTGAGTTCACAGGTGTCCCCACCACAAACCACCTCACACACAGGCCCTAATTAATCCAGGCCCAGGCCTCACCAAGAGAGAGCAGGCCTACGGGTGGTCCGCTCTCGCTCTCTCACACACACACACACACACTCTCTCTCTTTCTCTCTCTCTCTCTCTCACAGACACATGCACACACACACTCCCTCTTTCTCTCTCTCTCACACACACTGTCTCTTTCTTTCTCTCTCTCTCTGTCTGTCTGTCTCTCTCACACACATTATCTTTCTCTCACACACACAAACATACAGTATACAGTATGCATACTCTCTTGTCACACACACAGACATACACACACACACATACACACACACGCACAAAAATCTGAAACTCTGAAAATATACAAACCCCTCCCAAACCAGCTCAGGCCCAGTCTCCCCCATGACTGACTGACTGACTGCTGAAGGGCTCCTTCCAGACCTATTTAACTCCATACCCCCCGACCCCCCCCCCCCAGTCCAAACTTCCGTCAGCCCCACAGTCCTCTGGCCCAGCGCCCTCCTCTCCCTCCGTCAACGTGCAGAACAACTCAATTGCTGGGGTCTAGCGAGGGGGTTTGATTCAAGACCAAATAGAGGATTTTGTTAGCGGTCTCTTCCAGTTCTGTGAAAGCAGGGTTCTGGCCAGACAGGAAGTGTAGGAAGAAATAGACGTGGCTGATTCTTCGCACGTTGATTCACGCCAAAACAAACAAACAGAGGCCCATTCAGCCCTAATAGCGTGAGGGACTTCTGTTCAAGAATGTGTTTTAAATACTTTGTAGATCAAGGAGCCTGTTCCTGTCAGATCATGACTAAGGATGGGTTGATGCGTGTGTGTGTGTGTATGTGTGTGTATTTGCGTGTGCGTGTGTTTGTCTTTACAGTAAGAGCCAGAGAACACACCGGGGAGGGGGGTCCCCAGGGTCACCAGGGTTCGCATGGCCGTCTAATGGGTTAATGATCGGCAGCTGAGTTAGAGTGCCATTACACGTAATGTAAACTGTATTTAGCACATGCTCCCAGACACACACACACACACACACACACACACACGTGCGTAAAGTAGTGGAGGTTTGCAGTTGTAGATTATTTGAATTCAGGCGTACAACGGTACAGTACATTGGATATTTAATGCAAAGCTACTGTACACTGCAGAACAGTACAGTTTCAAAGTATGTAAATATGTATATAAATATTATATATCTTATCAATGACATGTGTCGTAATGGAAAAAAGGTATTTGTCCGAAGTTGTTTTGTGGTCCCAGTTAAGTCCTCCTACCTGGTCTGGGATAAAGAGCTCCTTTGTCCTCTTCTCAGAGACATTCCTGCGTCCTGAAGAGGAAGAGCCCAGAAACCTCCATGTCCAATCACTCCTCCAGCGTTAATGGTTAGTCTGGTATTTACCCTCCATTACCATCCAGTTAGCAGACACAAAGCTAAGTCTGGATGAGTAGGGAAGCTCTCTCACACACACACACACACACACACACACACACACACACACACAAACACACACTGAGAGAGGGGGTGTCTCGGAGCGCTGGGCGGCCACTCTGCCGGTATACCTCCCGTAGAGGTAGGTAAACACAGAAGGTTTAGCTGAGGGGCCTAGTCAAAGATCTCAGTGTGTGTGTGTGTGTGTGTGTGTGTGTGTGTGTGTGTGATAGATATCCACCCGCGGAGTTTATCTTGATGAAACAATGCTCTCTGGGCGCTCTTCAGAGCCATAAAGAACCTCCCCCCGCCCTCACCTGGCTAATTTATAGTCCACCTCGTGCAATTAACCTTTATTAGGTTCTCCAGTTGACGCAGCAAGTAAGACAGACAGAGAGAGGGAGAGAGAGAGAGAGAGAGAGAGAGAGAAAGAGAGAGAGAGAGAGAGAGAGGTGGCTAATTGAATAGTATCACATTGATTTGAGGTGTTAGCCGGTGTTAATTAGCCGGCGTTAGCCGTGGTGGAACGGCAGCTCTGGGCCCGTTGTCCTTGGTGGAGGGGCGCGGGGGGATATCTCAATGTGAGGCCGCGGGCCGAGAGGGGGGGGGGGCGGATGCTCCGTTAGCTCGCTGGGGGTCGTTAGCGTGGCGCTGGATGGGGGGGCGCCGGGGGGCCGTGACGCGGTAAAAGGGGCGCCGCCGCGCTCCGTCGGGCGCCATTGTTAGACAGGAGTGAATGTGGTGGCCGGGGGTCAGGGAGAGGTCACCAGATCAGTCTGTCACAAGTGACCGCTCCACGACCACACGGGCCGGACGGCTAGGGGGCTGTGTGTGTGTGTGTGTGTGTGTGTGTGTGTGTGTGTGTGTGTGTGTGTGTGTGTGTGTGTGTGTGTGGGTAGAGGGATGTTGAGACGATGCAAGTATGTGTGCGTGTGTTTGTGTGTATGTGTGTGGGTAGAGGGAGGATGAGACCATGTGTGTGTGGGTAGAGAGAGGATGAGATGGTGGGTGTGTTTGTGTGTGTGTGTGTGTGTGTGTGTGTGGGTAGAGGGAGGATGAGACGATTTGTGTCTGAGGAGAGAGAGAGAGAGAGAGAGAGAGAGAGAGAGAGAGAGAGAGAGAGAGAGAGGCAAATTCAGTCTGTTACGACTGACCACGCATTGACCTGGGGTCACTGTGTATGTGTGTGTGTGTGTGTTTGCAGATATACAGGACAAAAGCACTATGAAACAAAAAAAGGCTTTCAGCGTACATTCACCAGATAGACAAACATCTACTAGAGATGAGTTTATAGCATCAGGTGTGTGTGTGTGTGCGCGCGCGTGTGTGCTTGTGTGCGTGAGTGTGTGGTTGTGTATTCAAAGAATTTGTGCGTACAAGCTTGTTGGCATTCATCATGAGATTATCATAGCTCCAAAAAAAACATTTTGCTCCAACTACACTTCCATCTACACCCAACGCCACTCTGTCGGCAACACTCGCCGGTTTCCTAATCAGATACTGAACATCTAATCTAAACTTCCTCCATGAGGCCCGGAGCAACACCTACACACCCTCCCCCCCCCCCCCCCCCCCGTTGAACACAATACAACAGATCAACCTGACATTCCTGTGACAGCTGTTTTCATATTCACACTTCCCTGCTCCGCGACACATGAGAAACCTGTCGTTTAGCCAATCAGGGCCCCTGCTCGCGGGCGCTAGGCCCGCCCCCTGCCCGCCAGCTGCACTGTAAACACACTTTCCCAGACTCCCGTGCAGGCGGAGACTGCTGCATCCTGATAAGGCGTCCGAAAGCGCAACGTCTCTCTCGTCCGCGTGTCTCGTTTTCACTCGGGCCCCCCGCCCCCCCCCACCCCCACCCCACCCCGCCCCACACTGTGTTTGGGTTAGAGAGACTTACACACCTGACAGTGTTACCGAGCGCCATTGTTCCTCGCGCCTCTTCAAAATAGAAGCATATAGGAAGTAATGAACAATGACTGTTGCTTGACCCGCTAATGGATCTACCAGTTGCGTACTTTTTTTTCCCTTTCTCCCTCTCTCTCTTTCTCTCTCCCCTCTCTCCCTCTCTCTCTCTCCCCTGTCCCTCCCTCTCTCTCTCTCTCTCTCTCTCCTCCTCATCTCCCTCTCCTCCGACTGCGCTCAGAGTGGGAGGAGACACACATGGAGCGTAGTTGAAGGAGTGCGGGGCCTCGCAGGCCCGGGGTCGGGCAGCGGGGAGGACAGGTCTGTCAGGCAGGGGGGGGACAGATCTGTCAGGCAGGGGGGGGACAGGTCTGTCGGGCAGCAGGGGGACAGATCTGTCAGGCAGGGGGGGGACAGGTCTGTCGGGCAGGGGGGGGACAGGTCTGTCAGGCGGGGGGGGACAGGTCTGTCGGGCAGGGGTGGGACAGGTCTATCGGGCAGCCGGGGGTACAGGTCTGTCGGGCAGGGGGGGACAGGTCTATTGGGCAGCGGGAGGGACAGGTCTATCGGGCAGCGGGGGGCAGGTCTATCGGGCAGGGGGGGGACAGGTCTGTCAGGCAGGGGGGGGACAGGTCTCTCAGGCAGGGGGGGGACAGGTCTATCGGGCAGCGGGGGGGCAGGTCTGTCAGGCAGGGGGGGGACAGGTCTATCGGGCAGCGGGGGGGGGCAGGTCTATCGGGCAGGGGGGGGACAGGTCTGTGGGGCAGCGGGGGGGACAGGTCTGTCGGGCAGCAGGGGGACAGGTCTATCGGGCAGCGGGGGGGGCAGGTCTATCGGGCAGGGGGGGGACAGGTCTGTCGGGCAGCGGGGGGGGCAGGTCTATCGGGCAGGGGGGGGACAGGTCTGTCGGGCAGCGGGGGGGACAGGTCTGTCGGGCAGGGGGGGCACAGGTCTGTCGGGCAGCGGGGGGACAGGTCTGTCGGGCAGGGGGGGGACAGGTCTGTGTTGTCCTCGGGGGAAAGGGGGGAACAGGTCTGTGGTGCAGGGGGGGGGGGGGTCTGTGTTGTCCTCAGAGGGCAGGTCTGTGTTGTCCTTGGGGGGCAGGTCTATGTTGTCCTCGGGGGGCAGAAGGGGACAGGTCAGTGCTGTCCTCGGGGGGCAGGGGGGGACAGGTCTGTGTTGTCCTCGGGGGGCAGGGGGGGGGACAGGTCTGTGTTGTCCTCGGGGTGATGAGCCTGTTGTGTGGGAGGGGCCAGCAGGGACGCGCTGGTGAACCCGTGGGGCCGGTGCGTGACAAGCCCCCTCGTGTGAGTCATGACTGCCGTGGCACACATCCCTGCGCTTTCCTACGGCCCGCTGTTTACACTAGCGCCGTCGTGTGTGTGTGTGCGTGTGTGTGTGCATGCGTGTGTGTGTTTGTGTGCGATACACCCCCCCGCCTGTCTGTCTCTCTCCCTGCTCTAGTCCGTCTGTAAACAATTCTCCCACTCTCTCTGTCTCTCTATCTCTCCTCCCCACCTCCCCCTCTCTCTCCTCCCTCCTCCCTCTCTCTCTCTCTCCCCCACCTCCCCCTCTCTCTCCTCCCTCTCTCTGTCTCTCCTCCCCACCTCCCCCTCTCTCCTCCCTCTCTCTGTCTCTCCTCCCCACCTCCCCCTCTCTCTCCTCCCTCTCTCTCCTCCCTCCCTCCTCCCTCTCTGTTTCCCAGAGGTCAGCAGGTGATCCAGCGCTGCTTCACACACCTGCCCCCCCCCCCCCCCCCCCCCCTCACTGCAGGGTGATGGACGTCTGATCAGACATCCAAATTGCTGCGCGTGTTAAAAAACAACAACCTTGACCCGTGCCGTGCAATGGAATGCTCAACTCTGCTTTACTGTTAGTCTAAAATTGCATCATTAAACACACCGGTTAAAGCAGTATTGTATGTGTGTGTGTGTGTGTGCGTGTGTACAGTATGTGTGTGTATGTGTACAGTTGTGTGTGTATGTACAGTATGTGTGTGTGTGTGTGTGTGTGTATATAGTTGTGTGTGTGTGTGTGTGTGCATGTACAGTATCTGTGTGTGTGTATGTGCGTTAGGGATGAAACGGTATACCGTAAAACCGTGAACCGCGGTATAAAATGTCCACGGTATTAGAACCGTGACATTCCCTGTGTTTACGGTATTACGTTTACGGTAGTACACAATAATGTGCTGCTGAAACTTCACATTTAAAGTTGCTTGCAACAGTTAATTTTGTAATTTAATATAAGCTTCCTATTAATAAATGGACACACTAATGTTCAGTAAAGCTGTTTTCCTTTATAGTAAACTGCTTGTTTTTTTTATGTGTGTTGGGGAGGTGAAATGCCGTATACCGTGAAATACCGTAAACCGTACCGTGTAACTAGATACCGTACCGTACCGTACCGTAATGCAAAAATCCATACCGTCTCATCCCTAATGTGCGTGTGTTTGCATGTGTGCATGCGTGTGTTCACGCACATAATACCTTTGTGTCTGTGGGTCTCCGCGCGTGTCGCTCCTAAGATGTTATCAGCGTGCGTTCACTTACCGCCGACACTAAACAGGCCCCTCCCCCCAGCAGACAGGCCAATCAGCAGCCCCAGGGCGCTCTGCTCCTCGCTGCTCACCTCAGTCAACAGTCCATCCTTTGTTTGGCCCCTTGACCCATTAGAGTTCATCTCCTGACCCCGAATGTCAACGCCATTGTTGATGGACTCAACACTTGATTTGTAACTGGTCATTCCTACACCCATGGATACTGACCGCAGGTAGACATGAACCCAGGTGACCACAGAAGGTCCGGTCAAAGAGTGATCTTCAGAACCCATGTTGTTCGCTGGACACCTAAGGACGTGTTTGTAGAATTAGTGAGAGTGAAATGTTGTACAGGGATTTTTTGCTGACTCTCAATTGGAGAGTGAGAGAAGAGAGAAGAGAGAAAGAGAGAGGCAGAGAGAGAGAGAGAGAGAGAGAGAGGAGAGAGAGAGAGAGGCAGAGAGAGAGAGAGAGAGAGAGAGAGAGAGGCAGAGAGAGGCAGAGAGAGAGAGAGAGGCAGAGAGAGAGAGAGCGAGAGAGAGCAGATGTCTCATTTCCTGGTTGTGATGCGGTAGAACCAGTTGATTGGACTTTAACGATGTTGCTGGTAGAGTTAGCTGGAGGCTCTCAGGCCATTGTGACCAGAGACCCTTATCTGATCAAACACATCCATGGAGACTGGCTGCAGAAACCAGCGTGTTGGATACATGTACTGAATCAGCCTGCGTTAGAGAGGAAGGCCATGTCACACACACACACACACACACACACACACACACACACACACACATACTGTACACACGGACACACCTGAGAACACAGACACACACACACACACATCGCTTAACATGTCTTGTTGTACTGCTTGCTGGTCTTCTCATAGCATAAACATATATGAACTGCATGGAATAATGTTGAAACATTCTTTGACATCAAATTGTGGTTTGAAAATAGTTCTGAGAATGTAGGCTTTCTACCAAGGAACTAAACTAGAGGCTCTTTTATTGGGGTTAGAATGGGGAGAGTGCTTCTGGATCTGGGACCAATCATGTGGATATACAGACCTGCTATGGTAATGTGGAGGAGAATTAGTCCAAAGTTTCAGGTTGTAGAGTCGGCACGATGTGGAGATCTTTTGATCTTGCTTTTACCACCCCTTACTGAACACTGTAATGGCCTGCACAGTACCTTGGTTATCTCTCTCTCTCTCTCTCTCTCTCTCTCTCTCTCTTTCTGTCAACCATCTCTCTCTCTCTCTCTCCTCCATGTAGGTTAATAATTCCTGCCCAGCTATCTGCCAGAGACCCTTATCAGTCTCTGTGTCACTTTATAACCTGCCCTTATCAACCTGGCTCCGCCCCCCGGGCCAGGCCTCCACCAATCATGGCTTGACATTTTTGAATACTAGTTGATTAGTGGCTTCTCTTGTAGATTTGTTTAACACAGGTCACTCCATGGGTAGTGGGGGGGGGTGAGCGTGGCTGGGGGGGGGGGGGGGGGGGGGATGAGCGTGGATGGGGGGGGGGGGGGTGGGGGGTGTTGGGGTTAGTGATCTCAGAGGAGAGTTCACTTGTCCCTGGAGGGAGCGGACCAGAACTTCTCACACAAGCCCCTGAAGTCACGGCTTTCTCAATTTAGCCCAAACATACTCGGATTGGAATAAGATCCAGGATTTTGATGTTGTACAGTGTTGTTAACAGAACCGCATGTGTGTGAGTGTGTGAGTGTGTGTGTGAGCGTGTGTGTGTGTGTGTGTGTGTGCTGGGAGCTGTAGCCCGTGGACTGGGAGCTAAGCCATGTCTTTTGGTCTGGAGAGCGAGAGTGAGAAGTTGAGCTCTTCAGAGGACCTCACTGGATCAGGTGAGTAGTGAGTAGTGAGTAGTTACCACTGCCTTGCATCAGGAACTGGAGTGTGACGAGTTATAGTTCAACAATCAATATCTTCTGCTGATGGGCTACCGCACACACACGACAACGCAGACCCACTGTGGTTTCATCTGTGTATCTCTTCATCATGCATTCATTCATGCGGAGGATATAGAAGTGTGCTCACTGTCCAGGATGCAGCTTTGTTGACTGGATAAACCGCTTGTTATCAAAAATGCATGAAATGTTATCAGACAACGTAAATGGAATGAAAGCATCCTCTCTTGATTAAGTCACACGAATAAAACAAAACCTGCAAGTTATGCAATGGGCATTTCACAAATTAATTTCACAGATGTTGCAAATTAGATAAGCCTTGGTCTCGTGCTCAACAGGTTGCAGCTCCGTTGATGCAGGTATCTTATCTGCTCTACTTCAAATAGAAACCAGCACGCTTTCATCGGTTTCAGCACTTGGTCACTTCGTTATTCACAGTAAATAATTGGTGAATATTCGAAGTAGGTTAATGACGAAAATTGCAAACGAAAGTATTCCGACAAATTCACACAGATGTCTTGCACCAGGACAGTTAAAATAGGCTATTATGTCGATTTAAATGTTCGTTCATGGGAATGTGAATACGGGACGAAATGATTGCATAACCCTACAATGTAAGAAAATAGGCTACTTTTTATTTGACACAATTTCATAGACCAACGAAAATAATGTAGCCTAGGTCTAGTTCACAATTCTGAAAACATTTGATAGCAACCAATTTACCGATAACAGTATAGCATATTCCCTCGTTTGAAAAATATCGTTTGATTGATATGCGTGCGTGCGTGCGTGGGTTGGGGAGTATGCGCGCGACTTACGACCTTCCAGGTAAGTCTCCTGACCTTTGCTCTGTAACCTTTTTCTTGTCATGTTGCCAGAGCTCACTGCGTCATTTACCCCAGCTCCTCCGCTGAGTGATAGGTCTCACGGGCATCAGGTGATGATGAGAGCGAATCATGTACCCCACAGGACGCTGAAATAAACACGCATCACTTATGCACGTGTGTACAAGTATTTATGAATGATAATGTTACAAATGTTTCCGTCAGACTTATAGGCTACTTTCTAGTTTACTTCAAATTTAACTGTATTAAAAGCATCTCTGATTGTAGCGTAGGCCTAGGTCTAGGAATATCCCGCGGCTAAATTACAAAGATCCTACCTTGAATTATCCTACACAGATATCTCACATCCGGAAAAAAAAGTAAAATCTTGAAATCTTACAAGCATAATAAACAGCCAAAAATGCATGCATATAGGCTACAAATGAATAGGCCTATTTGTTCTTAAGAGTCAAAGAGCTCAGTGATTTATTTAGGTGAGGTAAGCTTGTTACTAATGAAAATATCACAGGTGTGTTGACAGCTAGCTTATATTAGGCTACAGTAGCCTATATGATATAGGCTATGTTAGGTAAAAAGAAAAAAGAAACAAAAAGAAGCTTATGGCGTAACATGGTCAACCACGTACCTATAGTCGTGGATTTCTCGTTTGAGGTTACCGGGGTTCGCTTCAGTTGCATCACCCGGCTGATTTCCTTGTTATCGTCTCACACTTCGAAGTCCATCATTAGCAGCAGTCTATTACACAGCTGAGATTTGGCGAGAGTGTGTAACGGGTTTGAGGTGATGTTGCCCATCTCCACACGTGATTGGACAATGGTGTGATGTCAGACTAGCTCATGAGCCTCTGATTGGCGATAGCCAGCGTGTCAGTGCGGAGTAAACAAAGCAGCAAGGAGAAGCTCTGAACTTCACATCCTAGAGAATCACAGATACACGAAGTCCGACTTTACGCGGAGGGGCCGGTGCGTGTCAGCGAGCAGAAAGTTACTGACAGTTCGCTAACTCCACTGTAAAGACCTGTGTCAAATACTTGGAGAGACCAGCGGGAGACCAGTCAGCAGCCGAGACCTCAGAAGAAATACCACTTTTTTCTAAGTCAGTTAATTCCTCGCTATCCGTGCCGAATTCCCCGTTCTCATAATTATACGATTGCGCAACGCTCCGCTGCGAGACCATGTTCATATTTTAGGTTCCTCGCCACCCGAAGTCCGTTTTCAGCCCAAGCGAGCACTTTTCAAAATGAACTTGCATTACGCTCGACGTTCCGGGCTACCCGGCTGGTATGTAGCCATTTGATCCCAGTTTAATCCGAGCGCGCAGAGTTGAGGTTCGAAGGCTACCGTTCTCAGGATTTGGGGGGACACTCGTCCGGTTGTGTGAACCTGTGGTGTCCCTGTCCCGCCCCGTCCAGGTGGCCCACCGGCCGGAGCTGAGTCTCCCGTTCAGCCCAGCAAAGCTGTCATGCTGCCCAAAGTCGAGACGGAATCTCTGGGTCTCGCTCGATCGCATGGGGAACAGGGGCACATGCCAAGAAACATGCAAGGTAAGATGATGTCGGAACCACAGTTTAGTCAAGTATTGAACTGGAACTATAGTCGCACCGGCTTTCAAGTGTAGAATACGTTGTCTTCTTAGCTGAACACTGTTGTTATCTGTGCGTAATTATGACCGAAAGGCATCCTTGCCTTAGGCCCTCGGTCTGTTTTAATAACTTGCATTTGCCGATAATTGTGTCACTTAGGCTACGAAGACCATCTGTATTAGGCTATCAACTTCACTTAAAAGGCTTCGCTACTTTATGCAAATTGTGTTGTGTTTAATATAGTGACACCAATAGACAAAAATCATAGGCTATATTTCGCAATCGTAGTCTATATTATTGAGGCTACTTCATGTAGCTCGCATTCCTCTATATTACGAAATTATGTCACAGAAAGCCTTCTTATAATGCATCACATTCTTCTAATGAGTAGGCTAGCCATCCCGCTGCCCAAAACTGATCCCTGCCTCTGGTCATAATGCACACAATCACTGCTCTGCACTGCCCGTCATTTAGTGCCTATTGACAATGTTCCACATTTATACAATCCCGAATTGGTTTTATTGCTTTATACACATGCACATTTGGGGAAATTTCTGAAGATAGATTTCCCACGTTTTTTCTATGAAAGGTAGGATAACTCTGAATTTCAATGAGATAAAAAGCTAATAAATGCTGTTCAATTCAAACTCGCTCGTTAGCAGCTCTACCGTAGGCCTATCGAGTCAGATTAATCACTAGAGGATCTACAACTGCATAATAGCTTAACAGCTCGTAAAAAAATGTGAATAGTGATTAACTTAATATTGACTATAAAGCAGGATCCTGTAGTGCGTTTAACATTAGTTGGCTATTTGTAATAGGCAGCAGATTAAGTTCAGTCAAAAGTTTAAAGTCATGTGGAAATGTGAGCTGCAGGAGCATAGTGGCCCGTAGCCGAGTGGTTTGGAAAATAATCTCGGGCAAATCACTCCATTTTCCAAATGTCATATTTTAATTCCAAACCAAGATCACCATTATTTATCGGGCATTGGTTACTTTCTGCAAATAGTTGATAATGGTAGCACACAACTATTAAAGAATAAGTGGGTTTTTGCCTTTAGTCCAGATGAAGAAAGTCGGCTTTTTTGCGTATAGGGCCCGGGCGTGCATTCATCTGTGGGATTTATTTGAAAACGTCGCTTTCTGTTCAGAACGTAACCTTGCTGTTAGTTTATGTCTCAGCGCAAAGACATAAGAGGGAGAAATCTTCATCTTAGTCTAGAATTGTGATCACAGCTCGAGCTCTTGCGTGTTGGACCTGGCCAGCTGAGCGCGCGGCGCGCTGCATCCCGTTTGGTTTCTGCCCCATCCCACGTGAGGCCTTGGCCTTTCGTTATTAAAATGTATTTAAAAGACTAATTTGTATATCGTCAACAAGTTGCATAGACATTTTGACTATTTTAGCCATAAAGGCTAATGGAGCAATCAGAGTAGGCTATTTATTATAGGCCTACCTTAAAGATAGAAAATGGATCAACTTGTTACGTGTCCTTAACTCACATTTTTGAATTTCATTGGCTTTATAAGCATGGGCTCAAAGGGTCGGACGACAGAAAAAAACTGTTCTCCTTGACATGACAACAGTTTAAACATGTAAAAAAAAAAAAAAGTATTCAAAATGGGTCATAATTAGTTACAATAATTTTGTATGGAAACATGTCGAGGAATGATTCTCTTAATTCCAATAGTCCCCCCCGGAATGCAAAGCGCGTTGCTGCTTGATGTTCAGCACGTTTTATGAGAACAATAAATAGGTCTGTAACCATTGTAAATGTCAGAGCAGTTGTTTACATAGCGCTGTCACGGCTTTTTATCAATGTCCTTCTTCGATAGTCATGCCCGTAAAATAGACTGAAATAGGTCGTGCATACAGTAGACTCAAATTGTAGGCTAAGCTATTTGCTACAGCTTATCTTATTCAAATGTATTGGAGGAATATTGAGCAGGTGACTTACTCAGATAAATTATAAGTTCGGTTTTGTTGTGCGTTTTGAAAATTTCTCTGGTGTAGAGCAAAAGGTTACAGTGTGTCTGTGTTCAGTTTTGTCTGTGGGCGGTAACATTCTCTCCTCGAATGCTTAACTCTAATATCTCACCATTTCCCTCATGAATTCACGACTTAAATTCATGAATATTTATGAGGCGCAGTTTTCACGATTGCTCTGTTGCAGAATAGTGCAGAAAAGACAAATAAACGCTTAGCCTATAGGCCTACATTCTCCACTCCTCCACAATAGATTAGCCTATATTATAGGTCTAGTCCTTCAAAATCCGTTCTCTTAAAAAATACATTTGTGAACATTCTCAATGTAAATATGAAAAATATTTTATACCCTTTTATACCTCTTCTTTGTATGCTAAAGTGTTTGTGTGTGTGTGTGTGTGTGTGTGTTTGTGTGTGTGTGTTCTTTGCAGCCCCCCACTATAAAATGATGGACTACTCTTATGACGAAGACTTGGATGAGATGTGTCCTGTTTGCGGAGACAAGGTTTCTGGGTATCACTACGGTCTCCTCACCTGTGAGAGCTGCAAGGTTGGTTCTCCTTCATTCTCTCTTTTTGTCTATTAGTCTGAAGTAAAGACACAAGTCAAATCAAAGTCCCTGTGTAGGAAACTCACCGCTGCTCTCTCCATGGAGTTGTCAAAACAAAATGGTTAAAGTCTTATAGAATTATCCAATGCAAAATTGATGCAATTCTAGTGAGGCTGATATTTCTTGCCTATGTGGACATTATTCAAAACGGACGTTATAGATTCTATCTGACATTATGACCTTGAAAAGCTCCCTGTTTGCTGTGAGGATGCTGTCAGCAGCACCCTGCCTCCTGTGGGCTGGGTTATTTTAGGGGTAAACAGTAGTATGGGAGATCTCCATTGGGTTTTTAGGGGTAAATAGAGTACAGGTAGTAATAGAGTACGGGAGATCTCCGTTGGGTTTTCCCACACAAAATCCTCCTTTATTTGCAGCAGGATGTGTCCAAGGTTCAAGCTGGCCAGTTGTAAATGGATGTCTTTATCAGGAGGAGATCAGAGGTGTCGTGTTGTGTGCCGTGTCGTTACTGTGATGGAGAAAGTGTGTTTTATCTTGTTTTTCTTTCTCCGGTATGTGCCTTAGGATGGGTGGTATTAGAGCTCAATGTCCGAGCAAACGCTCACACACAGTGTGTGTGTGTGTCTGTGTCTGTGTGTGTGTAGTATGTGTGCATGTGTGTGTGTGTGTGCACCTCTGTGGGCGTATGTGTGTGTATGTGAGTGTGTGTTTGAATGTGTGTGTTTGTGATACTGCATTGGCGTGCACACACACACACACACACACACACACACACACACACACACACTCAGGCGCACATCAAAACACTGTCAGTTCTTATTAGCCCAGAACACACAGACCTCCTCACCCACCCACACACACACACACACACACACACACAAACCACTGTACCCGTTACACCAACAACAACAACCATTAGCGGACCTCAGTCCCAAACAGCTCAGCCCGCCGCCGTGCCCCCGTCACCTGCTCAGAGCCGTCATACTGGCTCTCTCTCTCGTCCTCGCCACCCACTGTTTCACTGACTCTAACGCAGTGGAAAGTTATCAAGGTGGATGCAGACCACTGTACAGACAGACAGATACATCATGTCCCCTCCGGCTCTAGAGGAATGTGTAATAATGTCCCCTCCAGCTCTAGAGGATTGTGTAATAATGTCCCCTCCGGCTCTAGAGGAATGTGTAATAATGTCCCCTCCGGCTCTAGAGGAATGTGTAATAATGTCCACTCCGGCTCTAGAGGAATGTGTAATAATGTCCCCTCCGGCTCTAGAGGAATGTGTAATAATGTCCCCTCCGGCTCTAGAGGAATGTGTAATAATGTCCACTCCAGCTCTAGGAGAACGTGTAATAATGTCCCCTCCGGCTCTAGAGAAATGTGTAATAATGTCTCCTCCGGCTCTAGAGGAATGTATAATAATGTCCCCTCCGGCTCTAGAAGAATGTGTAATAATGTCCCCTACGGCTCTAGAGGAATGTGTAATAATGTCCCCTCCGGCTCTAGAGGAATGTGTAATAATGTCCCCTCCAGCTCTAGAGGAATGTGTAAAAATGTCCCCTCCAGCTCTAGAGGAATGTGTAATAATGTCCCCTCCGGCTCTAGAGGAACGTTTACGGACGCAGGTCCTGCCTCATACACAGCGTCTGCAGCCTTGCGTTCTCTGGGCTCAAAGGGTCAATGAGAGGTTCTCGTGGAGACCTCGCATCTGAAGTGAGGTCTTGAGGTTTTACGCAACTTGAGTGGTCGGTGTCCGTGCCTCTGGTTTTGGTGTGTGTATTTATAGAGTGTGCTGTACGCTAAATGAAAAATTGGAGTGTATCTCCTCATTGACACGCGGCGGTCTTCAGCCGCGCTTGTGTGTTTGTGCTTGTGTGTTTGTGCTTGTGTGTTTGTGCTTGTGTGTTTGTGCTTGTGTGTTTGTGCTTGTGTGTTTGTGCTCGTGTGTTTGTGCTCGTGTGTTTTTCACGGTGTGCTCAAGGATCAAGCGATGCAGATTGTCCATTAAATCTCTGTTTGGTATTTGGCAAAATATCGACAGTTGTACTTTTAAATGGGCCAGGTTTGGGGATTCTCCCCAAAGTGTGGATTGATTTTCCTGCTGCAAGGAAAAAATTATTCAGCTTTGCAGCTAAAATTGTGTAATCCCGGAACATTAAATTATGGATATAATTTATAGGATTTTGAGCACTATCCTCATATTTTTCAATAATTAAGTGGCAAGATGGTGGAGATTTTACAAGTAGCAAATTCTGAAATAAAGTCTTTATGGGTACAAGCAAGAGTGAATACCAAAATAGTTTCATAGTGCTTTCTTTAGTGCAAACACATTTTAAAGTTGATTTTAATGCTGCAATATCACAGTTAATTTAATTTCACACATTCCCACTAGATTTGAGTTTAGGTATAATAACCTTCTCATCACTCTGTTTTTCTCAACATTACATTCACCAATATTGCAGTCACCTCTGAGTAACTACAACATAATAATTTCCTTTCATTCACCTTGACACTAAATACTGAAACTAAACAAAGTCTATAATTACAAGTGGTGTAATTACTTCAAATTCACGGTGTGCGTTTGTGTGTGTGGGTGTGTGTGTGCGCGCAAGCACGCGTACATGCATGTATGTGAACATATTAGTGTGTGTGTGTGTGTGCACATATTGTTTTGTGTGTGTGTGTATGTGTATGTGTGTGTAGGTGTGGTTGTGTGTGGTTGTGTGTGTGTGTATGTGTATGTGTGTGTAGGTGTGGTTGTGTGTGTGTGTGTGTGGTTGTGCGTGTGTGTGTGTATGTGTGTAGGTGTGGTTGTGTGTGTGTGTGTGTGTGCGCGCTGTCATGCCTGTCCCTGCGTGTCGTTGTGTGAATAGCTCAATTACCAACGCAGGGGTCATGAGTGTTGAGGTCTTAACCCCACCTCTCTCTCTCTCTCTCTCTCTCTCTCTCTCTCTCTCTCTCTCTCTGCAGGGTTTCTTCAAGCGCACGGTTCAGAACAACAAGCGGTACACGTGCATCGAGAACCAGAGCTGCCAGATCGACAAGACCCAGCGGAAGCGCTGCCCCTACTGTCGCTTCCAGAAGTGCCTGACCGTCGGCATGAAGCTAGAAGGTAAGGACGCGTCCAGCCTCCCCAGCCCCCCCCAGCCCCGTCAGCCCCCCCCAGCCCCATCAGCCCCCCCCAGCCCCATCAGCCCCCCCCCCAGCCCCATCAGCCCCCCCCAGCCCCATCAGCCCCCCCCCCCCAGCCCCGTCAGCCCCCCCCAGCCCCGTCAGCCCCCCCCCAGCCCCATCAGCCCCCCCCCAGCCCCGTCAGCCCCCCCCCCGGCATGGCCAGTGGACCCTCAGAGGGTTACGGGGGCGTGCCGCCCGGGGGTGCAGGGCACCCCTCTAGCAGATCCACAGGCTCAGCAGACAGGGCCCGGGACAGAGACAGGGACATGTAGCAGCGTGAGCTGGTTAAAGGTGCTCCTCCGATATCGTAATGCCCTCCATTTTGAGCGTCCTGTCTGTTTGGTCTGAAACCGTCACAAATGGACCCGTTCAGACGATGTGACTGGGCGGTCCAGCAAAACAACATTTCCATCGGAAGCCGGTGATCTTTACTGAGGATGTGAGCAGAGAGAACATCCATCTGCCATAGAATTCACAATACATCATCTTTTTATTTACTTATTTATTTATTCATTTATTCATTCATTTATTTTTTTATTTATTGCATACCTATTTTCTTAAATTTACAAACCTCACCTTCGGTCACCACTACTTTCACAAAACCAGCCCCCCATCCAATACTGTCCTTAAAGCATACGGCAGCGTGTCTCTTGGAGTCTTTTCCCCTCGTGCTGATGTAGCGGTGTATTAATTACCAGTAATTGTGGATGAAGCGGTGTATTAATTACCAGTAATTGTGGATGGAGCGGTGTATTAATTACCAGTAATTGTGGATGGAGCGGTGTATTAATTACCAGTAATTGTGGATGAAGCGGTGTATTAATTACCAGTAATTGTGGATGAAGCGGTGTATTAATTACCAGTAATTGTGGATGAAGCGGTGTATTAATTACCAGTAATTGTGGATGAAGCGGTATATTAATTACCAGTAATTGTGGATGGAGCTGTGTATTAATTACCAGTAATTGTGGATGGAGCGGGTATTAATTACCAGTAATTGTGGATGAAGCGGTGTATTAATTACCAGTAATTGTGGATGGAGCGGTGTATTAATTACCAGTAATTGTGGATGGAGCGGTGTATTAATTACCAGTAATTGTGGATGGACCGGTGTATTAATTACCAGTAATTGTGGATGAAGCGGTGTATTAATTACCAGTAATTGTGGATGGAGCGGTGTATTAATTACCAGTAATTGTGGATGGAGCGGTGTATTAATTACCAGTAATTGTGGATGGAGCAGTGTATTAATTACCAGTAATTGTGGATGGCCAGGGGGCAGAGTTTTCAGGCCTGTCATTCCCTAAGTTTTCCCGGGTGTGATTTGTTTGGGTGGGCTGGTAGCCGGGGGGCCCCGGGGCGGAGGACCCCCAGTGCGGAGGGCCCCAGTGCGGAGGGCCCCAGGGCGGAGGGCCCCGAGGGCGGAGGGGCCCAGGGTGGAGGGCCTCCAGGGCGGAGGGCTCCAGGGTGGAGGACCCCGGAGCGTTCTGTGTTCTGTTCTGTCTGCTCAGCCAGCGGACCCCGAGGCCGCGGAGCCACTACCTGTAACCAGGGCCTGATCTCTTCTGTAACCAGGGCCTGATCTCTCCTGTAACCAGGGCCTGGTCTCCTGTAACCAGGGCCTGATCTCTCCTGTAACCAGGGCCTGATCTCTCCTGATCTCTCCTGTAACCAGGGCCTGGTCTCTCCTGATCTCTCCTGTAACCAGGGCCTGGTCTCTCCTGTAACCAGGGCCTGATCTCTTCTGTAACCAGGGCCTGATCTCTCCTGTAACCAGGGCCTGATCTCTCCTGTAACCAGGGCCTGATCTCTCCTGTAACCAGGGCCTGATCTCTCCTGTAACCAGGGCCTGGTCTCCTGTAACCAGGGCCTGATCTCTCCTGTAACCAGGGCCTGGTCTCTCCTGTAACCAGGGCCTGGTCTCTCCTGTAACCAGGGCCTGATCTCTCCTGTAACCAGGGCCTGATCTCTCCTGTAACCAGGGCCTGATCTCTCCTGTAACCAGGGCCTGATCTCTCCTGTAACCAGGGCCTGATCTCTCCTGTAACCAGGGCCTGGTCTCTCCTGTAACCAGGGCCTGATCTCTCCTGTAACCAGGGCCTGATCTCTCCTGTAACCAGGGCCTGGTCTCTCCTGTAACCAGGGCCTGATCTCTCCTGTAACCAGGGGGTGGTCTCTCCTGTAACCAGGGCCTGGTCTCTCCTGTAACCAGGGCCTGGTCTCTCCTGTAACCAGGGCCTGATCTCTCCTGTAACCAGGGGGTGGTCTCTCTTGTAACCAGGGCCTGATCTCTCCTGTAACCAGGGCCTGATCTCTCCTGTAACCAGGGCCTGATCTCTCCTGTAACCAGGGCCTGGTCTCTCCTGATCTCTCCTGTAACCAGGGCCTGGTCTCTCCCACAGACTCGCTAGTGAACGCATGCATATTAACTCCTTCAGCAGGGCTGGGAGCATTCAGCTCTTGTTTGGGTGGTATTTCAAAAGAGAAATAAAATGTGTGTGTGTGTGTGTGTGTGAGAGAGAGAGAGAGAGAGAGAGAGAGAGAGAGAGAGAGTAGTTTAAAGGCCAAAAAGAGGGTTTGAGGTGACGATGAGTTTTTCTTCAGACTGTTCTTTTATGTGAGAGGCACACGCTCATCCTGGATATCTATCGGAATTCAGATGTGAAAACATTCTGCCGCTTCCCGCTCACGTTATGACTCTAAATGGTTTATAATTCTACTGTTGGTTTTGCCTCTGAAGTGTTATCGAAATTGCCTCCCGCTTGTCGATAAGTCTGTGGGCCAATAGGATGAGGCGCGCAGCGTTTGATGGGGGTGAAACGCAGGCGTCCGTATCTGACTGACACACACGTCTGTCTGGCTCGCCGGAGACCCAGGTCTCTTATCAGGAAGAAGAGGCGTGTGGCGACCGACATATCTGTCCAGGATAAAGATT
>NC_140236.1:29513846-29536346 GCF_949987555.1 Borostomias antarcticus
GAGCCAGTATATCCATGTAATGGCGGCGCACGGGGCATAGGGAATGCAGCTTCTCAAAATCCATTTTCGGCCGCTAAACGGTTGTTTTCATCAATCACATTGCATGAATCGACAGTTGATATTCCTCTACGCGAGCCATTCTTTCGGTTGGTTTTCAAATACGTGGTCTGTAGCCACTGTAATATGATCTTTACAAGCCTCTCCCCCACTTGCTCCAGCACGCATGCGCACAGGCCAGCGCGCAGCCTGCTATTCTCCGGCTCACATTCTCTGCGCTACGATCGTAGTTGGTGCCGAGAATATTGTCGTCGTCATTCGTCAGCAACAATCCGATCGTAGCGCAGAGAATGTGAGGGAGCATAGCCAGTGTAAAGATCATATTACAGTGGCTACAGACCACGTATTTGAAAACCGAAAGAATGGCTCGCGTAGAGGAATATCAACTGTCGATTCATGCAATGTGATTGATGAAAACAACCGTTTAGCGGCCGAAAATGGATTTTTAGAAGCTGCATTCCCTTTGCCCCGTGCGCCGCCATTACATGGATATACTGGCTCGCGCTGGATTTTAAATTTCTTCTACAGGCCTCCGAACAACACAAAAGTGATCTGGGTGAGTCAAACTTCTTATAATATGTCGTAAATAAGGTCCAGGTTGTCAAAAACGAGCATAGTCCTTTAATAACACGGAGCAGGATGAAAGTGTGTGTGCTTCACCTGTTCCCCCCCGTACCGCACCTTTGTTGGTTCGCCCCGAATGGCCGCAGGCTTGACTGCATGTGCACGATGTCCCGGACCAACAGTCCTCCAAATATAGTGTTTATCTTTTACATTTGGGGGCGGGGGGAGTGTGTGTGTGGGGGATGTAAATGAAATATTCAACACAGACCAATTATGGCCCTAGATGAGAGCTCTCCAAAAACACGCTGACATTTACCGTGCGGCCAATCCCGCCATTGACATTTTCTACATCTGAATTTGCATTGAATGCGTCGCCCGGGCGAGCGGGGGGGGGCGTGGCTCAGAACCAACGCTTGTTCACCTATCAGCATTGTTGCCACGGCGACCCTCTCCCTCCAGGCTCATCCTAATTCAATTATCTCAGCCGCTCTCTGCGCCTCCCTGTATGAAGTGTCCCCACGCTGTCTAATGACTCCTCCTCACCCTGGCTGATTGTAATTGGGCTCACTGTGCTGCAGAGGTAGGATGACCTGGGATGATGGAGGGGGTTAATTCCGGTACCCCTGCGAGTGTTTGGGGGGGGGCTGCTCCCCCCAGACTAAAGCGGGTGTGGCTGTGTCCAGCGAAGGGTCATTCACTGAAGTGGTTGAATAATTGTGTGTGTGGGGGCGGGGCGGCTTTTTGTGTCGTGGCCCCCTTCTAAATCACACATCAAAACACGGGGGATGAAACATGATGTGCAAGCGGGAGCGCCGACAGCACCCCTCCCAGAGCCCCGGCTAATTACTAGCTATTTGGGCGGCCATTGTTCAGCCTAGAGCTTGGCGTTGGTGATGGGAGACCTGTGGACGCCCAGACTGTTCCAACATGGCCAGGCAGACCGGAGCGCCACTAAGAGGGCTTTTGAGGGATGCTGCCTCATCAATTTCCTCAGCGCTCCTAACTGAAGCACATTTTAGGAGATAACATGAAGTGTCTTTTTTTTCATTCAAGTGACGGCACAGTAATTTAGTGCTCTGATCCTGCGATTAAATCTCTCATTTCTGAGTGCGAGCGTGCGTACGTCTGCGCTTTGCTCCACGCCGTCCGTCTCTGCGTCCGACATCGAGACACCGGGACGAGAAGGACGGCATCAGCACAGCGGGCCACGTAAACACAGGAAGTACGTGGGAATAAGAGCCGGTCGGAGTCCGCGGCGCCCTCCGTAGGGAACTATTAATACACCCTTCTCCACCACACACTATTATTAGCCGGGTCAGAACAAAGGCATCTCTCTGGTAGGTGAGCCGCGAGAGTGAGAGGCGTCTGCCAAAAGGGTTTAAAAATGTAGTTTCCATAAGTTGGACCCAGTTACAGGGCTCATAAATACTCAGCCATTAGCCGGTCCTGAAGAGACTCCCCGCGGTGCCGAGCGCTCGCGCTGCCTGGGACGCAGACGGAGACGGAGCGTGAGACGAGGCTTCTCACACCGGGAACCGGGCCCAAGTCCAGCTCACCTCCCTCAGAGTTGAGCGGTTTCCCATTCAGAGTGTTGAGGCCAGGCGTCTGGGTTTAGCTCTGGTGTTTGGTTCTGTCGGGGTGTTCAGGCCAGGCGTCTGGGTTTAGCTCTGGTGTTTGGTTCTGTCCGGGTGTTCAGGCCAGGCGTCGGGGTTTAGCTCTGGTGTTTGGTTCTGTCCGGGTGTTCAGGCCAGGCGTCTGGGTTTAGCTCTGGTGTTTGGTTCTGTCCGGGTGTTCAGGCCAGGCGTCTGGGTTTAGCTCTGGTGTTTGGTTCTGTCCGGGTGTTCAGGCCAGGCGTCTGGGTTTAGCTCTGGTGTTTGGTTCTGTCCGGGTGTTCAGGCCAGGCGTCGGGGTTTAGCTCCGGTGTTCAGTACTGTAGAAACTAGATCGGGAGGTACAGAACCTTTAGAACCATCGCTGTGTGTTTATGGCCTGCATGTACAGTATGTCTACCCCTTTCCTGTGTGTGTGTGTGTGTGTGTGTGTGTGTGTGTGTGTATAGTGTGTGTGTGTGTGTGTGTGTGTGTGTGTGTGTGTGTGTGTGTGTGTGTGTTTGTGCGTGTGTGTTTGTGCGTGTGTGTTTGTGTGCGTGTGTGTGCGTGTTTGTGTGTGTGTGTGTGTGTGTGTGTGTGCGTGCGTGCGAGTGTGTGTGTATAGAGTTGGTACACATGGCACTCATGCCCTGCCAACAACAGTGTGTATAGTTAATGAAGCCAACCAGCGGTTTCTTAATGAGTGACTAATTTAAATATTTAGATAGTATTGATGACTAATTGAAGTATTTAGATAGTATTGATGTTTGTATCGACCCCTGTTCTCAGCACGGCTATCAGTGAGGTTGTTATTGATGGACAACTACACCCGTTTACTTTACATTACAGTCATTTAGCAGATGCATTTATCCAAAGCGACTTCCAATAATAGCGTTTGAACATACTGTAGGAAGTCAAGTGTAGTACTTCTCTCCAGAACTCACCAGTGGATCTGCTTTCTGAACCAGCGACTAAGAGCTCACAGTTTATAACCTGCCACTCCCGTCTCCTGACTAACTCACAACACATTCCACAACTCTTGGAGATTTGTTTTAAGCAGTCAGTGGTCATAACCTGTGTGTGTGCGTGTATGTGTGTCTGTGTGTGTGTGTGTGTGTGTGTGTGTGCGCGCGCTTGTGTGTGCTTTTGTCCTTTGTGTGTGTGTGTGTGTGTGTGTGTGTATGTGTGTGTGTGTGTGTGTGGGTGGGTGCGTGTGTGTGTGATTGTGCCTGTGTGTGTGTGTGTGTGTGTGTGCGTGCGTGGGTGCGTGTGTGTGTGATTGTGCCTGTGTGTGTGTGTGTGTGTGTGTGATTGTGCCCGTGTGTGTGTGTCCGTGTGTGTGTGTGTGTGTGATTGTGCCCGTGTGTGTAAGTGTGTGTGTGCCTCTGGGTGTGTGTGTGTGATTATGCCCGTGTCTGTGTGGGTGTGTGTGTGTGTGTGCGTGCGTGTAATTGTGCCTGTGTGTGTGTGATTGTGCCCATGTGTGTGTGTGTGCGTGTGCCCATGTGTGTGTGTGTGTGTGTGTGTGTGTGTGCCCGTGTGTGCGTGTGCTAGGCCTCTCTGCCCAGGCCTGAGGAGTGAGTCATGGCAGGTCTGGTCTCCTGGTCGCTCCACCATTGTTCAAGGATAGGATGCGTGAGCCGGCCTCTTCCTCCAGCTCCCAGCAACACAATGGGACAGAATTAAGCCTCCAGTGGTGCTCATTGGTTCATATGTTTGGACTCTTCCTCCCTGTAGTCCGCTGAAGCCACGCCCCCTCCACCTCACACACCCCATCGCTGTTTCCTCAGTGTCCTGCCACTGACACTTCCTTGTTTGCACAAGAGTTGAAAGGAACCCAGGACAGCACTCTGTAACTGTATACGTATATTAAGTCCATCAAGCTGATAAAACTTAACCGGGCAGAGCCGGTGGCTCTCTGACACGCGGCGCCGCTGTTTATTTTTGTCCTTTCACGGGCGTCCAGGGACGGTTTGGGGGTACGGGCTCCTCTCCACGGAGGGAACGACAAAACCAGACCACCATTAAGAGGGAGGCGCTATCACAGGCCTGGTTCCCGGGCCTGCACCCAGCTGAGCTGAGCTGGGCTTATTGGGAAAGCAGCTGGAGAGAGAGGAGGAGAGGAGAGAGGAGAGGGGGAGAGGAGAGGGGGAGAGGAGAGGAGAGGAGGAGAGGGGAGGAGGAGGAGAGGGGAGGAGGAGGAGAGGAGGAGAGGGGAGGAGGAGGAGAGGAGGAGAGGGGAGGAGGAGGAGAGGAGGAGGAGGAGGAGAGGGGGAGAGGAGAGGGGAGGAGGAGTGGGCGGGGGGGGGGAGAAGGAGGAGAGGAGAGTCAATCTAAGTCCTTCTGTAGGCTATGTATAGGTTGCTTTTCTATACTGTATATGTACACTACTGAATGAAGTAGATGACACAGGGGAACTTGAAACACTAGTAGATGCTTCCAATTTGGAGAATAAGAGAGAGCAGGGGTAATACCAACCAGCTAACCAACAAGATTAACATGATGCCTGATTGTGACAACAACAAAACACATGTGCATATTTATTTTATTATTCAGTCATTAAATGTATTTTAAAATACCTTAGAAATCTTTCTATGCCTAAATTCCCCACTAGAAAAGTTCACCCAAACTGTCTGGACGGGGTAATGATGTAATGATGATGTCAGTCAGCTGTGATTGACAGGCCACGCCCACACTCTCCACACATTGTTGTTTGTTACCATAGCTACCTCCATGACAAGTGCTCATCTTGGGAAACTTTCTCAAGCTAGCTAACTTAGTATAGCTAGCTAACTTATCAGTATCGATAGCTAAGGTAAAGACGCAGACTTATTAAATAATATGTTTTGCTAGCTAGCTAGCCACGTTAAGATAAAAGCACAACAATAACATCCTTATGAAAGCAAACTAGCTAGCTAACGTTATCGATAAAGTCAACTTATGAAAGCAGCTAGTGTGGATAGGGGAGTGGTTAACCTGACGCACAACAAGGAAAATATTCTAAACCGGTTGAAAATAGGATGATACATTTACATTTATAAAGTGACAAAGAGCTTTATAATACATTTAACGACATATGTAACTTTGATCGCGATCAAACGTAGAAAGTGTGACCAACCACCATGTTAATCCTTGAACTAATTCCTATCATATAAAAAGGTACATTTGTTGGTAATTTGAAGTAACATGTACTTGAAATCAGGGGTGAAAATTAACTTTTTGGCTCACGGTGAGTCACCTGCCAAGGGGACCGTAGATGAAAAAATCTACCGGCCAAGTATATATTTTTTTCAGATAGCCTTCCCAAATCTAGTCGCCAATTGGAAATTTTCCCAGCATTTGGCCGGTGGCAGGTGTTAATTTTCAGTCCTCCATAATTGAGTGTTTAGGAACAGAAAGTCATCGCAGAGAGAAGTAGAGAATCTCCTTCTGATGGAGCAGAATACATGAAGCCACAGCGTTATTCACAGAGCAGGTTGCAGTGCGTTGCCGTTGGCATGGCAGCAGTGTGTGTCCTCCAGTGCATTCACGCAGCGGTCAGTCAATCTGTCAGCTCACCTGAATATTCCCCAGTTATGGATCTACGTGAGTGAATAATGTACACATCTGATGTAACCCCCCTCCCCATCTCCTCAACTCTCAGCCCGCATACAATTTCACCCCCCATAAATATTACATGAATTTACTTTTGTAGAAATTGCGGCAGGCCCTTTTTTTTCCTTCTCTCTCTCTCTCTCTCTCTCTCTCCCTCCCTCTCTCTCTCTCAACAACCCCTTACGACCCCCCCCCCCCCCTCGACCTCTCCTCCTCGGGAGCAGCCGTCCAATTTCAAGGTGGCGGGTCGTTGGCTGGGGCGGAGGGAGGGGGGGTGGGGGTCAGATTGTCCTTTTTTACGTCCGCCTGTAACCCGGGGAGGAGGAGATTAATACGCCGTTTTAGGCCTGATCCGTGAACCCGGGGTGGAAGGAGAGGGAGGCGTGTGTGTGTGTGTGCGTGTGTGTGTGTGGGGATGTTTTATATCCACTAACCCCCCCGCCCCGACCTCCGCGCCCCCTACCCAGCTCCAGCAGCGTCCCTGTTGTGGTGGCGGGGTTGCCGGGCTGCATCCTCCTCTCCTGATGGACAGCGTGAGCGAGCGAGGGCGAGCGAGGGCGCCGGGCGCAGCTGGCCCAGATCTGTAACTGTGTCCCTGGTCCAGTGCTTTAGAATGACTACACAGGCAGAGAGCAGGGCTCTCTCTCCCTCCCTCTCTCTCTCTCTCTCTCTCTCCCTCCCTCTCTCTCCCTCTCTCCCTCCCTCTCTCTCTCTCTCCCTCCCTCTCTCCCTCTTTTTCCTTCCTCTCTCTCTCTCTCTCTCTCCCTCTCTCTCTCCCTCTCTCCCTTCCTCTCTCTCTCTCTCGCTCTCTCTCTCTCACTCTCTCTCTCTCTCTCCCTCCCTCTCTCTCTCTCTCTCTCTGCACTGGCTTCACATTAGCGCTCCTTCAGAGAGAGGGGTCAGTGGTGAGAGAACCTGAGAAAGACAGAGAGAGAGAGAGAGGGAGAGAAAGTCAGAAACAGAGACAGAATAGGAGAAAGGCAGCAGAGAGAGAGAAATAGAAAGAGAAATAGAGAGAAATAGAGAGAGAGAGAGAGAGAGGGAGATAGGGAGAGAGAGAGGGAGAGAGAGAGCGAGAGGGAGAGAGAGAGGGGGGGGGTGGGGGAGGGTGAACAGGTGGGAGGTTAATGGTGCTGGAGCAGATCCACCATCTCTAGGGGTTTGATGTATGGGGGCTTTGGGCCGGCGCAGGGGGGAGGCTTTTCAAAGATATATTATTTCATTTGAGGAGCAGCATTCTGGTCCCCGCATTTGTCTACTGATAGATGATAGCCCCCCGCCCCCCCCCCCAACCTCCCGCTCGTGCTTTAGCCCCGCCCCCTCCCTTCCACACCGTGAGGCCACAATTGGAGGAGGCACGGGTTCTCCTAAGATTACACAGGGTGCATCTCTGACTGTCTCTATTGGACACTTACCGTCTGTCCCTCTCTCTCTCTCTCTCCATCTCTCTTTCTCTCACTCTCTGTCTCACACATACCACACACACACACATACACATGCACACACAAACACAGGTCTCCCCTGACTGCAGGCTATTTTAGTGGTAACCATATCTGTTTGATCGGGGCTGGGATGGACAGGTGGAGGGTCAAAGGTCTCTTTTCATTCATAAATTAACCAGCAACAAGCCCAACACCGTGTTACCAGGTCCACAAATATGCTTAATATCAGGTGCAGCTTTGCAGTAGTGCTCATATGGTTCATATTGTGAGCGAGCGAGAGAGAGAGACAGAGAGAGAGAGCGAGAGAGAGAGAGAGATAGAGCCAGAGAGAGACAGAGAAAGACAGAGAGAGATATTAATAGACCAGCGCTGAAGACATCTGTTCATCCAAGCCTCTGGAAGGAAACCATGACGGCGTGCGCGTCTGTCAGGTCACATGATCACATCTACATTCGTATCGCAGCGTTCGGACGTTTATTTACTGCCACACCACGTCTGGGGTCTTCCTTCGCAGTGGGTTAGGTCCAGCCCCCCCCCCCCCCCCCTTGTCCAGTCTCCCCCCTTGTCAAGTTGTCAAGTCCCTCCCCGGGTCCCTCAGTACCCGCCCCCCCCCCCCCCGTCCCCCCGCCCGGACCACGGAGGAGAGACGAGCGCACCAAGGACACGAGCGCTCGGGAGACGCTCCCCAGGGAGCGGCCTGCAGGCGGAAGGAAGCACACACTCTTGTTAAAAGGGGAAGATTTAGGGTCGGGGGCGGCGGGGGTCCCGGTGGACGCAGGGGGCTTTTAGTGCTCACAGAGTCTGCTCATCCACTTGTTGCTTTGATGGGGGATAAAAGGCTGTCAGGAACTAGAAGATCTTGGCGCTGAAGACCTGTTCGCTCACGCGGTTCTGTTCTTCTATTTTGGGGGGGGGGGGGCAGGGGGGGGTTGTCCTTTCCTTCTTTCTCATCTTTTCTCTCTCCCCTTCCTCTTTTTCCCTCCTCTCTTCCTCCTCTCCCTCCCCGTCTACGGCCCTGTCTGGGAGGAGGAGATGGACATTAGCATGACGGGAGTCCACGTTTGCGAGCACTCTGGTTGCTCAGTGAGGCCCGAGCAGAGAGGTTCATGTGGAGGGGAGTTTAAAAGGCGATCAGGGTAAAAGCTTTTTTTATTGGCAGATCAGCACGCCTGTTAAGGTGGACCAGGGCGGCTATTTGCGTGAGCTAGACCCCCACCACCCATGTTTCACCACGCCACGGCAGGACGCGCGACATCAGCCATGAGAGAGGGAGAGAGAGGGAGAGAGAGGGAGAGAGAGAGAGAGAGAGAGAGAGAAATGGGTGAGCAAAGTGAGTATTGGAGGCTGATTTAGCCGGCCAGCAATGCTAACAAATCAAGTCAACAGTAAGACTCACCTACGCCTACTTTCCACTTTTTAACTCTCTGTTCCTCTTTCTCTCTCCTCTCTCTCTCTCTCTCTCTCTCTCTCTCTCTCTCTACCACGGTAACGCGCGTTGGCAGGTGGTAGATGTAGGCGTAACAGGGCCTGGTTAGTACGCCCGGCGCGGTAGATGTACTGGTAACAGGGCCTCGTTAGTACAGGCGGTAGATGTAGTTGTAACAGAGCCTGGTTAGTACAGGCGGTAGATGTAGTTGTAACAGAGCCTGGTTAGTACAGGCGGTAGATGTAGTTGTAACAGAGCCTGGTTAGTACAGGCGGTAGATGTAGTTGTAACAGAGCCTGGTTAGTACGCCCGGCACGCTGAAGCGCTTCCGTCAGGGTCAGAAGTGGTGAGGTGGCGTAGTCACCCCGGCCCCAGGGTGACCCCGTCGACCCCGGCACCTCCCAGCGACCCCGGCTGGCCCCGCCTCTCCCGGCGACCCCGGCCCCAGCGGGGACATCTTGTTTTCATCTAGAGATGCGCGACAGAAGGTGTCAGACACCAGGAGTTGAACTGATCCCCGAGCAGCCAGGCTGGGTCAGGCTGGGTCTGGGTCGGGCTGGATCTGGGTCAGGCTGGGTCTGGGTCGGGCTGGGTCTGGGTCGGGCTGGGTCTGGGTCGGGCTGGGTCAGGCTGGGTCTGGGTCGGGCTGGGTCAGGCTGGGTCTGGGTCAGGCTGGGTCTGGGTCGGGCTGGGTCTGGGTCGGGCTGGGTCAGGCTGGGTCTGGGTCAGGCTGGGTCTGGGTCGGGCTGTGTCTGGGTCAGACTGGGTCTGGGTCAGGCTGGGTCTGGGTCAGGCTGGGTCTGGGGGGGTCAGGCTGGGTCGGGCTGTCAGGCGCACCTCAGGTATCTTTAGTCTTCCTCTGGTATCAGTCTCTTTCCTTCTCCCTCCTTCTTATTCTCTCTCTTTCTCTCTCCCTGGCGCTCTCTCTCTTCGTGGTTGCGTGGCCGTAGTTATCTGATTGTAATCCCCGCTGGCCGAGGTGCTGGAGGGTCGGCTGCCCTCGTCACTCCGCTGTCAGCAGTTGTCCTGGACGTCTATTTTTACTGCTTATTTACGGCCACTCTATTCTGGAGAGAGAGAGGGAGAGAGAGAGAGTCCAAAAGACAATGGATATGGAGGGGGTCAGGAGAGACAAGCTGGTAGCTCAGAGGCTAGGTTTACAGTGTGCATGTGTGTGTGTGTGTGTACAGTATGTGTGTGTGCGTGCGTGAGTGTGTGTGTGTGCTCGTGTGTGTGCGTGCACTTATATTTAACTAAGGTTGGCTCGATTAGATTTGCACATCGATGCACGACATGTGCGTTTCAGCTGGGTAACGCTAGACCCTTTTAACGCTAGACCCTCTCACATTCACCAGGACCACCAGACGCACAGAGACACAGGGAGAGAGAGAGGCCGATCTGGGACAAACACACCTGTTCTCTCCCGATGCCAGGGTTTCACTTCTGCTTCTGGGAAGTCTTATTCTTTCTTTCTTTCTTTCTTTCTTTCTTTCTTTCTTTCTTTCTTTCTTTCTTTCTTTCTTTCTTTCTTTCTTTCTTTCTCTTTCTTTCTTTCTTTCTCTTTCTTTCTCTCCTTTCTTTCTTTCTTTCTTTCTTTCTCTCGTTCTTTCTTTCTTTCTTTCTTTCTTTCTTTCTTTCTTTCTTTCTTTCTTTCTTTCTTTCTTTCTTTCTTTCACCTGCATAATTCCTCTCTCTCTCTCTCTCTCTCTCTCTACAGGCCATTACTCTGAAGCTGGCCTAGTCTGGTGGTAAATGATTCCATTCATATGAAATAACCACCAGCTCTATTAATAGTCATTACAGCTGCGCTCTTTCAGGACTGCGGCTCTCTTACGGGGATAAAGAACTGACGTTTCACCATCGCAGTAACAATGAGAATATAAACTACATTCTCATAATATGAGTAAAGGGCCCAGGGCTTGAATCACCCGAGGGGCAGGTGTTGACAAGTCGTTATAACTCCAGAAAGGAACCCGGCCTGTTAATACAGGGACTTCAGGTGGCAAACCTGCCGCCCCCGGGCTAAAAAACACACTACAAATACCAGATGCCACCCGTTTGACTACACACATCTGCCCTTCGGTCCCAGGAAGGAATTCTGTCTCCCAGATTGAACGTGGACGCTCCTCACAGCGCAGTGTGAATGAAGGGGAAGGCTGGTCGCTCACAGGAGAGCAGCCTCAGCGCGTCTGTTCAAGGCCCCTGGCTTTGAGATCATGCGCACGGCCAAGACCTAATCAGATCAATGGGTTAATTAATGTATTCGCTTGCTATCAAAGTGTGTGTTGAGAGCGCTCCCAGCTGTGAGCAGGCTGGCGGCCGGCAGGCCTGTTGGGACTCAAACAGAGAGAAGCGCGTCGGCCTCTGCATTTTAAAACAGGCCGCTCGCTCTGTGTCCTCTCTGTCCTCTCTCTGTCCTCTCTGTCCTCTCTCTGTCCTCTCTGTCCACTCTCTGTCCTCTCTGTCCTCTCTGTCCTCTCTCTGTCCTCTCCTTCCTCTCTCTGTCCTCTCTCTGTCCTCTCTGTCCTCTCTCTGTCCTCTCTGTCCTCTCTCTGTCCTCTCTGTCCTCTCTGTCCTCTCTCTGTCCTCTCTGTCCTCTCTCTGTCCTCTCTGTCCTCTCTCTGTCCTCTCTGTCCTCTCTGTCCTCTCTCTGTCCTCTCCTTCCTCTCTCTGTCCTCTCTCTGTCCTCTCTGTCCTCTCTCTGTCCTCTCTGTCCTCTCTGTCCTCTCTCTGTCCTCTCTGTCCTCTCTCTGTCCTCTCTGTCCTCTCTGTCCTCTCTCTGTCCTCTCCTTCCTCTCTCTGTCCTCTCTCTGTCCTCTCTGTCCTCTCTGTCCTCTCTCTGTCCTCTCCCAGTCTCTGTTGATGCACGCGGGCCGGAGCACGACCAGCAGGTCCTTTCCCACTGTCCGTCAACGGCTACACACACACACACACACACACACACACACACACGCACGCACACACACACACACACACCCGCATACGCACACACACACATGCGCACACACACACGCATACGCACACACACGCGCACACATGCGCACACACCTGCGCACTCACACATGCTTGCACACACACATACACACACACACATTCTCTCTCTTACACACACACACACACACACACACACACACACACACACTACAGTCAATACAGGAATATTGACAGCCCCCTTACCATAAAGTAGCCCATAGCCATAAATTGCGGAATCAAGTCAAACAATGCATGGAATGAAAATCAGATGAGAGCCCAGATCAGTCAGGGTCTTAAAGCTCCGCGCCGCTGCTAGATTGAGCACTGTGGAACAGATCAATACTCCCAGGCCTCATCACACTCCACAACTCATTCCACATTTGGAAGGCATTATTTTCTCACTGCATTTCAGTTTGGGAGGTGGGGGAGTTGAGATGGGTGGCGGGATTAGTGAGGGAAGTAGAGTGTGCGTGTGTGCGTGTGTGCGTGTGTGCGTGTGTGTGCGCATGTGCGTGTGTGTGTGTATATTTGTGTATGTTGAGTATAGAAGAAGGTTATTTTCAGGCGATGTTGCTCACATGGCTTCATGTATATTACAGGCCTAATGTTCATCTGAATAATTGATTAGCCGCCGCGGTTTTTAATAATTAGCTGATAGGTTCTTAAGTAAGCCTGTAAGCCCTAAGATCCCTTACTCTCTCTAAGATACTGCTGAGCAGTATTATGTATAGTACAGTATAGTACAGTACAGTACAGTATAGTATAGTACAGTACAGTACAGTATAGTACAGTACAGTATAGTATAGTACAGTACGGTACAGTATAGTATAGTATAGTATAGTATAGTATAGTACAGTACAGTACAGTGTAGTGTAGTGTAGTATAGTATAGTACAGTACAGTACAGTAAACTATAGTATAGTATAGCACAGTGTAGTATCGTACAGTACAGTGTAGTATAGTATAGTACAGTACAGTAAACTATAGTATAGTAAAGTAAAGTATAGTATGTATAGTATAGTATAGTATGGTATAGTATAGTATAGTATAGTATAGTATAGTACTGTCCTGTACAGGGAAGTATCATAGAAACAGCATGGACACCAGGTGCTCTGATCCAGATACTTGCAGGTCTTAGCTGGGCATCTTAGTCATAAGTGAGACAAAACAACCATGTTTCTGTCTCATAACCTCATGTTCTAGAAGGTTCCTACTGACTTATCCCTCTGGAAAGCCCTTCTGCTCAGCGGTGAACACAATTTGCCTCAACATCGTGAAATACTTTATTTAGCCGCCAATCATGATGTCTGCTTGACATGGATTCAATACAATTGTATCATGTTGTTCCTATTTTCAAATATGAATGGGCGGAATATTGCGAACCACAAACTAGTCAACAAAAATAAATATGCCATGCATGGAAAAAAACAACTATTGAAATTCATGGCTGTCTTCTCTTCTGACCGTTCTTCTATCTTCTTATTGATCTCTTTCATATGCGTATGAAATAGTGGAGTTGGACGCCATGCTGAGTTTATGAACAGTCTGCATGGTGAAGACAGCAGCTTCGCTCTTCTTTTATGACCTTGAGAAAACAAGGCATTCTCCTGGCAACGCAAAACAAAGAAACACTGTACTTTGTATTGAGATAACTGGCCTGCTACCTACCGCACAAATGTATCAGTCAACTCTTCGAATGGTCCGGCGTTTTAACTGTTTGTGGGCATGCATGTTGCATCTGCAGTAGATGTGGATACAGTAGGAACTTTGCTCTGACAACATGATACACACCCCAGTGAATGTTTTCTCAACGGGAATCTACATGATCCTTTTGAATCTGCGTGTGAAATCATTGAAGGGGAAGACTGTGAGGAAGCGTGACTTGCACACACACACACATTCTCTCTCTTACACACACACACACACACACACACTACAGTCAATACAAGAATATTGACAGCCGCCTTACCATAAAGTAGCCCATAGCCATAAATTGCGGAATCAAGTCAAACAATGCATGGAATGAAAATGAAATGAGAGCACAGATCAGTCTGCTGATGCTGCCCTAGCAGGTAAATAAGAGGTCGTGGTGCTGCTGTTCTCTCCGTTGTGCCGGGGTCAGAGGTCAGACTGAGGTACTTCTCACTTCAGTAGTTCAATGTGGGGTGTTGTGGAGGTGAGAGCGGCAGAGGAAGACCTTATTAGAGCGGGGTTCGCCCCCGCCACAGGCCCGGGACAGGGGAACGAGAGAGGGAGGGGCTCGGTGGGGCAGATCGAAGCCAGTGTGTTCTAGAGGTCAAGGGTCGGCCTCTAGAGTCTGTTAATGCGGTCACCGTGGGAACTGATCAATCTCCATGCCTCAGCAGTATCGATCAGACAGCTCTGAGAGACACCAGCGCTCGCGCACACACACACACACACACACACACACACACACACACACACACACACACACACACACACACACACACACACACACACACACACTCCTCCCTGGCCTCCCACTGCTCAGAGAGGCAGACAGACTGCTTACCCAAAGGAACCAATCAGGCTCCTCTGACCAGCCCTGTATCGTCAGCCCCTTTTCTCTCCTCAAACAATTAATTCATTTATTTATCAACTGAGCCGCAGTCCTAGAAAGGTCTTCTGTGTGCTTGTGTTCTCTATCAGCGGATTTGACCAGTGGCTCTTGTGTGACCTCTTCCTCTGACAGTCGACTAGGCAGGGTGGGCTGCTCTCTCTGGCTCGTTGTGTTGCTGTGTAACGAGGCGACGGTATTTCTATTGCTGTTTGGAGACACGAGGACTCTAGGGTTACCGAGCGCCCAGGACCGCGCGCATTCCTGGTACCTGATCTCAGATCTGAACTACAGCAAACAGGTGCCACTATCAAATAACTCGTGCCCCGTGCTGGTCTGGCGCCGTGTGTGTGTGTGTGTGCGTGCTTGTGTGTGTTTCGCTGTAATAGAGAGACAAACAGACAGACAGACAGGCAGGCAGACAGACAGACAGACAGACAGACAGACAGACAGACAGGCAGGCAGGCAGGCAGATAGACAGACAGACAGACAGACAGACAGACAGGCAGGCATACAGACAGACAGACAGACAGACAGACAGACAGACAGACAGGCAGGCAGACAGACAGACAGACAGACAGACAGACAGACAGACAGACAGACAGACAGGCAGACAGACAGACATGTAGGTAGTCATGGAATGGTCAGTGTTTCTGTAAGCACTGCGCCCCCTACACAAATCTGTCACTTCCATCTGCGATGGCGGGGGGGGGGGGGGGGGAGGGTCGTCCAGTTCAGGAACGTTGAGAGGTCTCTGCGCTTGTTCCTGTGGCCACCTGCTCATTTTCCCAGCATGCTTATCACCCCCCCCACACCCCAGCCAGCGAGAGCCGGGCACACACGGCACCGTGATAAGAAGACCAGGAGAGCTGGACAGGCCGGAGAGGGTGAGGGACAAACACACCAGGGATGATTCTTTAAGAGTGAGGGACAAACACACAAGGGATGATTCTTTAAGAGTGAGGGACAAACACACAAGGGATGATTCTTTAAGGGTGAGGGACAAACACACAAGGGATGATTATTTAAGGGTGAGGGACAAACACACCAGGGATGATTCTTTAAGGGTGAGGGACAAACACACCAGGGATGATTCTTTAAGGGTGAGGGACAAACACACCAGGGATGATTCTTTAAGGGTGAGGGACAAACACACCAGGGATGATTCTTTAAGGGTGAGGGACAAACACACAAGGGATGATTCTTTAAGGGTGAGGGACAAACACACAAGGGATGATTCTTTAAGGGTGAGGGACAAACACACCAGGGATGATTCTTTACTTTATATGTTTATTCCCGCTCCGCCCCGGTCCCCGGCCAGTCCCAAGCAGGGAGGGAAACCAGACGAGGTCACCAGCCAGGACCTTGTCTGCGTGCATCATGGGACGCGAGTCACTCTCGAACATGAGGACGTATTTGCGGTCCCCTACACTTCTGACATCAGCGCCTTCAGTTCACAGAACGCAGCCAAACCCCCAAAATCACAGCGCCTCCGATGTATTTGAACGAGGGAGTTGAGAGGAGGTTGAAGAGCGGCATTGAGCCGTGTTAGTGAGCTGAGGATAGAATAGAATAGAATAGAATAGAATAGAATAGAATAGAATAGAATAGAATAGAATAGAATAGAATAGAATAGCGCTGAGGTGACTGAACTCACCCTCTCTCCAGGGGTCAGGAAGGCCGGCCGGCCACCAGACCAACAGATGCCAACGCCAGACAACACAGGGACACCGCCAGAGAGGGGAGGTATCGAGTCAACATCACAACTCCTCACCTGGACTGGTCTGAGGATCACTTTAATTCAGGTCCAGTTGAAAGGGAGAGATGGAGAGAGGAAGGAGAGAGAGAGAGAGAGAGAGAGAGAGAGAGAGAGAGAGAATCTGCAGTGAGGCTTGATTTCATGTAAATGTCACGTGAAGATGTATGTGTGTATGCGTGTGTGTGTGTGTGTTCCCCCCTTCACAGCTACAATAATGTAATTCACTCCATTCATTAAGCTACGCTGAAGGAGATTCCATTAATCTGTTCATTAGGATACATCAAAACTGGAGCAACTTATTAAAACCAGACCCAGCTGTGTTCCCTCGTTAGGGACGCCTTACCCACACCGCTTAAAAATAGCACCAAAAACACCACCAAAAAGGAAAACAAATATTTCACTACATTTGGCCGTTTTGACTCCAAACCATGACCACCAGCGGTCTCCTCTTAGCAGGGGCTGATGAATAAACATGACTCCCAACACACCATTACCAATTAATTTACATTCCTGGAATATGGGGAAATTGTATTTTCTTAATCTCTTTATTATTATTTTTTTCTGATTTCCCTCTAGTCCAGTCTCCCATTTCTCTGTCTCTGCTATGCCTCTCTCTCTCTCTCTCTCTCTCTTTCTCTCTCTCTCTCTCTCTCCATCTCTATCTCTCTTTCTCTCCATATCCATCTCTCTCCATCTCCATCTCTCTGCCTATCATAGTGTAGAGAATCTCATTCATCTGTGCTGGTGGTGTTGAACTAAAGCAATGGGCTAAGCGATTGATCTGGGCATTGATCCCCCTCGCCCGAATGGCCATAAAGGTGCTAAATTGGTTTCTGGGAGGATATGTATTTTTCATTGCGCCAGTAGTTCCTGCTTGTAAAGAACAGCAGTGTTTTGTTTGTTGAAAGGAGTTTGGTTCTGTCCAAGGTGTCCAGTATAACCACAGATTAATAGGGGCATATCTACCCCCCTACCTGAATCCAACACGCCAGGTCTCTGCAAGGTGTTGTTTTTCCAGGAGAGATATTCTGTTTGGATCATCGCCAGGAGCATTCTGTTTTTAAGTTTTCTGTGTTTTTTCTGTTTCTGTGTGTCTGTGTCTAAAGTCCAGTTTTGAGACAATGTTCTGGCTGGTGGTTGAAGCTCAGCTTATTAAACAAGCAACAATCATGCATTCTGGTCCATCGTTGGGAGTGATTATTTACTCTGTTGGTTTGAAATGTTGACGTTCACTATATTCTACTGAGCGGTGTTGGAGTAATACTGCCTTGCCTGTTCAGAGCAGTCAGCTAATGCCTGATCAATCCGAAAAGATTATTAGTCTGGCCACAACACTGCATTTCAATCAAGTAGACAATAACTGTGCTATCAAATGGTTATAGCTTCCTGCCAGCTAATATCTACATCTACACTTCCCACGACGGTTTCAAAAGATAAATATTAACGAACCTGGTGAATGAGTTATTGTTCCCATGTGGTTCAACATAGCTGCGTGAGAGACAGTAGAATCCCCTCTCTCTAGTAGAATCCTCTCTCTCTAGTAGAATCCCCTCTCTCTAGTAGAATCCTCTCTCTCTAGTAGAATCCTCTCTCTCTAGTAGAATCCCCTCTCTCTAGTAGAATCCTCTCTCTCTAGTAGAATCCTCTCTCTCTAGTAGAATCCTCTCTCTCTAGTAGAATCCTCTCTCTCTAGTAGAATCCTCTCTCTCTAGTAGAATCCCCTCTCTCTAGTAGAATCCTCTCTCTCTAGTAGAATCCCCTCTCTCTAGTAGAATCCCCTCTCTCTAGTAGAATCCTCTCTCTCTAGTAGAATCCCCTCTCTCTAGTAGAATCCCCTCTCTCTAGTAGAATCCTCTCTCTAGTAGAATCCTCTCTCTCTAGTAGAATCCCCTCTCTCTAGTAGAATCCTCTCTCTCTAGTAGAATCCCCTCTCTCTAGTAGAATCCCCTCTCTCTAGTAGAATCCCCTCTCTCTAGTAGAATCCTCTCTCTCTAGTAGAATCCCCTCTCTCTAGTAGAATCCCCTCTCTCTAGTAGAATCCCCTCTCTCTAGTAGAATCCTCTCTCTCTAGTAGAATCCTCTCTCTCTAGTACAATCCCCTCTCTCTAGTAGAATCCTCTCTCTCTAGTAGAATCCCCTCTCTCTAGTAGAATCCTCTCTCTCTAGTAGAATCCCCTCTCTCTAGTAGAATCCTCTCTCTCTAGTAGAATCCTCTCTCTAGTAGAATCCTCTCTCTCTAGTAGAATCCTCTCTCTAGTAGAATCCTCTCTCTCTAGTAGAATCCTCTCTCTCTAGTAGAATCCCCTCTCTCTAGTAGAATCCCCTCTCTCTAGTAGAATCCTCTCTCTCTAGTAGAATCCTCTCTCTCTAGTAGAATCCCCTCTCTTGTCCGGTCAGAGCGGTCTGGCTCTCAGGGTGGACAGATGGGGGATTAGAGAGATCCAGGGTCTGTCGTTGGGGGCTCAGGCCCAGAGCAGAGGAAGAGGGTCTGTCGTTGGGGACTCAGGCCCAGAGCAGAGGAAGAGGGTCTGTCGTTGGGGACTCAGGCCCAGAGCAGAGGAAGAGGGTCTGTCGTTGGGGGCTCAGGCCCAGAGCAGAGGAAGATGGTCTGTCGTTGGGGGCTCAGGCTCAGAGCAGAGGAAGAGCTTGTCAGGGAAACAGACAGTGTCAACGCCACAACACTGCATTTCAATCAAGTAGACAATAACTGTGCTATCAAATGGTTATAGCTTCCTGCCAGCTAATATCTACATCTACACTTCCCACGACGGTTTCAAAAGATAAATATTAACGAACCTGGTGAATGAGTTATTGTTCCCATGTGGTTCAACATAGCTGCGTGAGAGACAGTAGAATCCCCTCTCTCTAGTAGAATCCCCTCTCTCTAGTAGAATCCCCTCTCTCTAGTAGAATCCTCTCTCTCTAGTAGAATCCCCTCTCTCTAGTAGAATCCTCTCTCTCTAGTAGAATCCTCTCTCTCTAGTAGAATCCCCTCTCTAGTAGAATCCTCTCTCTAGTAGAATCCCCTCTCTCTAGTAGAATCCCCTCTCTCTAGTAGAATCCTCTCTCTCTAGTAGAATCCTCTCTCTCTAGTAGAATCCCCTCTCTCTAGTAGAATCCTCTCTCTCTAGTAGAATCCCCTCTCTCTAGTAGAATCCCCTCTCTCTAGTAGAATCCTCTCTCTCTAGTAGAATCCTCTCTCTCTAGTAGAATCCCCTCTCTCTAGTAGAATCCTCTCTCTCTAGTAGAATCCTCTCTCTCTAGTAGAATCCTCTCTCTCTAGTAGAATCCCCTCTCTCTAGTAGAATCCCCTCTCTCTAGTAGAATCCCCTCTCTCTAGTAGAATCCCCTCTCTCTAGTAGAATCCCCTCTCTCTAGTAGAATCCTCTCTCTCCAGTAGAATCCCCTCTCTCTAGTAGAATCCTCTCTCTCTAGTAGAATCCCCTCTCTCTAGTAGAATCCTCTCTCTCTAGTAGAATCCCCTCTCTCTAGTAGAATCCTCTCTCTCTAGTAGAATCCCCTCTCTCTAGTAGAATCCCCTCTCTCTAGTAGAATCCTCTCTCTCTAGTAGAATCCTCTCTCTCTAGTAGAATCCCCTCTCTCTAGTAGAATCCCCTCTCTCTAGTAGAATCCCCTCTCTCTAGTAGAATCCCCTCTCTCTAGTAGAATCCCCTCTCTCTAGTAGAATCCTCTCTCTCTAGTAGAATCCTCTCTCTCTAGTAGAATCCCCTCTCTCTAGTAGAATCCTCTCTCTCTAGTAGAATCCTCTCTCTCTAGTAGAATCCTCTCTCTCTAGTAGAATCCCCTCTCTCTAGTAGAATCCCCTCTCTCTAGTAGAATCCTCTCTCTCTAGTAGAATCCTCTCTCTCTAGTAGAATCCTCTCTCTCTAGTAGAATCCCCTCTCTCTAGTAGAATCCTCTCTCTCTAGTAGAATCCCCTCTCTCTATTAGAATCCCCTCTCTCTAGTAGAATCCCCTCTCTCTAGTAGAATCCTCTCTCTCTAGTAGAATCCTCTCTCTCTAGTAGAATCCTCTCTCTCTAGTAGAATCCCCTCTCTCTAGTAGAATCCCCTCTCTCTAGTAGAATCCCCTCTCTCTAGTAGAATCCTCTCTCTCTAGTAGAATCCTCTCTCTCTAGTAGAATCCTCTATCTCTAGTAGAATCCTCTCTCTAGTAGAATCCCCTCTCTCTAGTAGAATCCTCTCTCTCTAGTAGAATCCCCTCTCTCTAGTAGAATCCCCTCTCTCTAGTAGAATCCCCTCTCTCTAGTAGAATCCCCTCTCTCTAGTAGAATCCTCTCTCTCTAGTAGAATCCTCTCTCTCTAGTAGAATCCCCTCTCTCTAGTAGAATCCTCTCTCTCTAGTAGAATCCTCTCTCTAGTAGAATCCTCTCTCTCTAGTAGAATCCTCTCTCTCTAGTAGAATCCTCTCTCTCTAGTAGAATCCCCTCTCTCTAGTAGAATCCTCTCTCTCTAGTAGAATCCCCTCTCTCTAGTAGAATCCCCTCTCTCTAGTAGAATCCCCTCTCTCTAGTAGAATCCTCTCTCTCTAGTAGAATCCCCTCTCTCTAGTAGAATCCCCTCTCTCTAGTAGAATCCTCTCTCTCTAGTAGAATCCTCTCTCTCTAGTAGAATCCCCTCTCTCTAGTAGAATCCTCTCTCTCTAGTAGAATCCCCTCTTTCTAGTAGAATCCTCTCTCTAGTAGAATCCCCTCTCTCTAGTAGAATCCCCTCTCTCTAGTAGAATCCCCTCTCTTGTCCGGTCAGAGCGGTCTGGCTCTCAGGGTGGACAGATGGGGGATTAGAGAGATCCAGGGTCTGTCGTTGGGGACTCAGAGCAGAGCAGAGGAAGAGGGTCTGTCGTTGGGGGCTCAGGCCCAGAGCAGAGGAAGAGGGTCTGTCGTTGGGGGCTCAGGCCCAGAGCAGAGGAAGAGGGTCTGTCGTTGGGGGCTTAGAGCAGAGGAAGAGGGTCTGTCGTTGGGGGCTCAGGCTTAGAGCAGAGGAAGAGGGTCTGTCGTTGGGGACTCAGGCCCAGAGCAGAGGAAGAGCTTGTCAGGGAAACAGACAGTGTCAGCGCCACTTTACGGGTCGCTGATCTGAACCCCCCCTCACACGCACACACGCCTGTCCCCCATGTCTGTCACTGTTCCCTTCCCTTGCTTGATGCCACCCCTCCCTCTCTCTCCCTCCCTTCCTCCTCCCTCCCTCCCTCCCTCTCTCTCTCCCTCCCTCTCTCCCTCCCATCATCCCTGTCCTCATCCCCTCCTCATGTCCCGAGCCCCAGCGAGGGCCTTTCAGGCAGGCAGCGTTAGGACAGCCCTTTGATGAGGACCCCGGCGCTCCCCTCCCTGGCCTTTGAAGAGCAGAGGTCTGCCCGTCCCGCCGCCCCTGTCTCTCCCAGGGTGCTTTGCTGCTGAGGGCTGAAGGCGGAGACGGGGTTGAGCGAGGGGTTTAAAGGACAGGGCTGTACGCAGCCCAGCGGTTCACTCTTCGCACCCTCTGATGATTTTAATGATGCCATTTGAATTTCATCCTCACTCCTCGCCTCCGTTCCCCTCACCCCCCCAAAACAGCACAGAGAGAGATGAGGAAAGCAAGTTCACCACGTAGTCAGAAGCCGTGGTAGAGGTCAGAGATGGTTTGTTGTTTTTTGTCGTATCTGCCTCTGATAACAGAGGAGCGAGAGACGGCAGGCATTCCTGGGGTTTTGATACAGTTACAGTAGCTAGCCTCGGGGCGCTAGCCTTTAGCCTCCGCGAGGCTGTGTGATTTGACTCGGCCAAGCAGTCTCAGCGATACTACTGACGCTGTTATGTCTGTGTTGACGATAAACAGACACCCAGCCAGTCATAACAATTAGTGTCAACAGGTGATATAGCCAGTAGAGTGGACTGAGGCTACTGTACCTCAGTGTTCAAAGTAATAGGCGACCTTGTTACTCTAGACTCAGACAGCGAGCGACTAGGGCGATAGTGGTCGCTCTGGTTGCGTGCATCGCGTCGCCAGCTCCCCGGCAGCCAAGAGCTGCAGACGCCGGGGGGGGCGGGTCATTCATATGTCACTCACATTATTGAAGATGTATTCTACTGCCTTTCTGAGGTAACCTGATCTGCTATTGGTTGCTGCTTTGGCGATGTCGCTGCTAATTTGCATAAAGTTGAACTTCAAATCTACGCTCAGATCGCTGGTATCACGACACTCACCGCCGCCGAGGCGTCTGTCGCCCTATGTCAGCTTCCATTGAGAATGAATGGCAACCGGCCGCTCTCGTCGCCCAAGTCGCTCGCTGTGTGAGTGCACAGTTACTCATAGACATCAGTTTGGTGGCTTACTGGGCTGTTAATGCATCAGAATCACTGTAGTTAGATTGAAACCAAAGATGTCTTGTAAAAGGCTGGTTATGGATAAACAGCATCTCTCCCTACAGAACCACAGATGACTGTGGTGAAGGTTCCACACGCCATCGATCCACATTCCTCTCTTTTGCTCTCAATGGCGTTCTCAGCGCCTCAGACCGCCT
>NC_140236.1:29541346-29542652 GCF_949987555.1 Borostomias antarcticus
TCTAATATCCCACCATCACTGTTCTACCCCCCAGCCCCACCTCTAATACCCCACCATCACTGTTCTACCCCCCACACCTCCACCTCTAATACCCCACCATCACTGTTCTACCCCCCACACCTCCACCTCTAATACCCCACCATCATTGTTCACCACTCTAATTCATAGAGCTCTCTCTACATTCACCAGTCTAATTCATACAGCTCTCTTTGTCCTCTCCTTGGATCAAACAGGAAAAGGTGCCTGTCGGTTGCAAAAACGCCGGCCAAAGCCGAGTGTCTGAGCTCAGTAGGAAAGAGCAGACGAGGTCTCCTAGCCTGTCAGCGAGGGAGAGGTCAGCGCTTTGATGCTGTGACAACGTAAAAGACAAACGTTTGGAGGATGGTTAAACCAGACGCTCGCTGGACCCACGCTTCATTCAGCTGCTCTGAGCTCATCTGCACTGACATCATGCATTTACCTAAACTGTTACAATTCACCTCGAAAATTTTTTAAGAGAACTTTCATTGGTTTTAAAGGTTTAGACAGAGTGGGAAGAGTTACTGCTGATGTGACCAGTTAAGATTATCAAGCTGGTCAAGGTTAGGAGGTTACCTTTAGAAGCTATAGGTACAGACTGTTTACTTCCTATATATAACCATCATCACGGACTATAAACTGGTATTGATGAATTGATTGATTGCAGGTGGTTGAGGCGATGGGGAGGTCTGTTGTCACCCTGTGTGTTGTCTTCTCTTGACTCGGGGCGAGGAAGCCATAACCCCAGGCATCGCGTCAGGAGTCCAATCCCTCATTGAAGTTATTTCATGCCCAGTTGATTTTATGTAAATTGGTTGACTCTTTGAAGGCGGGGGTTGACTTTTCTTTATCGGTATGAGACAGAGAGAGATGGAGAGGGAGAGGAAGACAGAGGCAGAGAGAGATGGAGAGAGAGAGGGAGAGGAAGACAGAGGCAGAGAGAGATAAAGGGAGAGAGAGAGGGAGAGGAAGACAGAGACAGAGAGAGATAAAGGGAGAGAGAGTGGGAGAGGAAGACAGAGGCAGAGAGAGATAAAGGGAGAGAGAGAGGGAGAGGAAGACAGAGACAGAGAGAGATAAAGGGAGAGAGAGGGGGAGAGGTAGACAGAGGCAGAGAGAGATAAAGGGAGAGAGAGAGGGAGAGGAAGACAGAGGCAGAGAGAGATGGAGAGAGAGAGGGAGAGGAAGACAGAGGCAGAGAGAGATAAATGGAGAGAGAGAGGGAGAGGAAGACAGAGGCAGAGAGAGATACAGGGAGAGAGAGAGGGAGAGGAAGACAGAGGCAGAG
>NC_140236.1:29547852-29587852 GCF_949987555.1 Borostomias antarcticus
GAACAGGCCGGACAGGTTCTCCACGGTATAGGAACAGGCCGGTCAGGTTCTCCACGGTATAGGAACAGGCCGGTCACGTTCTCCACGGTATAGGAACAGGCCGGTCAGGTTCTCCACGGTATAGGAACAGGCCGGTCAGGTTCTCCACGGTATAGGAACAGGCCGGTCAGGTTCTCCACGGTATAGGAACAGGCCGGTCAGGTTCTCCACGGTATAGGAACAGGCCGGTCAGGTTCTCCACGGTATAGGAACAGGCCGGTCAGGTTCTCCATGGTATAGGAACAGGCCGGTCACGTTCTCCACGGTATAGGAACAGGCCGGGCCGGAGATCGGGTGGATGAGCAGAGAGCCGGAGGGAAAAGAAGCCAAGGTTCTCGGCTACGCAGGAGGAGTGCGGCATGCTTGTGTGCGTGCTACTGGGGCACAACAGAGCAAATTATAAACCAAACAATGATAAGAAATGATAGAGTTGCTGGCTGTCAGGTACATCATGAAATTCATTAAGTACTCTCTGAATTGTCGTTTCCCGACGCTGACAATTGATGTATCGGCTTGTTGGCTAATCTACAATTCAAAGGATGTCAATTGTTAGGCTATAAGCCAATGAAGACAGGGTATTGTACAGTATGGTGTAATAAGCCAGGTCTTTAGTGGATAACTGTCTCCTGTAAGTACACCCAAGTTGCACACGGCCCCTGTGTAATGATGCCATATATGTGACTTGGGCTCCATAAACATTCAGGCGGTTTGTGACACGTTTAGCCCTGGCTCTCAGCGCATGATTGGTTAATATTAGAGATCGTTCTCTTCCTACTGTCGTCAGGCGGCGTATCGGAGACCATCGTTTTCATGAAAGACGTGGTTTATTACGCCAGACATCTCGAATTCGGAGATGTCTGTTGAGTTCTTTCAACACCTCATTAAGGAACATTTTCATGAGTTTGAGGTCAGTTTCGATGGCAGCTCTTTCATGTGCCAGAATCTTAATTTTATATTTTTGGAAATCATAACAATGGTGGTCACATTGCCCAATGCAAACATTCTCTTATTTTATATTCTCTTATTCTCCGTGATAGCAGGAAGGAACTTTGTCCCCTTACATTACCATGGACAGATCCACCTACTTTGAGGCAAATTTTGGGCAATCTCGGCAAACGTTCCCAAAAATTCCAAAATGCCTATTGCCTTAGCCTTTGACGACAGCACCAGACGATAGCTCCATCTTCAAGCCCTCTCCACCCTCCCGCCCCGCCCTCTGCCCCTCCCTCTGTCCCTCGAACCCTCCCTCTGCCCCTGTCCCTCTACTCTCAGTCCTCTCAGCTCTTCTCTCTGTCCTCTACCCCCCCTCCTCCAGTCCTCTCAGCTCTTCCCTCTGTCCTCTACCCTCCCTCCTCCAGTCCTCTCAGCTCTTCTCTCTATCCTCTACCCCCCCTCCTCCAGTCCTCTCAGCTCTTCTCTCTATCCTCTACCCCCCCTCCTCCAGTCCTCTCAGCTCTTCTCTCTGTCCTCTACCCCCCCTCCTCCAGTCCTCTCAGCTCTTCTCTCTGTCCTCTACCCTCCCTCCTCCAGTCCTCTCAGCTCTTCTCTCTGTCCTCTACCCCCCCTCTACTCTCAGTCCTCTCAGCTCTTCTCTCTATCCTCTACCCTCCCTCCTCCAGTCCTCTCAGATCTTCTCTCTGTCCTCTACCCCCCCTCCTCCAGTCCTCTCAGCTCTTCTCTCTGTCCTCTACCCCCCCTCCTCCAGTCCTCTCAGCTCTTCTCTCTATCCTCTACCCTCCCTCCTCCAGTCCTCTCGCTCTTCTCTCTATCCTCTACCCCCCCTCCTCCAGTCCTCTCAGCTCTTCTCTCTGTCCTCTACCCCCCCTCCTCCAGTCCTCTCAGCTCTTCTCTCTGTCCTCTACCCCCCCTCCTCCAGTCCTCTCAGCTCTTCTCTCTGTCCTCTACCCCCCCTCCTCCAGTCCTCTCAGCTCTTCCCTCTGTCCTCTACCCTCCCTCCTCCAGTCCTCTCAGCTCTTCTCTCTGTCCTCTACCCCCCCTCCTCCAGTCCTCTCAGCTCTTCTCTCTGTCCTCTACCCCCCCTCCTCCAGTCCTCTCAGCTCTTCTCTCTATCCTCTACCCCCCCTCCTCCAGTCCTCTCAGCTCTTCTCTCTATCCTCTACCCCCCCTCCTCCAGTCCTCTCAGCTCTTCTCTCTGTCCTCTACCCTCCCTCCTCCAGTCCTCTCAGCTCTTCTCTCTATCCTCTACCCCCCCTCCTCCAGTCCTCTCAGCTCTTCTCTCTATCCTCTACCCCCCCTCCTCCAGTCCTCTCAGCTCTTCTCTCTGTCCTCTACCCCCCCTCCTCCAGTCCTCTCAGCTCTTCTCTCTGTCCTCTACCCCCCCTCTACTCTCAGTCCTCTCAGCTCTTCTCTCTATCCTCTACCCCCCCTCCTCCAGTCCTCTCAGCTCTTCTCTCTGTCCTCTACCCCCCCCTCCTCCAGTCCTCTCAGCTCTCCTGTCCTCTCCTCTACAATCTGCTGAAACAACACAAACAAACCATGTTGAACACTGATGAAGAAAGCTAGTCCCCCCAACCTCCCCTCTCTCTCTCTCTCTCTCTCTCTCTCTGTCTCTCTCTCTCTCATTCCGTAAGGAGAAAGAACGAGAAAAACACATAATTCCCGGACAGGTACGTCCTAATTAAGCAGCCCAGCCTGGCTCTGCATGCTGTAAATCGATGCTCTGATCTCGGCCGGTGAACAGGGGAGTTGGGAGATGCGTGCGCGCCCCACAATGCCCAGCAAATATTCATTTCCTGAAACGAAGCGAATCATTTGGAATTCGGTGGGAATTGATTAACATTCGGAGGAGGCGACCGCTCAATATTTACACCCAGGGAGACGGGGGGCAGGGGCCAAAGAATGAAGCTTCTAACTGCAGCTACGTCTTAATCAAATGCAAGACAACAGGGCTTTTCCTGTGAGCCAAGCGCTTTGGCAGTGATGGGCTGTAAGTCATGTGGTAGAAGTCGTGTGGCGTCGACTTGATCAATACACATATAAACCATTGTGTGTGTGTGTGTGTGTGTGTGTGTGTGTGTGTGTGTGTGTGTGTGTGTGTGTGTGTGTGTGTGTGTGTGCGTGTGTGTGTGTGTGTTGGGGGGGGGGGTGTAGAAAATATGTTTTGTGTGCGTGCGTGCACGTGTGTGGTGTAGTGGTGGTGAAGGGGGGCATGTGTGCACAAGCTTGTGTGTGTGCTATTGCTTGTGTGCATGTGCAATCTTATTGAGGGAATTGGTTGTCCAATAAAAGCAGTAATGACATATATACAGGAGATGTGAACTCCGAAGTACTGTAAAAGCCCTAAGAAAATATATGTATAATGCATCAAGCCCCGCATAGAGGAACGGCATCTAGCTTCTATCTTCTCATTTGATTTCCCACTGAGGTGAAGTGCTCCCCAAATATACCTTGATGAAAAAGCACTGGGCTCTCCATCTCCTTCTCAAGCTGATTTCCTCACATCCTCCTTCATGCTCACTAGCCCCCGCTGTTGCGCCACAGAAAAACTATTTTCTTGACATTTGCTTGAACTTTGTAAAGCTCTTATCATCTTGAGTGTCCAGAGTAGGAGAGCAGCCTGTGTAATCAACCTGATATATCTGCTATTACTATTATTCTCTGCTTTCAGACTTGATCAAGCTTAAAAGCTCCAGATCGCCACTTTAAAAGGAAGATTACAACTCACTGTTGTGTTTAAGCAGGAGTTTGAGGAGGTGGGACCGAATGTACGTCTTTCATCCCTGACCTACTACTGCCTGATTACATCCACAACAGGGCTGCCCATTCCACTTGGCTCCCAAACGGATGTGACCCCTGGCCTATCTCTAGTGTGGTCCTTCTATCTCTCAGCATCTCCAATCTCTGACCACCGTCCCTCTCTCTCTTTAATCCTGTGTTATCGGAGGCAGCGTTGGTTGATGATGGATTTGTGTTGACACATCTGTCGTTATCGCCGGTCAAACGCTCCTCATTATCTGATAGTTGACCAGAAAGAACAGGAGTTGTTTTGGGGATTTGTAAATCACTGGACCCTAGCACTGACCACTGATAAAGACCAGATAACGTGAGAGGAGCAGCATTGTTGTTGTTATAGAAAGGTATCTCAACAGAATGCATTGCTAGATGCTATTAGCCTGTTTATACAATATTGCTGTATACTTGCTTATAAAGACCTATGGGAAATACTAAGATACCGGTGCGGTGAACTTCAAACCCACCCAGCAATGAGCAGATCCAGCCAACAGTGATAGCTGTATGACAGCGGTACAATTTAACACGCACCCTAACCACTGTACCACTATAACTCACTGTCTCACTCTGACTCACTGTCCCACTCTGACTCACTGTCCCACTATAACTCACTGTCCCACTCTGACTCACTGTGCTACTCTGACTCACTGTCCCACTCACTGTCCCACTCTGACTCACTGTCCCACTCTGACTCACTGTCCTACTCTGACTTACTGCCCCACTATAACTCACTGTCCCACTCTGACTCACTGTACTACTCTGACTCACTGTCCCACTCACTGTCCCACTCTGACTCACTGTCCCACTATAACTCACTGTCCCACTCTGACTCACTGTCCCACTCTGACTCACTGTCCCACTATAACTCACTGTCCCACTCTGACTCACTGTCCTACTCTGACTGACTGCCCCACTCTGACTTACTGTCCTACTCTGACTCACTGTCCAACTCTGACTCACTGTCCCACTCTGACTCACTGTGCTACTCTGACTCACTGTCCCACTCACTGTCCCACTCTGACTCACTGTCCCACTCTGACTCACTGTCCTACTCTGACTTACTGCCCCACTATAACTCACTGTCCCACTCTGACTCACTGTACTACTCTGACTCACTGTCCCACTCACTGTCCCACTCTGACTCACTGTCCCACTATAACTCACTGTCCCACTCTGACTCACTGTCCCACTCTGACTCACTGTCCCACTATAACTCACTGTCCCACTCTGACTCACTGTCCTACTCTGACTGACTGCCCCACTCTGACTTACTGTCCTACTCTGACTCACTGTCCAACTCTGACTCACTGTCCCACTATAACTCACTGTCCCACTCTGACTCACTGTCCCACTATAACTCACTGTCCCACTCTGACTCACTGTCCCACTATAACTCACTGTCCCATTCTGACTCACTGCCCCACTCTGACTCACTGTCCTACTCTAACTCACTGTCCCACACACTGTCCCACTCTGACTCACTGTCCCACTATAACTCACTGTCCTATTCTGACTCACTGTCCTACTCTGACTCACTGTCCCACACATTGTCCCACTCTGACTCACTGTCCCACTCTGATTCACTGTCCCACTCTGACTCACTGTCCCACTCTGACTCACTGTCCCACTCTGACTCACTGTCCCACTCTGGCTCACTGTCCTACTCTGACTCACTGTCCCACTCTGACTCACTGTCCCACTATAACTCACTGTCCCACTATAACTCACTGTCCCACTCTGACTCACTGTCCCACTCTGACTCACTGTCCCACTATAACTCACTGTCCCACTCTGACTCACTGTCCCACTCTGGCTCACTGTCCCACTCTGACTCACTGTCCCACTCTGACTCACTGTCCCACTATAACTCACTGTCCCACTCTGGCTCACTGTCCTACTCTGACTTACTGTCCCACCAAAGCAGTGCTGGGTTCTGGTCCGACTGCTGCTTCATCAGCCCCTCCAAACTACCCCAGCCCCTCCTAACTACCCCAGCCCACCTGGACCGCAAAGGATGATGTTCAGCCAAAAGCCCTCACCCTCCTCCTCGTCCTCCTCCTCCTTTTCCTCCTCCTCCTCTCTCCCCTCCTCCTGCTCCCCCGTCCCGGGTGGTGTGATTTAAGGCTGGTGATCAATGATTGTTGGTGCAGAGAGAAGAGCCTGCAACCCCCCCCCTCTCTCCCTCTCCCCCCCCTCTCTCTCTCCCTCTCCCCCCCCTCTCTATCTCCCTCCCCCCCCCCTCTCTATCTCCCTCTCCCCCCCTTTCTCTCTCTCTCTCCCTCCCTCTCCCTCTCTCTCTCTCCCTCTCTCTCTCTCTCCTTCCCCGGGCCTTATTACAGGCTGTCAGTTTATTATAAAACATTAGAAAAGCAGAGGGACACTTGCAGTTACTGTCTTATCGATCCGGGAGGATAGATTCTGTGATTTAGTGTCAGCCTTCCCCCTCCACCCCCCCCCCCACAACACAAACACACACACACAGCCTGCTATTAGGTCCCGCGTGCTTTCCTTTGGCTATTGATGTATCAACATTAACAGTTACAAGCAGCTACAGAAAATCAATGTTCAACTTTTATTACCAGCTGCATATGGCGCTAAGGTTAGCCGCAGCGCCGGTACTTAGCAGTCCAGGAGAGCAGCGGCCACGCGGCCAAACGTCAGCTGCTTTCTAAGTGATGTCTGCAGTGGAAATATCAATCATGGGTTCAGCTGGGCTCTGGGGCGCTCTGCAGGACGGCTGTGGTGTGTGTGTGTGTGTGCGTGTGTGTGCGTGTGCGTGCGCAAGATGGCAACATTGGGAGCAACGCCTGGCCAGACGAATGGATACATTAACGCACGCGCAAGCATATCTAAGCGGGTATACATCACACACACACACACACAGGCACACACCCTCACATATTCCATAGAGTATATATCACATACTAATACACACGCACATGTTCACTTCACTGTATTATTCGGTATATTTCCACCCACATGCATGTATGATATTCCTGCTCCGAGTCTTGTTGTTTTCAATTCCACTACCCTCCATCCCCCCCGCAGAAACCAAATCAAGCCAAAATAATCAGACAATCGCTCCCGAGTCTGGCTCCTAACTGTCCATCATCGCAATCAAAAACGACATATTTGAAACGGAGTGGCTAAACAGGACCGCTAGAACCGCTAGAACCTCCGGCTCTGTCAAACATTCATGAGCCCGGTCCTTCTGGGACAAACAAGCCCGGTCCGCGCTTTCATTCCGATCAATGGGGCTCAAGTTCATTACACACACTTTCAGACGTGTTAGACACACACACACACACACACACACACACACACGGCCCTCCGACTGCGTGCTCAGGTAGCCAGGGGGCCCAGTGGTGGTGCTGAGGGGGGGGCGGAGCTCTTGTTTACGGGACCGAGGGTCCCCCAGGCCCGGGGCTGAGGTTATCATTATGTGCAGGTAGCTGCTGTGATGCTAATGCTCTCACCGTGGGTGCGTTGCTAGCGCTGCGGCGCTAGGCTAGCCGTCTCTCCACCAATTAGAGGCTGAGGCTGGGGGGGGGCGGAGGTGATGGGCTCGCTGGGGGCCTGGAGGAGAGCAGAGGGGCTCTCTATAAGGAAGGGGGGGGGGGGGGGGCGTGAATTTAAGAATATGTTTAAGTCAAAAAGCTGTTATTTCGGATTACGATCGTAATTATGTGTTGTTGCTCTTGTATTTTTAGTAGCTACAAGCTAAATAATCGGACGTCTGTGGTTAATGGTCATAACATTCCAAAAAGATTATAGTGAGAATGTAACGACAGAAAAATAGCGGCTCAGGTTTGGTGTGCATAGATCCCGTGAGTAGCCAGAGTCAGCCAGGCGGTGTGTGTGTGAGAGCAACGGCCACGGTCCGGCCGAGTATTGATCAGACCGCCGGCCGCAGCTTATTTAAACATTACACACAAACCCAGAGAAGGGGTTACACAAGCCCGACATACACAGCTGTCATTTCTGCATCGATTCCTGCCCGAGATTTCTACTGCCCTAGTCATCTATAAAGCTGTCCCTGTCTCACGCTCGCGCACGTATATATATACACACACACACACACACACACACACACACACACACACACGCGCACACACACACACACGCACATACATACACACGCTCCCACTGCAGGATCCGGGCCAAAGGCTGCCTGGGCCCCTGGGGCCGTTAGCGTAGCGGGTCAAATGTGCAAAAACACAAAGGCTATGAAAGAGACCCCGGCTCACACACCCCTTCTGTCAATCATCTGTGAGGCTCCGTGAGCGTGAGCGGCCATTCCTCCTCCCGTAGAGGACCTGCCCTGACACGGAAACCAAACTGGCTGGATGACACCTCTTTATGGCAGTCATTGCCCCATTTACTACAATTTCAGGCCATCGTTACCGTTACTCATTGCCCATAAAAACACTTCCTCCACTCAATGAGAGTGAGCGCAGCAGCGGCGCAGCGTGTTTTTAAGGGCTGAAGACATGACTGCTCAGAACACACACGGGCACAGAAAAAAAAGTAGTCAAGCAGTCAGAGATTTGTTTTGGTACCAGCCGATGTAGCACAACAACCCTCCGAATGTCCCATGGTTTTGCCAGTGAGAAATGTACAGTAACCTACTAGAGTTTTACCACTCTAGTATGTTACTGTACATGGGAATCGCTTATATTGCCCCCCCCCCCACAGCACAAATATACCCTCTGTGGCCCCGCCTGGCATGTGGAGGCATCTGGCCCTACCAGCCCGGACTTCTACAGCGAGAGGGGGTGTGGGGGGGGGGGGGGTGAGCTATGGCAGTCAGGTGGCCGTTCAGAAGGGGGGGGGCATGTGCTTCCCTCTACTCTTTTGTGACGGCCGCCTGGGACAATGTGGTTACAGGATACCGGGGGAGGGGCGGGCGGGGGCGGGGGGGGGGGGGGGTAACTGGAGACAGTGATTAAACGTTTTAAAGCGCACAGATGATCCAACAGGTGCTCCCCCCCGCCCCCCTCCCCCGTTCTTGTTCATTCTCTCTCTCTCTTGCTCTCTCGCCCCCCTCTCTCTCTCTAGACTCGATCAACTACACACACACATTCTCCTCCTACTCTTGTGCGTGCACTGGGGTTATATAAAGCAACAAAGCCGTCTGTGGAGCCCACTGTCTTCTGACCCCCCCCCCCACACACACACACACACACACACACACACACCCCTCCTCACTACGGAAAAAATGTCTCCTCATCACTCTTTGGTGAGTGTAACAGAAGCTAGCAGGGGCAAGTGTTGGGAACAAGGGGCAGGTTGGGGCACAAGGGGAGAGACGCATTTAGACAAAAGAGTGGGGTGGGGCGCATATCAATCAATCAGAACACTCAGCCACCGTGTCTAGTGCCAAAATGAACACCCGCCAGTGTCACGATGCCGTACGGGTGGTAAGGTTAAAGGTGATGGAGAGGACAGGGGGGCCTGCCGCGTCCATCAGCGGAGCACATGTCTCATCAGCACCTCTGCCAGGCCCCGGCACCCGGGCATCAGTATCGCACAGAGGTGCCACCTGGCATCGGCGTCCGTTGTTATTGCAGACGTTCTATAGATATACACGCGTGTCTGTGGGTGTGTGTGTGTGTGTGAGCGCGCGTGTCTGCACGCCAAGGTCAGTGAGTCGCTATACCGTTAGCCGCTAGAGCTAAAGACATGTTGCCCGCAAACAATCTCCAACACAGTCTCCGAAGTGAATCATTGAAACTCTTTAAAAAAAAGAAGAAAAGGTTTAGCTGTTTACACGACACGTCGATGCATTTTATTACCCTTCTAAACAGTTTCATCATTTGAAGCGTCCCGCTCCGGTTACACGAAGAAGCGGCGCTCCTCTGAATCAGCTCTCTGCTTTGACAGGCAGCGCGCAAACATGTCATGTTACATTACCCCCGTGGCAGAGAAACCACCACAGCCAGCCAGACCGAATACATTAAACCCCAATTTACACTAAAGGCACGGAATCAGAGAGACAGCGACAGAGACGCGCAGGGGGGGACGGAACGCATGCAAATGGCATTCCGTTTCTCTCGTCAGCATCATGTTCAAGGATCAAACCGGGGGAGAGGGAGGGAGTGAGACAGAGAGAGGGGGGAAAGGCAGAAGCGAGGAATGAGGAGACGGAAACTGCTGGAAGGTGTGTGAAAAGAGAGAGAGAAGAGGGTAAAAAATATGACGCTATGGATTAACTGTCCTTCACACGGAAAAATATACATCCCCAGGCATGATGCTGAATTATTAATTCATATTTGTCAGAGGAAGAATGAGAGAAATATATTGATGGAAGCCTGCCTTTAATTGCCTCATTAGGGCTGAGGTTCCCCTCTCTGGGCGGGATTTCTGCTGCTCCAGGAGTTTAGGAGGTGGGGGGGCAGAGAGAGGGGGGGGGGGGGTACTTGACCCCCCAATGATTTTCTGTCACTTTATCATAAACAAGAAACATTGATGCCCCCCTCCCAAGCCCCCGCACACATAATTAGCCAGGGTGTGAAAGTGCACTGAATACAAACCAGCCCCCCACCGCTAAACACTTGCACGCGCACGCACACACACACACACAAACACACACACACACACACACACACACACACCTTATTCTCCCACTAAAAATAGGTTCAAAATGTAATTAACTGATTATAATCAAATTAATAAAATGTAAAAAAAAAAAAAAAATCTACAATAGTTAATTTGTGTGCTTTTCATTGACACAAAAGCCCCTATCCAAACAGAAAGCCTGAGCTGTCTCATGTTGCCAGAGTGCAGACTAGTTGATCGCAGCGCTTAGAGACTGACTCGTAAGTCTATGCCTGGGTTAGCCGGGTTAGCGCTAACTTTATCAGCGCTAGCTAGCTAGTTAGCTGTGTTACGGGGCTAGCCGGCTTAGCGCTAACTTTATCAGCGCTAGCTAGCTAGTTAGCTGTGTTACTTGGCTAGCCGGGTTAGTGCTAACTTTATTAGCGCTAGCTAGCTAGTTAGCCATGTTACTGGGCTAGCCGGGTTAGCACTAACTTTATGAGTGCTAGCTAGCTAGTTAGCCATGTTACTGGGCTAGCCGGGTTAGCACTAACTTTATGAGTGCTAGCTAGCTAGTTAGCCGTGTTGCTGTTTGGCACGCTGGCAGTGGAGTTTCCAGCATTAGTGAGCTGAGAGAGAGAGGGGCCCAGGAGAATACCCTGCCCAGCGAGGGCAACACACTGAAACACATCGGTTCTGCCTCAAGGGAGGCTATAGGACGGAGTGGTCAGAGCGGCTCGTTGCTTTCTTTCTCTCTCTCATTTTTCTCTTTCCTTCTCTCTCTCTTTCTCTCCCTCACTCTCCTTCTCTCTCCTTCTCTCCCACACCTCTCTCTCTTGCACTTCAACGAATTAAGTATTTTCATGCTGAAAGCGTCCGATTGGAGATTGCACAGGAGTTAGATCACTGCAGGTTTGACTGAATCACCCTCCCTCCAGCTTGAATGGGGGTAAAAACAAAACAAGATGACTTGTTTTGAACTGAAAGGAAAAGGGTGTGAGCTGTAATCCCCCTTAGACCAAGCTCATTGTGTTGGTGCCAGACACAGCGTAGCCTAATCCTCTTTTTAGGATAAGGCAGATCTCTGAGACAACCAGAAACTAGCGGGATGGTAAGAGGGAGGTGATTTGGTAGTGATTATTTGTGTTGCTTCAAACCGCTCCTCCGCCACGGAGCTTAACAACGCGGGGCACTGGGGCCGCAGCCGGAATGGATGGATGTGAATATATTTCCCCCTCTCCTCGGGACAAGGCTCTAATGCCTTCCAGCTAGCATTAGCAACACGAGAGGTTAGCCCTCTGCTCAGAGCGCCTCTTCTTGTTTATTTCATCAGACCTAAGGCACTTTCCTAACGCTCCCAGCCTCGTCCAGGTGCCCCGCGCCTGTCCTTGGGCGACAGGACAGACTTGGCAAGCTACCTGCTTTGGATAACAACAGTAGCACGGGGCGTGACGGCGGCTTAGATTTGACTTAATATATCCCCAACTGAACTGGACCACTCCTGTTCAATTCTCTTTCATAGCCGTGCAGCGCCAGCCCCGGCGGTAGGGGGGGGGGTTGACAGGGCCAGAGCAAATTGAGCCCTCATGCCTTATTCTGACACGCTGACAAAAGCCTTTCCCCACTGGCTCATCAACGAACCAATGAGATGGCCCGTTGTAAGAACCAGGAATTACTGTGGGATGCTAATTATGCATAGTTAATATGCTGTCTGTTTGGCCGAGGAGTTATTGGCTAAAATTGGTCTCTGTAGGCAGATCACAGTTTTAGGTACTGTAAGCTACCAAATAGCTAGCTTTTTAAGGTTTAATCAAACTTCATGAACATTTCATAAGGTCTTGGTAGGTGTCTCACTTCTCATTTATAAGTAAAGTCATATCCCATGAAGGGTACTAAGGCAGATCCTTGGCTGTTATAGTGCCTGTGTAGGCCTTACAAAGGACTAATTATGTGGTTTGCCTTTTGGAAACTTTTGGTCCCAGACAGCCACATGTGGTCGCTCCGGCTAAATGTCAGAGTTTGCCACATCATATCAGGCCTCATATCTTTATTGGAGATCAAAATCCATCAGATTTGATAATGGCTCAGTGTGATGGCCCATCGACTCCTCTGGACTCACAGTGTGTATGCTGGAGCTCTGCTGGAGCTGTTAACCAGCTAGCTCATCAGCCGTCAGGGTAGAGCCTCAAAGACCCCATTACGTTCAGAGGCACACAGCTCACATTCTACTCTCCACTTTGACTCCCAGATGTGGGGTCTCTCGGGGAGGTGGGGTCTCTCAGGGAGATGGGGTCTCTCGGGGAGGTGGGGTCTCTCGGGGAGATGGGGTCTCTCAGGGAGGTGGGGTCTCTCAGGGAGATGGGGTCTCTCAGGGAGGTGGGGTCTCTCAGGGAGATGGGGTCTCTCAGGGAGGTGGGGTCTCTCAGGGAGGTGGGGTCTCTCGGGGAGGTGGGGTCTCTCGGGGAGGTGGGGTCTCTCAGGGAGGTGGGGTCTCTCTGGTGGAAGCAGAGCTCCAGGAACCTGTCCGTTCAGCAGGTGGAGAGATAAGACAGCGGAGCGCTATGAAGAAGAGTCTCCTGTAGAAAAACTCACTCACCATAAAAGCTGCCAGATGGGTATTGATTTGATCTGAGAGACCTAAGGAGGGTGTGTGTGTGTGTGTGTGTGTGTGTGTGTGTGTGTGTGTGTGTGTGTGTGTGTGCGTGCGCCTTTTGAAAGCTTGATTACATCACTAGTGTGTTCTCCCAAATTTCAGCAATAACCCACGTGAACCCAAACAGTGCGCAGGTTCACAGCACCAGGGATCGGGGACAAAAACATGTTCACAGCACCAGGGATCGGGGACAAACACATGTTCACAGCACCAGGGATCGGGGACAAACACATGTTCACAGCACCAGGGATCGGGGACAAAAACATGTTCACAGCACCAGGGATCGGGGACAAAAACATGTTGCGTTTCTCTCACTACTGCTCAGCCAATGATTCAGCAGGGCAAATATTATCAAACCCGTAGTGATAAAGTTGACCGAGCGGCTGTTGCCCTGTCCTGCTTTCAACACCCTGCACACACACACCCACACCCATCTCCCCCAGCCCCGACCTGCCTAAGGTCAGTGGGTTCCACCCCCCCACCCCCCACACACACACACACACCTGATTGGAGGCAGGCTTGGGGCCTGGTTAATGATGAATAAGATACTGATTTTCAGGACAGTGATGATAATACAGAATTATTGTGTGCTGTAAAACAGAGTGAGTTTCACACAGGCCTCCAGCTCTGTCGGCCACTCCTTGCTCTTTGTTGTGACCGTAGCTGTAAAAAGGAACTGTGCGTGGAGCGTATGATAACTCCGCCCCCAGGAAGTGACCCTTTGTTCATGCACACGTTTTATTGGCGTGCAGGAAGGTTTTATTCATAGTCACTCGCCTCTCACCTAGTTATTGTGGGGAATTTGATGTTTTTAAGCTTCACGATAGACAGTGTGCACTTTGTGTAGTTTGAGTTTCAACTGTAGACAAAAGGCTTCGTTTTGGAGGGCAATGTGTGTGTGTGTGTGTGTGTGTCTAGTGAGAGCACACACACAATGTTTATGGATCTCGTGGATACAAAACGGAGCAGATCCAGACTAATTAAAAGGTAGTTGGAGTATTGAGGGTTAGCGAGAGAGAGAGAGAGAGAGAGAGAGAGAGAGAGAACAGAGAGAGACAGGGAGAGAAGGAGAGAAAACAGAGAATGTGTGTGTGCGTGCGTAGGGTCGTGGGCTTGGCATGATCGCTCGTCAAACGAAACAATGTATTCCACGGGACCTCGGGGTTCGCATGTGAGCGCCGGGCGCCAAGCGCCACTGAGACCGTTTCATGTGCAGAAAAAAAAAAGTTGATAATTAGTCCCACAGTGACTAAATAGAGAGACGGAGGGAGAGAGAGAGAGAGAGAGAGAGAGAGAGAGAGAGAGAGAGAGAGGGAGAGAGAGAGAGAGAGAGAGAGAGAGGGAAAGAGAGAGAGAGAGGGAAAGAGAGAAAGAGAGAGAGAGAGGGAGAGAGAGAGAGAGAGAGAAAGAGAGAGAGAGGGAGAGAGAGCAAGAGAAAGCTGATCCAAATATGTCTCCCTCCCTCCACTCTCCCCTTTCAGTAGAGTTTATTAAAGCACCTTTCTCACCACAGTTTGATTACAATCCAACCTGGGAATGATTCATGATTATCTCTCAGCAAACATGCAGGCTTTTTTGGGTTGTTTTATTTTTTGCTTCAATTTGCTGGAGAAGAGATCAAGCCATTGTCATCGATCGTCAGCTGTGTTGTTTTGTGAAGAGCCCCTTTTTCATTCGTTTTTCTAAAGAGGGCCCTCGTAATAATTAGCAATTAAAACTGTATCTTTCTGCCTCATTTTCCCTCATTAGCTCGACAGAGACACAGCTCTGTAGTTTTTGGGTCCCCCCTCCCTCTCCACCTCAGCCCTTACACACACACACACACACACACATACGCACGCACACACACACACACACAGACACGCATACGCACGCGCATACACAGACACACACACGCACGCGCACACACACGCACGCGCATACACATACGCACACACACACACAGACACGCGCACACACACACACACACACACTAACCCTGACAACTCATACCATGGCAGCATCTGTGGTGTTCTGTCTGTGATCTGGACGCGCCCGGTCACGTTGTCTGACCCCATCTGGACCAGGAAGCATACTGAGTTGAAAGGCGACATCGAAACACTTCGTCATCAAAGTCAACGTTTTCAGGACAGAACCGAAGACGACCGCCACGCATTTCTTCTCAGTCATCAGCCATGCTCTCTGGGTCTGTGCTGGTGCTGTTCAGAGTGTGTTAAGGCGGTAGACAGGTCTGTGTTCAGAGTGTGTTAAGGCGGTAGACTGCAGGTCTGTGTTCAGAGTGTGTTAAGGCGGTAGACTGCAGGTCTGTGTTCAGAGTGTGTTAAGGCGGTAGACAGGTCTGTGTTCAGAGTGTGTTGAGGCGGTAGACAGGTCTGTGTTCAGAGTGTGTCAACGCGGTAGACTGCAGGTCTGTGTTCAGAGTGTGTTAAGGCGGTAGACAGGTCTGTGTTCAGAGTGTGTTAAGGCGGTAGACTGCAGGTCTGTTCAGAGTGTGTTAAGGCGGTAGACTGCAGGTCTGTGTTCAGAGTGTGTTAAGGCGGTAGACAGGTCTGTGTTCAGAGTGTGTTAAGGCGGTAGACTGCAGGCCTGTGTTCAGAGTGTGTTAAGGCGGTAGACTGCAGGTCTGTTCAGAGTGTGTCAACGCGGTAGACTGCAGGTCTGTTCAGAGTGTGTTAAGGCAGTAGACTGCAGGCCTGTGTTCAGAGTGTGTTAAGGCGGTAGACTGCAGGTCTGTTCAGAGTGTGTTAAGGCAGTAGACTGCAGGCCTGTGTTCAGAGTGTGTTAAGGCGGTAGACTGCAGGCCTGGCTGTGGGTGCTGGTGTGTCTGTGGATGAGGGCCCCGTGAATGAGGTCAGGGCTCTGTGGATGAGGGCCCCGTGGATGAGGTCAGGTCAGGCCCTGAGTGGCAGCAGGAAGAAGCACATGTCATGTTTGTTTGGAGGGTCTTTTGTCACCGGCAGACCCCCCCCTCCCCTTCCTTACCCCCCCCCCTGGCCTGATTTAGCCTGTGTCATGCAGGGGTCAGGGGGAACACACACACACACACATACACACACCCACACACACGCACACACACACACACATACATGCATCGCTGCACACATGCAATCACACACACACACACACACACATATGATGGTATGGTAGATGGAGGTGCCTTGAAGGACTGGGCTTCTCATTCTCCAGACCTCATTAGCTGCTGATGTATCCCCCCCCCCTCCCATTCCCCCTGACGCTCCACAGCCGGAGTGTGTCTGGGGGGGGGCTGTGTGTGTGTGTGTGTGTGTGTGTGTGTGTAGGGGTGCCGCTGGTGAGGAGCAGGCAGATTATTTCAGGAGGCAGTGGAGTGTGTGTGCCAGCTGGTTCGTTAGTGTATGCTGGACAGTACGGGGTCCTCTGTCTGTGTGTGTGTGTGTGTGTGTGTGTGTGTGTGTGTGTGTGTGTGTGTGTGTGTGGAGGTGTCAGACAGACACAGGGACCCTGTCATGATCAATTAGCCCTCCCAGAGCCTACTCAACCTGGGGTCAAACAGATTAATAAAAGATCACACACACACACACTCACCTTGTTCTGTATCTAATTAGATATAGCCCTGTGCCACAAATTGATACTCTCTGTCTCTATTCTTCTTCCATCTCTGTATCTAGTTTTGACTGTAGTGTTTCGATCAACTCAAAACCAAACACACATTGAGTATATTTTATGCTTAGTTTTAAACTTTTGAACAAAACATTTTCTAAAAGTTTACATTTTACAGTTCTTAAAATGATGGTATCTGTGTATGTGTGTGTGCGTGTGTAAATATATATATATATATATATATATATATATATAAATCAATGACATGCACAGTACTGTATATCAATTTTAAGGAAGTCAGGTGTTGTTTAGCTGCTGAGCCGTTGCCATGGCTGTGATTCTGCCCAGTGTGATTCTGGACATACTGACATAGTTCCTATCCTCCTGTGAGAGGCCTTCTGAGGAGGCGGCTTCATTTCTCCTCATTCCAATTTATTCTCCTGAGAAAATCTGATGAAAAGATACAGGGGTGTCTGGAGAAAAACCTTTTCATTTTCAGATCAAATCCCCTGGCGCATTGTTGTGAGTCTCTGTCACGGGACAGCGAGCGCTGTGTTCACACTCTGGAAACGATTTCACATCAACCCTGTATTTAAAAAAATATCTAACCACCATTTCTCACTCTCTTCCTTTTCCTGTTTCCCCTACTTCCTGTCTCCCTCCCAGACGTGAAGAACCTGGAGAACTTCCACCTGGTGGAGAGCGTCCAGGAGCAGGTCAACGCGGCCCTGCTGGACTACGTCATGTGTAACTACCCCCAGCAGACGGACAAGTTCGGCCAGCTGCTGCTCAGGCTGCCGGAGATCCGGGCCATCAGCCTGCAGGCGGAGGAGTACCTCTACTACAAACACCTCAACGGGGACGTGCCCTGCAACAACCTGCTCATCGAGATGCTGCACGCCAAGAGGGCCTAGACTGCAAGACCCACAATGCACCTGGTCCAAAGTCGGGCTCCCCGGTGCAGACTGTGAAGCGTCGGATCAGAGCCGTCAGCGACTGTCGTCTGTTGTATTTGTAAACTATCATTGAAAAAACAACAACACTCAAACTGGTTGAAGCACAGGCTCGTCTGTACATTCACACCTACACACACACACACACACACACGTCAATCCCTTTACTCAACATAAAACAGATGTCTTGGGCCTAGAGAGCAATTTTGAAAAAACACTTGAAAACTGACAATTTGTTAAACCTTATTTGGCAAACCTGAAGCAGCACAAACACAAGGCCGCTACGAACCCGTGAGAATGGTGCACTGGTCACTCTGTAGAAGACTTCTGCGCATGGAAGGGGGCGTGGTCTATATTGCCCACGGCGAGGACATGCGCATGGAGGGAGGCGTGGCCTAATCTGCCCATGGCGAGGACATGCGCATGGTGAAGCCTGCGCAGCGACTTGGGCAGAAGGCGTTCTGTACTTTCGTTCTGTACTCTCTCGGAACATGGCTGCTGCCGTCAGTCTTGGTACTGTATGAGACAATAGACAGGCTGTCGCTGGGCCGAGTGCCCCTGAGCGCCGCCCCTCCCTCGCCGGAGAAGCACAGAGAAGGAACTGGACGAACAAACTGGAAACGTGACAAAACAAAAGACGAGAACAAAAATAACACTTTTAAAACGGCAGCACTCTCTCCTCTCCACTGCGGTTCCTGTTTAGAGCCCCCCCCCCCCCTAAAAAAATACAACACACACACACACACACCTCACACATTTACTGTTTACCAGATGTAAAATCTGTTTTACACACACCATAAGTTATTTGAAGGTTATGAATACAACCCAAGTGTATTCATACCCTATTTCCCTTAAATAAATATAATATAATAACCGTCCCTCTCATGAAGAAGTGGAACTAGAGCATGAATATGGAGACCAGGAGGAGCAACGCTGCCGATGTCCGAACAGACCAAAGCCTGCTGCAGAACAAAAGATAATTAACTAAACCTTAACTATCAGTATTATAAAAGTTGTTTGATGTCACAGTTATGTGAGTCTTGCCTTACTTCATTTCCATGCTAGCTAACTGTGCAGATGTGAATGAAAAATATGTACAAATATATATATAAAGTATTAATGTTGTAAAAATTCAAAAAAAAAAAAAAAAAATTAAAACTAATTCAAGAGGTGTTTACATTCATGCCGCCATGTGGGAGAGACTGTGATGAGGCGAATTGCAAAGCAATGATTTCCTTAAAAACAAAAAAGATCAAAAAACAAAATTGATTCCTCTGGTTTGCTTTTTTCGGTGTGTACAGTGTTTTTCTCCTATTTCTTTCTTTGACCAGTACTTAATTATGTCGTGAGACACTAAAATCAGAAAGGAATCTCACTTAAATTTGAATTTATATCTGTTTGTTGGCATTCAATCATTTCTGCATATTGTGCAAGGGTTCCGTTTTCTGTTTCAAATAAGTGTTTTTTTGTAGAACTGTTTTTATTTTGACTGTGTTCTACCTTTTTTATGTGTCACTGGTAACGCTTAATAATGAAGATAATTTATTGCGTCTGGTTCCCTCCTTGTGTGGCGTACTGTATGCAAGGCCTCAACCACACATATCTGTTTACTGTAGCATGGTTTTTTTAAGTAGTACTTTTTGAGATGCAGTTGTGCAACGAAATAATGATCACAGAAATTATCTTTTTTTTCCTTTTAAATGTTTATCAGAGTCCAAGCTGTAAATTGAAGAGAAGTATTGTATTTAAGTGAATGGGAGTGACGTATTCTTGTTGCATCTCTTTTTGTTATTGAATTTCAGAAAGCTCGAGCTTAATTCTTCAGTCCGGTCTGTTCTATACCAAAGACTGCATCGTGAGCTGTGGTTACTTGTCCAAATGAATGAACAAACAGTTGTGTTTTTGTCTCTCTCAGCCATTTGGACGTATGGCGTTCCATACTCACCTAATATGGAATTCTATAGTTGTCTTATCACTATTTTACCAAATCTCACAGCACCCACCTTCATTCACGAGGCCCCACCCAAACCTGGGGAGTTCAGTACTGTCTTCTGTCTGGCTGTAAGCCACCATATTGCATTGATTCTCTTCAGTGGCTTGGTTACCAAACCTTAGCTCTTTCCCTCATGGTTCCATGTACAGTATGCATATGTACAGTACCTTTTCACACCCATCTCCTCATAAGCTTCACATTTTTCTGTGACTGAACAGGATTTTTTACAAAGACATGACATTTCGGCTTTTGTAAGTGTTGGTGGTTATTTAACTCAGTATTCATTCAGCAGTGTGTGTTTTGTAAAGAAGACTTAAAAAAAAAAAAGCCCTTTCGGCAAAATCTTTGGCTTTAATTCCTCCTGACGTCTGTGAGCTTCCTAGTCTTGTTGCCCCTTTACCCCAAACTGTGTGTGTTGAATTGATCAGACAATCTCTATCAGCCCCTGCCCCCTCTCATTCTGTGTTTTAGTAAAGTTCTGCAGCTGCCTTGGATGTCGTCAAACACACACACACACACACACACACACACACCCCTCCTGAACATGCTGACCCCCTGCTGTCACGCTCACCCCCGTCATGCCACCTCCTGTCGCAGGGAGTGTCTTTGAAGCTGATGGAATTTTTCCTCATATTTCAATAAATAATTATATGCCTATAACACAGTTTTCTCATTTACTCCAAGTCAACAAAATCCAATTGAGTCTTTATACTGTACTGTTTCCTTCCAGGCTTACTATACAGTACCAACCGATCTCCATCCATGGTTCCTCCATGCTACTCTTGGAAATGTCATTTCAATGTGGACTTAAGATCTCATGGTGGTATAGAGGTTTAATAGCCTTCGCTGTCACTGTATGTCAACATGCTCCAAAATGTACAATAGCAAAAGAGAAAAATATCATAATAAAATAATGACTAATAGGTTGTAAGAGAGTGGAGAGGGCGCAGTATCATTCCTATAATTCACTGGAGCTCTGAAACATACAGTATAAACAAGATGACGTTCTAACATGGAGACAGCAGCGCATCCCTCTGGGTTTGGATCTGGGAGCTTTAGTTACCTAGTTTACAGTAATAGCATGACATCATCATCAAGGGACACCGTACAGAGAGAGGAAACACAAGACCAAGGAACCGTCTCAGTCTAAATGAACGAGGCAGTAGGATTTCTGAGGGGCGGGGTTTCTGGGGAAACAGGCTGTAGGCTCCGCCTCCATGGGAACGTGAAGGCTACACCCGCTTGGCATGGCGTCCATCTCTGTGGGAGGCGGCACCTGCAGAGAGGAACAGAGGTCACACAGTAAAATGCGGGTTGGACCCTGAAGGTGAGTAGTGGTCACAGCAGGAGGCCCTTGAGGAATTCAGGTCCATGAATCAAATCAAATCAGACTTCATTCATGAAGCGCCGTTCACACACAAAGCGCGTTAGAGAGAGAAAAGCAGGGATGTACATGGATCCTACCACTTTCAGAGGGAGGCAGAAAAACACTTCACCCAATTGGGACAACTGTACACATTCTTCACTGACCTCTCTCAATGAGGCGGTCAAGCAAGCTCCTGGAAAATGTTTAATTCTATTAGCTAGGAACATTTTATAGAGAACTACACATGGAATAAAATACTTCATAATAAGAGACATGACTATCAGTACAGTAGATAAATAGTTAGAGATGTGACCTACATGGCCGGCCACTATGTGTTAGCTAACCCCTGTAATCCATAATAGGATATATAAGTATATCACATAATAAAACACAGTAAGCACTTAGCAAACAGGCTCCTAGAACATATAAACTAGGTGGACTATAGCAGGTAAGCAGAAGTGAGAAAGCTAAATGCAGAGAGCAGCGGGGGGTGGTGACTTGATAGGGACAGTTGTTGACAAAATGGGATGGAACTGGATATGAGGATGCAGGGGGTCCCTCCGGGAACCATGGGGGCCTCAGGAGGACATTAACTGGGAAAGGGGGGGGGGGGGGGCGATGACTTGGTTCATGCTTTCTTTTATTCACACATAAAGATTATATTGAATTAACTAGCTTTTTTTTTCATTTGTTGCTCAAACATTACTTCTTGTTAAATCACTATGATTTAAATCAAAGAGAAGGTAGACGACTATCAGACATGCCGGTCACAGACCGCCAGTCAGCCGGCGACCTCGTGGTACCAGAACCACTCTGAGCCCGGCCCGCTGGGCCTCTGCTCCCCTCTGGAACATGGATTAAACTGGGTTTCACTCTCCGTGAATTTGATAAATAATGTATATACATTTATACATAGAGAATCAAACAAGTGTAGCCTGAGGTAAAATATACTCAGAAATGTATTCTACTCACATCTCTGAAGGGAGGAAAAACTCAGAGCTCCAACTCTTACAGTAAGATGAGAGAAAAAATAAAGAAATGTTTGCCGAGAGCATAAAAAAAAAAAACACAGACACGGTATCGCTCTCACATACGGTAGAGCCAGTTTGTAAACGAGGCTTCTTCCTTCCTGGCTGAGATACCCTGGAGTTCTGTGCATATTCAGTGGCTCTGGACCATTTAAGAGTCTGGAACCACATCATGCATGCTCACTTATTCTCCTACGTTTTCCCAGCGTCTTTGCTCTCCACAGAGGGTGAAATCCTTCCCCTGAAGGTTTTCTGGACTTTCTCCAGGAGGAGATGCCACTCAGCGCGTGATCTGAAGCAGACAGAGGAGAGGGAACCCCGGGCATCTGGTCCTGCTTTGCCCCGCCCGCCGGCCTGAGGAGGCCAGACCACAGTGTTTACGTGAGTCCTCCGTATACCCCACACCTCCGCCCCACCACCGACATCGGTCCCCACACACGCTCCTCCGTATACCCCACACCTCCGCCCCGCCACCGACATCGGTCCCCACACACGCTCCTCCGTATACCCCACACCTCCGCCCCGCCACCGACATCGGTCCCCACACACAATCCTCCGTATACCCCACACCTCCACCGACATCGGTCCCCACACACGCTGCTCCGTATACCCCACACCTCCGCCCCGCCACCGACATCGGTCCCCACACACAATCCTCCGTATACCCTACACCTCCACCGACATCGGTCCCCACACACGCTGCTCCGTATACCCCACACCTCCGCCCCGCCACCGACATCGGTCTCCACACACAATCCTCCGTATACCCCACACCTCCACCGACATCGGTCCCCACACACGCTCCTCCGTATACCCCACACCTCCGCCCCGCCACCGACATCGGTCCCCACACACGCACGGAGTCGCAGCTCAGATGCTCTTCCAGTGTCTAAAATCTGACGGAACGCGCCGTGCTGAGTTTGTTTGACGGGGTTCGAGGCCCAGGTGCATGTCAGAATCATCTCCACAGCCGGTTCAGTGATCTGTGGAGTGAAAGTGCACCAGGCGCTCCTGGAGTCTGTCTGAATGTTTAAAACACAGGAACACAACGCAGAAGACGGACAAAATCTAACTCTTCAGAGAGGCAATTAGCCAAGTTTCTCATCGTTGAAAGACTGGGGCGCATTGTTCGCAGGCCTTTAGACAAACTTTAAAAATGTAAATATTCTAATTAATAGGGCAATATTTCAATAGGATCCCTCTGATTGTTATGCAAAACCCTCACCTTAGCATGAAAAGAAAGCACAGGGGCTGGGAGATGGAGCGGCCCGAAGGCCACGTCCGCTTCATTTAGATGCATGAATAATACACAATTACGCATGAACAGAAAACATACAGCATTAAGATGTGTTTATTTTTTAATTATTATTATCCTTATTAGCTATTAAAAAGAGAGGACAGAAAAAAACTTTTAAGTACCTGAACCTCGCTGACAGCATTCAAGTAATTGTTTGGACAATGGTGCCTGTACAGAGAAAGATTTTTGAATTTCAAAAAATGAGGAGTGTGCATTCAACCACACTCATGTTATACCAGCACTTAAATCCCACACTGCTCACATAAAAAGACCCAAGGTTACGTCCGATTGAAAACCCCCTCCAGTAGACACTTCAGAAATCCATTTAGAGTGCAGGGGGGCTCGAGCATGGAATTCAAAATGTCATCTTGTTCAAATGGCCATGGTCGATGTCTTTCAAAACTCTCTTCTCTCTGTTTGTTTGGCTCCTTTGTAAGAGAGACAAAACTGCCTTATTGGGGGAAGGGAGACACAAAGGCTCTATCCCACAAGACCACAGATATTTGCCCTGGAGAGACGGGTGTGAGTGAAGTCTGCCCCTTTCCTTTCTGAATCCTGCTCACCGGATCAAAGAGTTCTGCTGCTACAGCAGCCTTCTCTCCAGGTAGAACGCTTCAACTTGTTCTAATGGAAAATCCAAATCGATGAGAAGTTTGAAGCCTTTGTCTAAAAGCCCCGAGCTTGTCCATGTCTGCTGATGAGGATCTTGGACAGGAGCGCCATGTAGGCTACTGTGTGTACAGCACAATAAAGGTTAAGGTGAAAGATGTTGCAGGTCAAACGATCCCGATCAGAAAAACCTCTTCATATACCATTCCCTCTCGTTAAGGAACAATGTGCCAGCTAACTAATGGGTGACTGTATGAATGGTCATCGAACAAACATAACTAAACTGACAGGCTTTGTCAGTTGCTGCTGGAATCAGTTGTCAGTTGTCAGTTGCTGGAATCAAGACGATGTACATACAGTAACAAGAGTAGTTGTGTGGAGAGTGAAACTCATTCTACAAACACACTGAAAATTATCTAAACACACACATGAGCGCACACACACATACACACACACACACACACATGCGCGCGCGCACACACACACACACACACACACACACACACACACACACACACACACACACACACACACACACACACACAGGTTACAATACAAGCACAACCATGTGTCCATAAGTGTCCCCCCTCTGCAGTGACCCCCCAAACACACACACACACACACACACACACACACACACACACACACACACACACCCAACTAGGCGGATCAGGCATGTACGGTTTGGGGGATGTGAACTCTGAGGGACCCCAGCTCTGCAGCAGCCTTGAGCCCCTCTGATGGAGGGATGAGGAAATAACACAGCAGGACAGAGCAGGACTAACACTAACCCACAGAACACAGACCTGAGGGATTAAACACCAGTCACTAACACAGACCTGAGGGATTAAACACCAGTCACTCACAACACAGACCTGAGGGATTAAACACCAGTCACTCACAACACAGACCTGAGGGATTAAACACCAGTCACTCACAACACAGACCTGAGAGATTAAACCAGTCACTCACAACACAGACCTGAGAGATTAAACACCAGTCACACACACCACAGACCTGAGGGATTAAACCAGTCACACACAACACAGAGACCTGAGGGATTAAACACCAGTCACACATACCACAGACCTGAGGGATTAAACCAGTCACTCACAACACAGAGACCTGAGGGATTAAACACCAGTCACTCACAACACAGACCTGAGAGATTAAACCAGCCACACACAACACAGACCTGAAAGATTAAACCAGTAACACACAACACAGACCTGAGAGATTAAACCAGTCACTCACAACACAGACCTGAGAGATTAAACCAGCCACACACAACACAGATCTGAGAGATTAAACCAGCCACACACAACACATACCTGAAAGATTAAACCAGTCACACACAACACAGACCTGAGGGATTAAACAAGTCACACACAACACAGATCTGAGAGATAAAACCAGTCACACACAACACAGACCTGAGGGATTGAACACCAGTCACTCTCAACACAGACCTGAGGGATTAAACCAGTCACACACAACACAGACCTGAGGGATTAAACACCAGTCACTCACAACACAGACCTGAGGGATTAAACAAGTCACTAACAACACAGACCTGAGGGATTAAACCAGTCACACACAACACAGACCTGAGAGATTAGAGATTAAACCAGTCACACACAACACAGACCTGAGAGATTAAACCAGTCACGCACAACACAGACCTGAGAGATTAAACACCAGTCACACACACCACAGACCTGAGAGATTAAACACTAGTCACACACACCACAGACCTGAGGGATTAAACCAGTCACACACAACACAGAGACATGAGGGATTAAACACCAGTCACTCACAACACAGACCTGAGAGATTAAACCAGTCACACACAACACAGACCTGAGGGATTAAACCAGTCACACACAACACAGACCTGAGGGATTAAATCAGTCACACACAACACAGACCTGAGAGATTCAACCAGTCACACACTGAACAGACCTGAGAGATTAAACCAGTAACACACAACACAGACTTGAGGGATTCAACCAGTCACACACAACACAGATCTGAGAGATAAAACCAGTCACACACAACACAGACCTGAGGGATTAAACACCAGTCACTCACAACACAGACCTGAGGGACTAAACACCAGTCACTTACAACACAGACCTGAGAGATGAAACACCAGTCACTCACAACACAGACCTGAGGGATTAAACACCAGCCACTCACAACACAGACCTGATAGATTAAACCACTCACTCACAACAGAGACCTGAGGGATTAAACCACTCACTCACAACACAGAGACCTGAGGGATTAAACCACTCACTCACAACACAGAGAATTGAGGGATTAAACGAGTCACTCACACAACACAGACCTGAGAGATTAAACACCAGTCACTCACAACACAGACCTAAAAGAGTAAACACCAGTCACTCACAACACAGACCTGAGGGATTAAACCAGTCACTAACAACACAGACCTGAGGGATTAAACCAGTCACACACAACACAGACCTGATAGATTAAACCAGTCACACACAACACAGACCTGAGAGATTAAACCAGTCACGCACAACACAGACCTGAGAGATTAAACACCAGTCACACACACCACAGACCTGAGAGATTAAACACCAGTCACACACACCACAGACCTGAGGGATTAAACCAGTCACACACAACACAGAGACCTGAGGGATTAAACACCAGTCACTCACAACACAGACCTGAGGGATTAAACCAGTCACACACAACACAGACCTGAGAGACTAAACCAGTCACACACAACACAGACCTGAGAGATTAAACCAGTAACACACAACACAGACCTGAGGGATTAAACCAGCCACACACAACACAGACCTGAGAGATTAAACCAGTCACACACAACACAGACCTGAGGGATTAAACCAGTAACACACAACACAGACCTCAGGGATTAAACCAGTCACACACAACACAGATCTGAGAGATAAAACCAGTCACACACAACACAGACCTGAGGGATTAAACACCAGTCACTCTCAACACAGACTTGATGGATTAAACCAGTCACACACAACACAGACCTGAGGGATTAAACCAACAGCCACTCACAACACAGACCTGAGAGATTAAACCAGTCACACACAACACAGACTTGAGGGATTAAACACCAGTCACTTACAACACAGACCTGAGAGATTAAACACCAGTCACTCACAACACAGACCTGAGGGATTAAACACCAGTCACTCACAACACAGACCTGAGAGATTAAACCACTCACTCACAACACAGAGACCTGAGGGATTAAACCAGTCACTCACAACACAGAGACCTGAGGGATTAAACCACTCACTCACAACACAGAGATTTGAGGGATTAAACCAGTCACACACAACACAGACTTGAGAGATTAAACCAGTCACGCACAACACAGACCTGAGAGATTAAACACCAGTCACACACACCACAGACCTGAGAGATTAAACACCAGTCACACACACCACAGACCTGAGGGATTAAACCAGTCACACACAACACAGAGACCTGAGGGATTAAACACCAGTCACTCACAACACAGACCTGAGGGATTAAACCAGTCACACACAACACAGACCTGAGGTAATAAACCAGCCACACACAACACAGACCTGAGAGATTAAACCAGTCACACACAACACAGATCTGAGAGATTAAACCAGTAACACACAACACAGACCTGAGGGATTAAACCAGTCACACACAACACAGACCTGAGGGATTAAACACCAGTCACTCTCAACACAGACCTGATGGATTAAGACAGTCACACACAACACAGACCTGAGGGATTAAACTACCAGTCACTCTCAACACAGACCTGAGAGATTAAACCAGTCACACACAACACAGACCTGAGGGATTAAACACCAGTCACTTACAACACAGACCTGAGAGATTAAACACCAGTCACTCACAACACAGACCTGAGGGATTAAACACCAGCCACTCACAACACAGACCTGAGAAATTAAACCAGTCACTCACAACACAGACCTGAGGGATTAAACCACTCACTCACAACACAAGAGACCTGAGGGATTAAACCACTCACTCACAACACAGAGATTTGAGGGATTAAACAAGTCACTCACACAACACAGACCTGAGGGATTAAACACCAGTCACTCACAACACAGACCTGAGAGATTAAACCAGTCACACACAACACAGACCTGAGAGATTAAACGAGTGCACCTCACACACACCAGACACACACACAAACTAAGCCTAAAAAGATGCACACAAGCACTTCACCTTTTTAACACACATTAGGGTTGATATTTTGCAAATGTATGAATACCTTCTCATCATTTCGCCAGTCTTCAATGAATAAACAAACAGGAGAAATTGAAGTAAACAGCATAGACTCCAGGTGTTTGATTAAAACAGGATGAAGGAACTAAAGCTGCCTTTACTATCAAAACTGAATGCCCCTCTTTCTTCACGCATACACACACAAGCATACACACACACGCACACACAGCATATTGGTTGTAGACTCAAGGATATAAATTATACTAGCATTATTAATTCTCTGAATGGTAGTAGTATCTTACATAAAATCCTGATGTTTGGACATGATGCTGGGACAGTGGTTTAATTCCAGACATCGCCCACCCCTAGAAGCTACCACCATCACCACAGTTCAAAATGGCCTTGAGGGAGAAGGGGCGCTTTGTGAAGCAAACAAAAAAGACACAACCCCCCAATCTGGAGGAGGTGGAACATCTCCTCTGTGGTGTGTGTGTGTGTGTGTGTGCGTGTGTGTAGAGGGAATGTGTGTGTGTGTGTAGAGGGTGTGTGTGTGCCTGCGTCTATACACTTTTCTGTCTGTGGCACAAATCAATACAGAGACAAATCGCGACAACAGCGCCGGGCGACAGCCATAACAACTTCTTTTCATTTCTCCTCCACCTCCTCCACCTCTCTTTCAAAACACAAGAGAGCCGCACACGAGCGCTGGCAGACCTTCAGATACAAACAGCTGCTCCCAGCAGTGGCAGATAGGTACTGTAATGGGGAAACATCATTTATTTTGTCTGCCCACGTTCCTCAGGGACCCCGATAGTTCCTGTGAGCTACCAAGCCTGAGCCCAGGTCCCCGCCAGCAGCCCTTCTCTATCAGAGACCGGGGGAAAAGAACACAGCTTCGCTGAGAGAGGGAACATCACAGGCCTGAATGGAGCCATCAAAGGGAAATAGATGCGGGCCAAGGAGACACCCCTGGGGGACACCGCTCGGCATCTGTTAGGGTCACAGCCCTGTGTGTTCAGAGTGGAGAGTGAAGGAGGACAGGGAGGAGGAGAGCGTAGGGGGACGAGGAAGGAGAAACAGGGAGAGGAGAGACAAGGGAGAGAACAGAGGAGAGGAATCCTTTCCAGAGGGGTCTGGAAAGGAAGAGGCAGTAGGGGCGACTGGGGAGAGTAGTGTGGCAGGGGGGGGGCATCAGAAGGGAGCCGGACGACTGGTTCACGTCGTCTCCAGACCGCTCTGGTCCGGTCATGCTTCCATCGCCCTGCCACAGGCGTTGAGAGGGAGTAGAGAAGAAAGACGAGATGCAGTGGGAGTGTGTGTCTGAGCAGAGAAAGGGTCACCAGGTGCTCAGGAAAATGTTCTTCCCCACCTACAGTATGATGTATCGGCCCCTTGTGTCAGTGAAGCAGTGGAGGCCAGTGTTAACATTTAGCAGTAATTTGCCGGTGTATTCTGTTGATAATAGCATACATCGGTGTGAACTGGTACAACAGCTGCTCACGGTGCATCATCATAAACTAGAAAGGGTTCTCAGAGAGCACAGGGCTCCGCCCATGAATGCATTTTGTTGGTGTAATCGAGTTTAAATGGTTAAACTCACTTCTCAGTACACATATAGCACACTTGCACCATTGAGGAGAAAGCTTTTTGGTGGTGTAACAGATAGTGGTTTTTATTAGAGGTGGTCATGTATGAACACAACTGAACATACTTGTGTACTTGTACACTAGTTCAGTGTCCGTGCCTCTGTGAGGGGTAGAGGGGCACTAGCCTAGTGTCCATGCCTCTGGGAGAGGTAGAGGGGCACAAGTTCAGTGTCCATGTCTCTTGGATGGGTTTCTAAGTTGGCTTATGCTACATCCCTCTATTAAGTGTCATGAAAATCATTCTGGTAGTTTTTGTATAATCCTGCTATGTGATGGATAATACAGTTTTTTTTCGTTTGCTTCAACACTCAAATTAAAAAGAACACATAGTTAGTGAAACCTTACACTCAAGGGGCAACACCTCAGCCCAGATGTGCAGGTAGTTTTATGATTTATATGTAAGCTAATACCACAGGATCCTGGCTAAGAAAATGTAACTTTTCCTAATACAGTGTTTATCTGATTTGTTTTTCATGAATCAGATATGATTTTGTTTTATATGCATAGAAACATAACACAATATTGGGCGTAAACAGAAAAAAAAGTTGATATCAAAAGCCGAGCCTGGGTCAGAGCCTGGGTCGACGCATTGCTAGACTGACACGTTACCGCTCGGCCACCAGCGGTATAGTAGACATGGCAGAATTAGATATAAAGGGAAGGAAGCCGGTCCAAGTAGGACAAATGTTTTCTTTTCATTTTTGTATAATCCTGCTATGTGACCGAACGAACGAATGAAATAACACACACGACTGAAAATATATCCTCCGCCAGCGGTCGCTTGGCCGAGCCAATCATGTGAGGTTCAAGGCCACGTCTTCATCAGTTAGATCGGCAGTTTTGTGTTTTGGCAAAGTTTTGTGTCATGCCGATCTAACTGATGAAGATGTACTGTTCATTTTTGTTTTATATTGATATGGATGCGCTTTACAGTAGGAATGGCTCTATTTGGCAAGTATTTATCTATGCAAGTAGTCTGCTTGAATCATTTAGCAGATGTGACAACTATCGTTAATGTTGATAACGTTCCACATTATTTAGCTAATAATGTGGGAATCAGTGGAATATAATTCCTGCCAGAAGTGTAACAGCTAAATAATGATTTGTGATGCCAGCTCAGTTAGTACGTTAGCTAACAGCGTTGGCTACTGTAGACCAGCTAACATGTTGCTGCTATCGGGTCAAAACCTTGGATCTCCATTTTGGTGATTTATTATTTATATTTTTATATCAATTTTGTTTACAACAACTTACATCTACATATTCTGGCAAACCAAAAATTGTTGGCCATACACTATCACTAGTGTACTTTAATCTACCTAAACAAGAACCATCTAATCTATCCTGTGAAATACATTGACTATAACTAATAATAACTGCACCCACAATGCACTTAAACTCTACACCTATGAGCATCCTAACATGTAGAGCAACTATCAGACATGCATGGAAGCTCCTCAAGCTCTCAACTCTGTGGGTCTGGAAAGCAGAACAGCCCCTGAGTGGAAGAAACATACATTTATAGACACAAAGTATCATTTTTTATGTGTTAAGCAATATACAGTACTGGGGAGAATGAGCTGTGTCTAGCGCCCCCAGTGGCTGGCTCTGGTAGGCTAGATCTGATGGGAGGGACGAACAGACCAGCGAATGGACAAGCAAACGGACACAACCAGTTTTAATTCCCCCCTCCGGGGTCATGGGGTGGGGTTCGAGGAGGCCCTGTTTTCAAACTGGGGCGTGTAAAGTTGATAGAATCACACACGCCTCTTCCACCATGTTCACTACCAACACTACCAACACTTCCACCGTGTTCACTACCAACACTTCCACCGTGTTCACTACCAACACTACCAACACTTCCACCGTGTTCACTACCAACACTACCAACACTTCCACCATGTTCACTACCAACACTACCAACACTTCCACCGTGTTCACTACCAACACTTCCACCGTGTTCACTACCAACACTACCAACACTTCCACCGTGTTCACTACCAACACTACCAACACTTCCACCGTGTTCACTACCAACACTACCAACACTTCCACCGTGTTCACTACCAACACTACCATCACTTCCACCGTGTTCACTACCAACACTACCATCACTTCCACCGTGTTCACTACCAACACTACCAACACTTCCACCGTGTTCACTACCAACACTACCATCACTTCCACCGTGTTCACTACCAACACTACCAACACTTCCACCGTGTTCACTACCAACACTACCAACACTTCCACCGTGTTCACTACCAACACTCAACAGGAAAATTTACAGCAAGAACAAGTTGACTGGCATTCAACTGCACCAGGCCCCTCTCTGCGCTCAGACCAGCGTTCAGAGTCAGACCAGTGTTCAGAGTGTGGTGTGTGAGAAGGAGAGGGGAGGCACGGAGGGTTGGAGCCCGGAGCAGGCCTGGGGCTGGACCTGAGGGCTTCTACATCAGATCAATATCATCTGGACCCTGAGGCAGGCAGCGGAGGGGAGGGAGGGGGCCTGGAGAGAGGGGGGGGGGGGGGTGGACCTGGCCTGGGTGGAGGTATGCTCTCAGCTCACTCTCTCACACAACTCCAACTCTATTTACATTCAAAATACACAAAAAATCAAATTGGTATGAATTGGACAAGAATAATGATACAAATGTCATCTGTGTTGAAGCATATAGTATAAGTGCTATAGTAGTGCTGTATAAGTGCTACAGTATTGAGTATCCAGAGCCCACACTTTAACTGAGTTCTGTTGAGTGCAGAACAAAGCATCATAGTTTAGTTCCAGCAGCATCACTCAGTGGCACAAGTCGTCTCAGAATTGCATAATTATTTCTGTTGCATTTTTTGGTTTTAGGGATTTTAGTGATGATTTTACTTTTATTTCTATTATGTTGATTATGTTTGTCTACTGTGTTGTGTGGATGAATCTACTGCAAACCAAATCTACCGTACTAATAAAGTAACTGAACTGAACTATAATTCACCAAATGTCCAGCAGCTTTCAGTGGAAAGGAGGGTGTGGGATAGACAAACAAACACACACACACACACACACACACACAAACACACACACACACACACACACACACACACACACACACACACGTAGCCAAATCACAAACAGCAATTCACAACTGATATAAATGTGGGTATGAATTTGAAAGTCATACATAATAGATGTGCTTATAGCAGAGGCGCATCTTCAATGAGACGAGAGAGTCAAGCTGGATCTCATCTCCAGACCGGGGAGTCGTCCTAATGACTCCACCCAGAGACCCGGTGATGACTCCACCCAGAGACCCGGTGATGACTCCACCCAGAGACCCGGTAATGACTCCACCCAGAGACCCAGTAATGACTCCACCCAGAGACCCGGTAATGACTCTACCCAGAGACCCGGTGATGACTCCACCCAGAGACCCGGTAATGACTCCACCCAGAGAAATAAATAAATAAAATAAATAAATGAGAAATAAAGGTAATAAATGGTGTCTCTGACACAGGGAATTGTTTTTTTGTTTGGTAAATGCAAAAACCATGAGTGAGGTCATTACATATAAATATAATTGTCATGTGAGAATTGGAGAGAGGGTGTTGTGTGTGCTTGTAGCGACTAAACTAGCTAAGTGACCAGTGTGCTGGGGGTCAGCTCCAGACCAGAGAAGTCTGGCGGGTGAGACATGGGACCACTACTGTATCTCCCCTCTCCTGACCAGCATTCAGACATAAACAGGAAGATGCCCACGGGAAGGAAGGAAGTCATATTTTTTTTCCGTGCGTGCTCTCGTGGGTGGGGACGTTCTATACAGTAGGTCTGTCGGTTGTAGACAGAGGGCCGGTGGACGGACTGTGTGTCTGTGACACTGAGTGTGTGTGTCTGTGAAGGACTTTCTCTTCGTATGGTTCTCAATCTTGTCTTTAGTGGAGATGGACTTGGCCAAAGCAGATTGTGATGTGAAACAGGGAATGAAGTGAATCCAGAGGGTGAGTCCTCTCAGGGGACGGGTGTGTCCTCTCAGGGTGAGTCCTCTCAGGGTGAGTCCTCTCAGGGGACAGGTGAGTCCTCTCAGGGGACGGGTGAGTCCTCTCAGGGTGAGTCCTCTCAGGGGACAGGTGAGTCCTCTCAGGGTGAGTCCTCTCAGGGGACGGGTGTGTCCTCTCAGGGTGAGTCCTCTCAGGGTGAGTCCTCTCAGGGGACAGGTGAGTCCTCTCAGGGTGAGTCCTCTCAGGGGACAGGTGAGTCCTCTCAGGGTGAGTCCTCTCAGGGGACGGGTGTCCTCTCAGGGTGAGTCCTCTCAGGGTGAGTCCTCTCAGGGGACGGGTGAGTCCTCTCAGGGTGAGTCCTCTCAGGGGACGGGTGAGTCCTCTCAGGGTGTCCTCTCAGGGTGAGTCCTCTCAGGGGACAGCGTAAAGCCTGGTCCCTGGTCTCTTCCAGTCTCACGTTTCTGTCCCAGACATTGAGAAGGACATGAAGCTCTGTCCTCTCTTTGGACAAACATCAAAGTCATTTAAGGCTCAGGCTTATTTTATTATCAGCTGTGACTGCATGTAGATAAATACAGCTCACATAACCTAGAAGAGGCCTGTATGTAACATATATTGGAATTATAAGAAAAGAAACCATCCCTAAAACCTCAATGTATTATTGTCAAGAAAAATTGCAAATTGACAATGAGTTTTGACTCATAATCCCTATTGGGACAACCACCACCAGCCCCCCCCCACCCCCACCTACCACACACGCACACGCACACACACACACACACACACCAATCGATGCTTGCCAGAGGAGGCCCAGTGGCAAACCTACAAGTGCAGGTCAGCCCAGGTCCCTAGAGGAAGTGATTTAATGGCCAAAAAGATGTGGTCTTGTTTTTCTTGGTCTCTTTCCTGTTGTGTTCTGATAGGGACTTCCTCCCCTGTGGGGGTGGACACGGGTGTCATCCTCTGGTTCGCCCACGCCACACGGAAATGTCCTTCTGCCCCCAAACTGACCAAGCTCACTGGTCATTAGTGCACTAATACAGTATCTCTGTGTGTGTGTGTGTGTGTGTGTGTGTGTGTGTATGTGTGTGTGTGTGTGTGTGTGTGTGTGTGTGTGCGTGCGCGTGAGTATGGAAGACAGAGAGAGAGCTTGTGTGTGTGTGTGTGTGCGCGCGTGAGTATGGAAGACAGAGAGAGAGCTTGTGTGTGTGTGTGTGCATGCGTGCGTACGTGTGTGTGTGTGTGTGTGCATGTGTGTGTGCGTGCGTGAGTATGGAAGACAGAGAGAGAGAGCTTGTGTGTGTGTGTGTGTGTGTGTGCGTGCGTGAGTATGGAAGACAGAGAGAGAGAGCTTGTGTATGTGTGTGTGTGTGTGTGTGTGTGCGGCAGGCATGACTGAGACAGTTTAGTGTCACCGTCACTGAGTGACGCCCTTCCACTGAAGCACGGGAGGCTCTGAGTCCCTCTCTTACATCACCTCCAGGATGCTGGGCTCATGTGTCTCTCTCTAACATCACCTCCAGGATGCTGGGCTCATGTCTCTCTCTCTCTAACATCACCTCCAGGATGCTGGGCTCGTGTCTCTCTCTCTAACATCTCCTCCAGGATGCTGGGCTCATGTCCCTCTCTCTAACATCACCTCCAGGATGCTGGGCTCATGTCCCTCTCTCTAACATCACCTCCAGGATGCTGGGCTCATGTCTCTCTCTCTAACATCACCTCCAGGATGCTGGGCTCATGTGTCTCTCTCTAACATCACCTCCAGGATGCTGGGCTCATGTGTCTCTCTCTCTAACATCACCTCCAGGATGCTGGGCTCATGTCTCTCTCTCTCTAACATCACCTCCAGGATGCTGGGCTCATGTGTCTCTCTCTAACATCACCTCCAGGATGCTGGGCTCATGTCTCTCTCTAACATCACCTCCAGGATGCTGGACTCATGTCTCTCTCTCTCTCTCTCTCTCTCTAACATCTCCTCCAGGATGCTGGGCTCATGTCTCTCTCTCTCTCTAACATCTCCTCCAGGATGCTGGACTCATGTCTCTCTCTCTCTCTCTCTCTCTCTAACATCTCCTCCAGGATGCTGGGCTCATGTCTCTCTCTCTCTAACATCACCTCCAGGATGCTGGGCTCATGCCTCTCTCTCTCTCTCTCTAACATCACCTCCAGGATGCTGGGCTCATGTCTCTCTCTCTCTAACATCACCTCCAGGATTCTGGGCTCATGTCTCTCTCTCTCTAACATCACCTCCAGGATGCTGGGCTCATGTCTCTCTCTCTCTAACATCACCTCCAGGATGCTGGGCTCATGTCTCTCTCTCTAACATCACCTCCAGGATGCTGGACTCATGTCTCTCTCTCTAACATCACCTCCAGGATGCTGGACTCATGTCTCTCTCTAACATCACCTCCAGGATGCTGGGCTCATGTGTCTCTCTCTCTAACATCACCTCCAGGATGCTGGACTCATGTCTCTCTCTCTAACATCACCTCCAGGATGCTGGGCTCATGTGTCTCTCTCTAACATCACCTCCAGGATGCTGGGCTCATGTGTCTCTCTAACATCACCTCCAGGATGCTGGGCTCATGTCTCTCTCTCTAACATCACCTCCAGGATGCTGGGCTCATGTCTCTCTCTCTAACATCACCTCCAGGATGCTGGGCTCGTGTCTGTGTCTCTCTCACATAACTGCCACACCCTCAACTAAAGAGAGAAACTCATTCACAAATTATCTACAGGCATCCTGTTTCACTAGATCATTAGAATCCATTACTAAAACACAGCTCATTGAGTACATCCTTTCATTTCTGTGTGTGTGTGCGCGTATGTGTGTGTGTGCTTGTGAATGTGTGTGTGTGCGCTTGTGTGTGTGTGTATGTGTGTGTGTGTGTGCGTGCGCTTGTGTGTGTGTCTGTGTGTGTCTGTGTGTGCATGTGCGTGCGCTTGTGTGTGTATGTGTATGTCTATGTGTGTGTGTGTGTGTGTGTGTGTGTGCGTGCATGCGTGCGTGCGTTTGTGTCTGTGTGTGTGCCTGTGTGTGTGTGACTGTGACAGTGTGAATGTGTGTGTGTGTGTGAGAGAGAGAGAGACGTACAGTACTCATCCCTCAGCAGGACTGAGAGCGGAAGAGTGGTGGCGTGAGGCTGCCCTGTCTGTCCAGCACCTGAGAGACCACACACACACACGCACGCACGCACGCACACCCACTCACACCGTCACACACCCACCCCCACTGCTACACACACACACACACACACACACACACACACTGACACACATTCACACTGTCACACACACATGCACGCACGCACGCACACACACTCACACAAGTCACACACCCACAAACACGTACTACACCCACACTGCCACACGCACACACCTCTCTCTCGCTCTCTCTCTCTATCTCTCTCACTCAGACACACACACACACACACAGAGGAAATGACATCAGCGCGGCGATGTCTAATGAGGATATGAGGCGTGGTGCTGGCACATTAATGGCAGGCCCCATGACAGCGGCACACATGGGCAGAACAAACGAGCGCATACTTCAGCTCAATGAGGATTGTTTGATGGAACAATGGGGCCGCGGACGCAGAGCTTTGAGAAGCAGTGAGAGAGGTGAGCTGGTCCACGCCGTCGTCCCTGGGGGTCCAGAGTCCACGAAACAAAAATATCACCTCGGCGAGGAGGACACACGCTTCTGTCCGTCGGCAGGAACGGATCTGTCCCACGCCGGGGAACGCCGCGGCCCTGTAGGTCATCGCTATGGCCGACGAGCGGTGGTTCTACTGCTAAAACATGTTTTACGTACGCAAACGGTTCAATCGGCTTCAGGTAATTCATTGAGCTACGCTTACGTTAGCGTGTTGACCGACAGTACACACACGTGCGCGCACACACACGCGCAGAGAATCACACGCACACCATGAAATGGCGCATCTCCATGGCCTTAGCGGTGATTATCATTGCTCAGCGCCTCTAGTGTGAGTGCTATGCTAATGGAGCTCCTCATGCAGAGCTCTGGGCCGCGTGGAAACCTTTGGGCAGATGAACACCGGTATTGATCAGCTAATCCCCCCTCTAAGCAGGGCTAATTGATCAATCATGCCAGCCGTTGATCGGATTAATGGTACATGAGAACTCCTACAGCCTAGAGTCTTCCTCCGAGGATGGACCTAGGAGGTGTGTGTGTGTGTGTGTGTGTGTGTGTGTGTGTGTGTGTGTGTGTGTGTGTGTGTGTGTGCGTGTGTGCTTGCGTGTACGCGTGTGTGTGTGTGTGTGTGTGTGTGTGTGTGTGTGTGTGCGTGCGTGTACGTGTGTGTGTGTGTGTGTGAGAGAGAGAGAGAGAGAGAGGACAGCAGAGTGACAGAGCCCCCTCTGAAGCCTGAGTGGTTTGGTGCTGCAGCCCTAATAGCAGCTGAGTCTGGAGGTCAGGGGTCGCGTTGGACAGCCTGACTGAGACGCCGGTGGAACCCGTCTGCCGGTCCAGACACGCTGGAGAACGTCTCCTTCAGGGAGGGCCAGGGAGGGTCAGGGAGAACCAGGGAGGGCCAGGGAGGGCCAGGGAGGGCCAGGGAGGACCAGGGAGGACCAGGGAGAACCAGGGAGGGCCAGGGAGGGTCAGGGAGAAACAGGGACGGCCAGGGAGGGCCAGGGAGGGTCAGGGAGAACCAGGGAGGGCCAGGGAGGGCCAGGGACAGCCAGGGAGGGCCAGGGAGAACCAGGGAGGGTCAGGGAGGGCCAGGGAGAACCAGGGAGGGTCAAGGAGGGCCAGGGAGAACCAGGGACGGCCAGGGAGGGCCAGGGAGGGTCAGGGAGGGCCAGGGAGGGTCAGGGAGGGCCAGGGAGGGTCAGGGAGGGTCAGGGAGGGCCAGGGAGGGCCAGGGAGGGTCAGGGAGGGCCAGGGAGGGCCAGGGAGGGCCAGGGAGGGTCAGGGAGGGCCAGGGACGGCCAGGGAGGGCCAGGGAGGGTCAGGGAGGGCCAGGGAGGACCAGGGAGGGCCAGGGAGGGTCAGGGAGAACCAGGGAGGGCCAGGGAGGGTCAGGGAGAACCAGGGAGGGTCAGGGAGAACCAGGGAGGGCCAGGGAGGACCAGGGAGGGTCAGGGAGGGCCAGGGAGGGTCAGGGACGGCCAGGGAGGACCAGGGAGGGCCAGGGAGGGTCAGGGAGGGCCAGGGAGGGTCAGGGAGAACCAGGGAGGGTCAGGGAGGGCCAGGGAGGGTCAGGGAGGGTCAGGGAGAACCAGGGAGCGTCAGGGAGGGCCAGGGAGGGTCAGGGAGGGTCAGGGAGGGCCAGGGGGAACCAGGGAGGGCCAGGGAGGGTCAGGGAGGGTCAGGGAGAACCAGGGACGGCCAGGGACGGCGTAACGAGACAGCGCTGGAGCATGTGTGTGACCTGCGGGGACAGAGCTAAGAGTATTGACAGCCGCCTGCAGGTGTCTGTGTGTGTGTGTGTGTGTGTGTGTGTGTGTGTGTGTGTGTGTGTGTGTGTGTGTGTGCGTGTGAGTGAGTGTGTGTGTGTGTGCGTCCAAGCATGTGCCTGTGTTTTGCGTGTGCGTGCGTCTGTGTATGTGTTTTGGTGTGTGTGTGTGTGCATACGTGTGTGTGTGCGCATGTGTGTGTGTGTGTGTGTGTGTGCATGTGTTCCCTCAGCCCCCCTCAGTGGACAGACTGTCACAAGCAGTCCCCCTGTCAGGAAGCAGAGCTGCGCTCAGGCAAAACAGGAAGCTCGCCCCCCCCCCAGCGTGATTGACAAGCGCGGCGTTGTGGGTCCAGGGGGCCCCCGGGGGCCCGGCCCCTGGCCGAGTGAGAGCAGAGGGGCCCACCTGGCCTGCTGTGGGGGTCCCAATCGCGTGTGATGCCTCCAAGAGGCGGGGGGGCGGGGCGGGAAAGGGGGGCAGACCCCTGCTACATACACAGGTGGGGTGGGAGCGCTGGCGAGCTCGGGGGGGGGGGGGCGGGAGGTCTCACTCAGCTGGAAGCCCTGCTCTCTGACACAGCCCCGTCCAGGTCTGCTCACTGTGGGGACAAGAGGGCGGAGTATCTCGCTGATTTAGAAAATGTTGTACAGTGTATGTTGATCTACAGCACATATAAAAAAGATGCCATGATGGCTGACAACAACAACAACAACATCCTAAGTCTAAGCTGAAGGATAAACAAAAGTCAATCCATTCTAAGTGGATTTTGTAAACATCCCTATGAGGATGGAGCCAGACAGGACGAGGTGAACAGGACTTAATATTCTCCCACAGCAGAGCGTTCGAGCGCAGAATCCGCCCCAGCTGAGAGTGATCAGGACGCTG
>NC_140236.1:29595352-29605352 GCF_949987555.1 Borostomias antarcticus
AGAGCGGTGCAGTCTGCCAGACTACTCCAGCCCGTACATCAGAAGTCAATCTTCCTAATCGCATCACCACGGCTAGAGGGCTCTTCACCTCCTCCCCCCCCTCCTCCTCGATCTCCCCTCCTGACTCATCCTCCCCCTCCCCCTCCTCCTCTCTCCTCTCCTTCCTTCTCCTCTCTCCCTTCCTCATCCTCCTTCCTCCTCCTCCTCTCTCTCCCCTCCTCCTCTTCTCTCCTCTCCTCCTCTCTCTCTCCTCCTCCTCCTCTCTCTCCTCCTCCTCCTCCTCCTCTCTCTCCCCTCCTCCTCCTCTCTCCTCTCCTCCTCCTCCTCTCTCTCCTCTCCTCCTCCTCCTGGGTTTAGCTCTTATCAGTGTTTGCCTTCATCAACTTGATGACAGAGCCTGGAGGCAAATTAAATTTAATAACCCCGATTTTTTTATATATATATACCGGCGATAAATCTGCACACACATTCAAATTTAACCTTCCCCTCTACTGGCTGGTGACCAGAGGGACACGTGGCCCTGGGGGAGGACATCTCAGCATGTCCCTAGGTGAGGACCCTCAGCATGTCCCTGGGGGAGGACCCTCAGCATGTCCCTGGGGGAGGACATCTCAGCATGTCCCTGGGGGAGGACATCTCAGCATGTCCCTAGGAGAGGACCCTCAGCATGTCCCTGGGGGAGGACATCTCAGCATGTCCCTAGGAGAGGGCCCTCAGCATGTCCCTGGGGGAGGACATCTCAGCATGTCCCTGGGGGAGGACATCTCAGCATGTCCCTGGGGGAGGACATCTCAGCATGTCCCTAGGAGAGGGCCCTCAGCATGTCCCTGGGGGAGGACATCTCAGCATGTCCCTGGGGGAGGACATCTCAGCATGTCCCTGGGGGAGGTAATCTCAGCATGTCCCTGGGGGAGGTAATCTCAGCATGTCCCTGGGGGAGGACATCTCAGCATGTCCCTGGGGGAGGACATCTTTTGGGGGACATCGTGAACATTCTGTTAAGCATGAGGTTTTATTTCACAGATGACCTGTGCATTTTTCTAGTCTTTCTGTCATGAGCAGGCATAGCGCCACCACACTGAGACAGTAGAAATCTAATACTGCATGTTGATTCAAAGTGTGTCATTTCCTGAGATGTGGTTTTACGCTGCGCGTCTCCGTGGTGAGTGTGTGTGAGGTCGTCACCCCGCCAGTCCGCACACCAGGGGATATAATTGAAAATAAAAAAGCTATTAAAAGGCATTCAATAAGCCGGTGTAAAATTGATCAGGCTATAAAAGGGGATAGTGGCCGTGCATGGGGAAGGAGAGAAAGAGAGAGAGAGAGAGAGAGAGAGAGAGAGAGAGAGAGAGAGAGAGAGAGAGAGAGAGAGAGAGAAAGAGAGAGAGAGAGAGAGAGAGAGAGAGGGATGGAGAAAGAAAGAGAGAGAGGGATGGAGAGAGTGAGGGAGAGAGAGGGATTGAGAAAGAGAGAGAGTGATGGAGAGAGAGGGGGCTGGAGAGAGAGAGAAAGAGAGAGAAAGAGAGCTGACACAGCAGTAATAATACAATCTAAAAGACAAAACACAACCCTTCACCACATGATATTATCATAATGCTGTTGTGGATGAATATAAATTGTTTACCTCTCGGCACTGAGCCTGGTGCAATGGGAACATGTCAGACTGTGATAGTTCTTTATGGTAGGATGGCAGCACAACCCTGTGTACGGCAACTCCACAGTACCCTTAAACAATATTCAATACTAAGAGGGATAATACTAGGCTACATCCACGCCCTCCACTTCTCCCTCAACCAGACGAAATCTCAGCAGCTCTTCCTGCCAGGCTGTCATGGCCGCTATAACAGGACCGGGCTTTAAAAGACCCAAGGCCGACGGACCAGGCTTTCTCTGGTTCAAAACAAACAAAACATTTGTATTCAGAGTCTGACACACACAGTTCACCCCACCTCCAAAAACTATATAACGCTTTTTCCATAAAGGTCAAGAATCTCAAAATGACAAAAGTACAGTGCGAAAACCTGAAAAATATATTGTTAGACCGTTTATCAAAGTAAAAAAAAAAAAAAAAAGGAAAAAAAGGGTTTATATAAAAAACACAGACAAAAAAAAACCCTGGTGTCCGTCACTGCTTCTTTAACTTTCAATCGTGCTAAGCATGGCGTGCTCCACAGCGCCGGGCTATTGCCTTTCTCAATCTGTCCCTGGAGGAGCAGGAGTTATGGGCCCTGTCCATGGAGGAGAAAGGGATGTTATTCCCCTGTCACCTGAGTCGCTCCACCATCCTCCCTGGCCTGATCTACAGCCCTCCGCACGCCATCGCAGCCGCCATCGCCACCGTGGCCGGGGGGAGGGCGCCGTGGCGAGGGGGGGGGGGGGGGGCACCATGGGGGGGGGGCTTGATGCGCCATTGGTTTAGATCCCTGTAAGCCTCGCTCTGTGCTATACGCTCTGCTGTACCTGTGTCTGTCCAGGCGTGCACATGGGCTAGGGCGCACATGCCTACACACACTCACCAGGGGACTTCACACACACACACACACACACACACACACGTACATTACAGGCACGTACAATGTAAGTACACACACACAATCATACACATACACACACTCACATACACACAAACATACATACATACATACATGCACACACACACACACACACACACACACACACATGCACAGCCTGCCACCAGCCCACCCCTCCTATGGGGCCTGGTGAGACAGGGAGGGGTGGGGGGGGGGGTCTTTCAGGCAGGCCGGCCCGGGAGAGGTCACCCCCAGGGGGGACATGGCTTCCTGAGTGACGCCCTTGATTAGGGTCTGAGAGCAAGGTTAAAGATGGGGGTCCGGGGGGCGTTGGTCTGGGATCAGAGTCCTCCTCCTCACTCATGGGTGTCCGTGATCCCCGTTCCCTCGGGGGGCTTCACTCTGTGCTGGAGCTGGCGGGACGCAACGCCCGCGTCTTCAGAGAGTGCCGGCCTGGAGGGGGCATGTGAACGCTAGCCCAGACCCAGGCTGGAGGGGGCGTGTGAGCGCTAGCCCAGATCCAGGCTGGAGGGGGCATGTGAGCGCTAGCCCAGACCCAGGCTGGAGGGGGCATGTGAGCGCTAGCCCAGACCCAGGCTGGAGGGGGTGTCTGAGCGCTAGCCCAGACCCAGGCTGGAGGGGGCATGTGAGCGCTAGCCCAGACCCAGGCTGGAGGGGGCATGTGAACGCTTGCCCAGATCAAGGCTGATGTCCGTCTGCTAGCCCTGAAACTAGCCCTGATACTATCCCTGATAGTAGCCCTGATACTAGCCCTGATACTAGCCCTGAAACTAGCCCTGATACTAGCCCTGATACTAGCCCTGATACTAGCCCTGATACTAGCCCTGATACTAGCCCTGATACTAGCCCTGAAACTAGCCCTGATACTAGCCCTGATAGTAGCCCTGATACTAGCCCTGATAGTAGCCCTGATACTAGCCGATAGTAGCCATGATACTAGCCGATAGTAGCCATGATACTAGCCCTGATAGTAGCCCTGATACTAGCCCTGATAGTAGCCCTGATACTAGCCCTGATAGTAGCCCTGATACTAGCCCTGATAGTAGCCCTGATAGTAGCCCTGATAGTAGCCCTGATAGTAGCCCTGATACTAGCCATGATAGACCCGCTCAGGAGCCCAACTAGCCCTGATACTAGCCCTGATAGACCCACTCAGGGGCCCAACGCTAGCCCTGATAGACCCACTCAGGGGCCCAACGCTAGCCCTGATAGACCTGCTCAGGAGCCCCACACTGGCTCCTCTGCGCAAGGGCATAAATAAACAAGCAGATCAACAGATAAATGAATAAGTAGATAAACAGATGAATAACAGAGAGCAGGGGGACATCCATCATCAAGTCCATTACCTCACATTCCGCTGGCTCTTCCTATAATGCAGTCAGCCTCCATAAGCACATACAAATTCAACTTTTTTCTCTCCAATTTGTTATATCTGACAACGACCGGCACGACGCCGCAGTTGTTTCTTTGAATTATGAATGGGGTTTTTTTTTCTGCCAGGCGTTCCGCCCAGGCATGGTGCCGCGACACGCGGGAGCGAGGAAGAACGTTTGGCAACACGCGGCACGCTTTGAAGCAGCTGGGTGCATAAACAGCCCCACTCAACGCGCCCTTACAACAACACAACAGGCTCCATATTTCACCTGTCTGCTTGGTCACTGGGTTTGAGAAATATCAAATGCTTAAGGACGCGCCAGTACTAGTATAGTGTTTAGTATAATGTTAAGTGTTTAAAATGCTTTGAGAATGTATTACATATTTAGGAGGAGAAATATGAAAGAGAATCAAATGGCTGAACTGGCAACTTAAGACTTTCTACGAATTTCTGCCGCACAAAAATGACACTCTCGGTCATAGAGAACAAATATGGCTGCCACTAAGAGGAGGAGTGGAAGAGTGGATGGAAACAGAACGAGAGAGAGAGAGAGAGAGAGAGAGAGAGAGAGAGAACAGAGAGAGAATGCTAGCAAGAGAGAGATAGAGGCAGAGAGAAGGAGAGATAGAGCGAGCTAGAGGAATGTAAACACAGGGCAAACCGATCGCACATTTGGGCCCCAGCTGTTTGTTTAGGTATTTACTCTGCGAGCTACAATCAAGTCCTCAAAGTCTCCCTGGCTATGACAAGGCCCTGATCCACCGCCACAGAGCCCGTAAACACAACTCAACACACACAGCCCCCAAGGTCAACTTCACTTATTTGTCAATCACTGTGGATAGCAGAGAGAAAACCAAAGAAACATGCAGAAAGTGGAGCAAAAAAAAAAACCAGGATGGGAGATGGGGAGAGGAAGGAGGGGAAGTGATTTTTTGGAGTTGGCTGAACTTTAGGGGCCTGTTTTGTTTGAGCAGATGTAGAATTAGTCCCCATCACTTTGCATCAGCGAGACGTTGAACATGAGCCACCGTGGAGTGTCCAACTGCCTCACACACCGCACTCACCGGTGTCTCTGACACCGCTACGGGGGAATTAGCAGGGTGATGTCAATCCCCCATGTAACGACTTGCTCTTCAACAAAACAAAATACTTTTTTTTCTGCCAGTGCCTCTCCAGCTGCTCGCTTCTTCAGTTGAGTTGAGGTCTTCTTATCTGGGACTAAGAAACGCACTTCCATGAACTAACCTTGCAAGTGCACCGGAGCCACAACAGACACCACGCTAAACGTATAATCATGATAATGGAATAAAATAGCCCAGCTAAGTTGTGGCTAGCATGACTAAATGGCGTCACACCTCCCAAATAAATATATCATTAGACCTTCATTATGACTCCGGAGTATTCCCTTTGATTAAGAAGGATCTGGTGTCTGGAACTGGTGTCTAGAACTTTCTGCATACAAGACAAAATAGCATTGCTCAGTATCACCACAAAGATTATGTGAATTTCCATCCGTTAGAGCTGCTTTTTTGGGGTCTCTGAATGAAACTCTCCATATTAGCAGTAAAACACACTCAAATGTATGTCTCCAACCTCAAACATATAGTATTACCCTACCCTAGAGACTTCCAGATGCAGGATTTGATTGAATATCCCATGGGGGTATGGGGGGAGGTGAACTGGTGTTGCAGATGAGATTGGGATGTCGATGTTGTCATCTCTCTGGGGCGTTTTTTTCAGAGCGGGAATTCTGTGGCGTGTCAATGAATCAGGCTAACCGTGCGTGACAAGCGGCGAGGAGTTTGTGTGTGTGTGTCATCCCCTGTCGGTGGAGGGATCTGGGTGTAATCTGCCGTTGCATGCGATCCAGGCGCAGCCTCCACCCCCATGGAGGCGCGCGGCGAGGCCCCAGGCCCCTAATTGTAGCTGGTTCTGAGGACCACATGTTCACGAGAGGAGGAGTCGCATGTGAGCTCAGCCCTTAGGTAACCCGTGAACAGCAGAAGGTAAGAGGCTGCACTAGTCCATGTGTTGGAGAAAGATCCCTTTCTGCTACCTTTATATTTGCATTTTGTGTTCATAGTTCTACTTGGAGCTGCATTTTATTTAAAGCTACAGTGTGTAACATCTGCGCTATGAAAATTCCATCTGCTAAGTTAAATTCAGGACTGCTTCACCCTCACTCTCACGGCCAAATTATGATAATTATTATAACTGCTGTAGCAGAGCCAAACAGTAGTCTACAAAGATGTGGTTTTCAGAGAGGAGCTCAATATCTAGCAATATTTAAATGTGTAAAATCTTACATACTGGAGCTTTAAGCAGACACGTGTGATATGTTAAGGAAAGGACTGATAACTGTTATGTAACAGATGCTTCATCCACAGTAACTCAGTGTAGACACCGTTATATAACCAGAAAGTGCTTCATTTATACACAACACTGGACCTGAAGGAGCAGGCACCACTGTGACACCTCAGAGCCACGCAGGATCCCAGGGCCACGGGACCGGAGGACTGCTCCGTCACAGGGACACGGTGTGTGTCCTTCTCTGGACACTGGGAGCAGGCCTCTTCACCAGAGGCCAGCGCTCGTCGCGGTGTTCCTCTCAAAAGGACACGCAGCCTTCAGCGCTGCCACGCTATTGGACGTTAATATGCACACGCTCACTCCGCCATGTTTGTGCAAAGTCCTTCTTTAACCCCCCGTTTGCACTTGTCCGCTGCTTCTCACCCTGGCCATTCTTGAGGCCAATCTTTTCCGTGCGCCACAATTGGTCAACGTAGACGGAGGCTTGAAGGACGAGAGCGCTGAAGTGTTCAGTAGTCAGAGAGCGCTGAAGTGTTCAGAGGTCAGAGAGCGCTGAAGTGTTCAGAGGTCAGAGAGCGCTGAAGTGTTCAGAGGTCAGAGAGCGCTGAAGTGTTCAGAGGTCAGAGAGCGCTGAAGTGTTCAGAGGTGGCCTCAAACGCAGCGCATCTCTGGAGTTCTGCTCTGAGCGGACCGACCTTGTGCATTCAGACACAACAATGAGCTGGAGATGCAGCGGCCATCGCTGAGGGGGCGCGAAGGGGAGGAGGAGGCGGTCGAGGAGGAGGTGGTGGAGGTCGAGGAGGAGGAGGAGGAAGAGGATGAGGAGGTGGTGAAGGAGGAAGAGGAGGAGAAGGAGGAGGTGGTGAAGGAGGAGGAGGAGATGGTGAAAGAGGAGGAAGAGGAGGAGAAGGAGGAGGTAGTGAAGGAGGAGGAGGAGGATGAGGTAGTGAAGGAGGAGGAGGATGAGGTAGTGAAGGAGGAGGAGGATGAGGTAGTGAAGGAGGAGGAGGAGGTAGTGAAGGAGGAGGAGGTAGTGAAGGAGGAGGAGGATGAGGTAGTGAAGGAGGAGGAGGAGGAGGTAGTGAAGGAGGAGGAGGTAGTGAAGGAGGAGGAGGATGAGGTAGTGAAGGAGGAGGAGGTATTGAAGGAGGAAGAGGACATCTGCTAGCGCCTCGCGCCACTCAGACCTCCACGCGCGACGTCGAACCTGACGAATGAGACCCCTCTCTGACAGACGCACGCTCTCTCTCTCTCTCTCTCTATCTCTTTCTCTCTCTCTCTCTTTTTCTCTGTCACTCTCTCTCTCTCACTCTCTCTTTCTCTCTATCTCTCTTTTTCTGTCTCTCTCTCTCACTCTCTCTTTCTCTCTGTCTTTTTCTCTCTCACTCTCTCTCTTTCTGCCTCTCTTCTTCCTTTTACTCCCCCTCTCTTTCCTTATCTACCCCTGTCTCAGTTGCTCTCGCTGGCTGTCTTTCTCTCCACCTCTCTCTCTGTCCTTCTCCTCAGCACTCCTGTACTCTATCACTCTACCCCACACGCACACGCACACACACACACACACACGCACACGCACACGCACACACACACACACACACACAGCACCATCCCCCCCTTACCACTGACGCTTTTAAAACATGGGCCGGTATTAAAAACAAATATTCATTCATCGCTCATGTTGCATGGGATTATGGGCAGGCGAGAGAGCTCGCCAAGATGATTAGTTACAGCATATGCCTACAGTCTGGTATAGCGCCGTGCGCCCGGGCTGCCGAGCTCACTAGACAGCCAATCATGCGGAGCCGAGCACATTTGCATCCTGTTAGCGTTGAGAGGGAGCACAGGCCTGTAGGCGCCCAGGAAATGAGCTGGATAATAACGCCTCACAATCAATAGCACTGCGTTTGCGCTTCATCAACAACAAATTTCATCTAGGGTGTCGTTAGATATCTCCCACCCGCCGAGATGGAGATGGGGACTTGGGAGAGAGAGAGAGAGGGAGAGAGAGAGAGTGTGAGAGAGAGAGAGAGAGAGAGAGAGAGAGAGAGAGAGAGAGAGAGAGACTTTGCGTGTGGCGTGAATGAGAGCTAGAAGGAAGTATGTTTCACTTTGGTAATTTGTCTCTTTGCAGGGTGTGTTGATGTTGATTGGTAACATACAGTCTACTGTCTGACTGAGCACATGTAGTTATGAACTAGGCATAGAACTATTACACTGTAATTACTCACACAATAACGTGGTGAAAAAGCAGCTACAACAGAGTGATACCGACCGACGGCCATTCCACAAGACTGGGAGGAAGGCGGTAACATCCTCTGCTAACCATTATACCTAGATAGCAGCTGGAAATGGCTTCTTTCAATCACCCTCCCTCCCTCCCTCCCTCCTTCTCTTCCTACCTCTCCCCTCCTTCTCCCCCCCTCTCTGCGCTTTGAAACTTTTCTCTGGCGTTCTGTCCCCCTTCTTCAATTACTCTAAGTTTGCTGGGTGCAGCACAGGTCAGGGAGCTAGATTGGAGTGGTTGGGGTTCTGCTGGGTCTGGACTTTGTCAGGTTTGGACAGAGGATCTCTCATGTGTGAGTTCACTCCCAGTGCCAAGCGCTACTTCTAGTTCACAGCCTAATGCGATGCAGGCTCGCTCGCCCGCGCGCACAACCGCCGGCCGCTGTTCAATCAAACCTGATATCTGGATTGTCTGCAGTTTAACTTGACTGCAGGCTGTTAATTGCGCCGAGTGGGTAAATTGCAAAAACAAAGATTGGTATTATGCTTGATGTGATGAATCTTTTTTTATGATGTACGGCTACAAGAAGCCTCAGGATCCACGACTGATCAACTTTTGTCTTGTTGATTTTGATGAATTGAATAATTTAACATGGAGCACAGTTCAGTAGTGTATGTGGTTCCCTAAATACTCACTCAACATCCTTTACCCAGTATTGGCAGACAGCTGACAGAGAAAGTCTGGGGTTTGAAATGTTTAGAAGGGCAAGGCTATCTGTTGGCTTTTCTTACTGAATTTCCCAAATTCTAAAATGTGTCAATATGCCCACACAAAATATAAAATAAGGAGTCCAAACGTCTTGGGTGGAGACATTATTTGATACATCCTTGCAGATTTCTTTTCTTGCTCTGCTCTGATATAAAATCATGACCGAAGTAGTGACCACCGCTCATGTTTAGTGTGTGACTAGACCAGCGCATGGAGACAGAGACAGAGAGGATTCTGGGTCGTGGGGGCGGTGGAGAGCAGTGCTGAGAACCCTGAAGGTGACTCACCCCGGTCTCTCCCCCCCTCGCTCCGCCCGGGCTCGGGGCCGCGGGGGTCCCGGGGCTGGTGGGTGGGCCGGCTGGGGAAGGCCCGTCTGCCCTCCTCTTGGTCCGGGCAGGGGGGGGCCGGGGGGGGCGAGCTGGCGGGGCGAGAGCTGGTCACGGAGCTGGAGGGTCTGGAGTTGGCACAGTTCTGGACGGGCACACAGGGGAGGGCGTGGTCAACCAGAGAACAAACCCTACAGATATATCACATCTATATTCCATCCGCTCATTCCATATTCAGTCACAACCCGTCAGAACATACACTAGCAGCGCAATTCATCGATTTTGATGAGTAGCTTTTAAAACACTGCAAATGGACTGACTGCATAGAACTCAGAGAGTGTGGTTAGCAGATAGACTGTGCTGAAAGTGTAAATGATTAATACTACAGCGTGTTCATGATTTAACTGGAATAGGATACAGAAAAGGATGACAAAATGGAACATATCAA
>NC_140236.1:29607852-29640352 GCF_949987555.1 Borostomias antarcticus
GTGTCTGGAAGACAATGTTTTTCGTTAGGGTTTGTGTGTGTGTGTGTGTGTGTGTGTGTGTGTGTTGGGGTACTGTGGGGGCAGCAGCTATTAAGTACTTTTAAAGCGCTTTGCTGGGCTAAGTGATCTGGGAGCCGAGCAGAGGCGACTAGCAGGTATAAATACTGGCCTGACACTTTAATGTCAGGGGACAGCTCGTTCAGCGCGTTCAGCTCGTTCAGGATTAGAAACTTGTAACCCGGCAGCACGGCTGACATTGGGGTGGATGAAGGTGCTGTGTGTGGGGGGTGCTGGAGGGGGGGGGGGGGGCTATTACAGAAGGAGCAGGTTTGATGTATAAGGGCATCTAACATGGAGTGTCCACTGCACTGGAGGTATAATGCTTGGCGGTTCCTTGTCATTGACGGTGTGGTGTGAGGTCGCAGGGTACGGCTGGGGGGGGGGGGTTATAGTATGTATCCTAGCAATATGTGTACAAAACACCTACACACACACACACACACACACAGAGAGAGATACATGTAGTACAGCATATGTTTCCTACTGAAAAATTGAGAGCCTTTCTTCTCTCCTTGATCCTGTTGACTGTGCTCCGAACCTGAGAGAGAGAGAGAGAGAGAGAGAGAAGGAGAGAGAGGGAGAGAGAGAGAAGGAGAGAGGGAGAGAGAGAAGGAGAGAGAGGGAGAGAGAGAGAAGTAAGTGGCTCTGACACAGAACACGCAGGTCCTAACAGCTCAAACGCTCACACGTGGCCCACAACCAGAATCCTTCAAAGACGAGGATCTGAGCGCAACCACAGCATGAAACTCAAAACAAAGAGAAGGAAAATAGAGACGTTGGGAAACAGCGTTAGGGCGTGTGGTCTTAGGGCGTGCGGTGTTGGGGCGTGCGGTGTTAGGGCGTGTGGTCTTAGGGCGTGCGGTGTTGGGGCGTGTGGTCTTAGGGCGTGCGGTGTTGGGGCGTGTGGTCTTAGGGCATGCGGTGTTAGTGCGTGCGGTGTTGGGGCGTGCGGTGTTAGGGCGTGCGGTGTTAGGGCGTGCGGTGTTGGGGCGTGTGGTGTTGGGGCGTGCGGTGTTAGGGCGTGTTGTGTTAGGGCGTGTGGTGTTAGGGTGTGCGGTGTTAGGGCGTGCGGTGTTAGGGCGTGTGGTGATGGGGCGTGCGGTGTTAGAGCTTGTGGTGTTAGGGCGTGCGGTGTTAGGGCGTGTGGTGTTGGGGCGTGTGGTGTTATGGTGTGTGGTGTTAGGGCGTGCAGTGTTATGGTGTGTGGTGTTAGGGCCTGCGGTGTTAAGGTGTGTGGTGTTAGGGTGTGTGGTGTTGAGGCGTGCGGTGTTGGGCCGATGGGGTCCCACGGTGGTGTTGGGGAGGCAGTTTGTCCGAGGTAATGAAACCTGAAAGTGACACATCCAGCCAGCAAACTAAGGAGACTTTAAGACTTTGAGCCATCATCTGTCACACAGCGGCCCTCCACCAAACGGAGCTACAGTATTGGAGAGAGAAAAGAGAGCGCTAGCAGAACAGATGGCATTTCCGCTCAACAAGGACCAGTATTTTCTAAGTAGCCCTGTGCTCCAGAACACTGCTGCTACAGCTTCCTCTACAGCAGCTGAGAGAGAGAGCACTCAGGATCCGTGTCACTACAGCATTTACTCAAGGCATTTCCTCTTCAATTGAGACATTCTGAAACACACTTAATCATAATAGTGGGTTATTGGAGAAAATTATTTTGTTAACATTCCTACAGCAAAAAGCCAACTGGAAATGAAAAGTGTTTTTTTTCTCCCTATTGTTTTCTGTTTGAGTGTGTTAAACTTGCGTTGAGAGAAACTGCTCTCTGATTCAGTAAAGAACCGGCTACAAGGCTGATGTCCCACTAGTGAGCAGCCTCTCCCTGTAATGCCTGGGCTCCACTAAGGCCTCTGTGAGTGTGTGTGTGTGTGTGTGTGTGTGTGTGTGTGTGTGTGTGTGTGTGTGTGTGTGTGTGTGTGCTGTCAGCGCTCAGGGTGAATTTGTGGTGGCTGGGTGCTCATCCCCTGGTCGGGCTGGCCCCGCCCCCCGCGTTAGTGAATATGCATTATGGCTCACAGCTTCATTAGGCTGCGGCGCGCCATAAATTATGATGCCGCCCTGAAATGCACACCCGTATATACACACACACACACACACACACACACACACACACACAGAGTGTGTGTACAGGGAGAGAGAGAGTGTGTATGTGCGTGTGTGTGTGGGGGGGGGAGATGTTTTGCATACACACCATCGTTGAACAGACACATAATGAAGAGAGCAGAAGGCTTGTGACAGGCAGAATCAACAGTAGCTATGTCATATTTCCAAACGCCCGCTATTAATCCTGACGCAATCTGGAGCTCCATGTTGGAGAAGCGTTGTTAAACGTCGTTCAAGGGGAAATCCGGGGGATTTCATTCATATCAAAGCTGGCTGAGGCAATTACTGTACATGACACAACTTAATTAATCATTTGACAATGAGGGGAAGGGCATTGTTTTAGATGATCATTATGTGGTTAAGGCGTTTTGTTTGCTCTCAAGGTTTTGCGATGATGCAGCCACGGAACTACATGTAAATGCGTGCTAAACGATTAGCATATGAAAGAGGCGCGGGAGCTCCACGTAACACCTGCCCACATCCTTGGAACGGAGAGAAAAGAAAGGTCAGGGAGGCGGAGGATTACAAGGCGACCACGGAAAACATCGAGATGAATAATGGAAAAACATTTGTTTTGTAATTAATGTTGCAACAGAGGGTAATATCAGAGGCTTGGGCTGTTATGTCTTCTGAAGAAGCCTGTGGAATATCCTTGTTGTAAAGAGCAACATAGGAATAGCAATATGAGGAACTGATCTGTCTTTGCTTGTGGAGTGCACACAATCTATTTCTGGTGATTTGGATGGAATGTTTTGGGCAGATTAAAGACGCACTGAAATGAAAAAAGCATTCTGTCCCATTTTGGTTCACATAATTGGTCATAGTGTTCACCTATTCAACGATGTATGCCAAAAAAATTACAAAATTCTACTTTTGTTGTAATCTTATATCAAAGTATATAATTTCTTACTTCCTGGAAAACGGTAGGTCACGTGCAATGATGACAACAGGTACCTTAGATTTTAGGCCAATAATCTCACGACATCCACCCGTCAATCAACGCTATCCTTCTATCGAATTTGTCTAAAGTTCTTAAAACCCGTCCACTTGTCAATGTTCCAATCAAATTTCTCTAAACATATGTCCCACGCTCATAGTTTGTTTGCGTCGGAAATATGTCAAACTACGGAAGTTGATCTCAAACGTCCGTTTCAGTGTGACTTTAAAAGCAGAGAGAAAGTGTGTGCAGGAGTCATTCGTCATTTGAAACTGTTAAGGGGATTTCCTCCCAGCACCACAACATTGTGAGAGTGTGCATGTTGGTATTTTCACTTGGATGGAATTTTTGTCTGACAAAAAAAAAAGTTTACATTTAACACTTTAACCCTGAGGAGTCGGCGTGACTGAATCATGTGACTGATTCAACATGGCGCAGAATGTAAACAAACTACAGCATGAAAAATAACTATCAGCCTGTATAGGTGAGATTGCGCTGAAAAAAATGATACCAAATTTGCCATGGTTAACATTTTTAAATGTGATCTATAAAGCCAAAATCAAAAGTAACCAAATAGCCAAAGTAGCCAAAAGACTCCTAATGGTTAAAAAAAAATTGAAAAGTTTTAACAAAGAGAAAAATTGTGAAAGTAACCCTGGCTCGTGGTGAATTAGGGTCAGTAAAGCATAATATAATACTGCTTCCATCTCAACCCTGGAAACTGGATAAATGACGCATCCTCGGAGAGAGAAAGAACTCTCTAATATTACATCTGTCTACTTGAACTCTGCTTGTTTCTGGTTGCCAGAGAGGAGGTGGGACACTTGTACTTGGGCTTTCACACACGTGTTCTCTGTGGCTGGCGGATTCACGTCTGTGATAATATAATCAAATCAGAGGTTACTGTCCCAGGCGATCTGGGCCTGGTTTGTTTAAATGAATACAGACAGAACACAACCCTCCGGTTCTGGACTCTCCTTTCCGCTCTTTGATTGTCTGATTTACCAAACTCAAAAACTTTGATCACTCCCATTCAGCTTTTTGCAATTTTTCTATTAAACAAGAATGTCCTTTTGGGTGTCAGGGGGTGAAACTCGAAGCCGCCTGTGTTCTTTGTCACACCTTCCGCCACGAACCAGGAAATCAGGAGAACGAAGGGAGGAAAAAAGAGAGATGCAAAAGGAAGAGAAGGTGGAGATGGAGAGAAGAAGACATGAGAGGGGAAAAAAGAAGCAACGATTATTACATTTTATATTTTACAAAAGCCTCCCTTCTGAAAAGCAGGATGTGTACTTGGGTTGCTCACAAATTGTGAAGACCCCAGGGTCAAGGAGAAGCTGGGAGTCAGAAAATGGGTTCCTGGGCACTAAAAAAGCCACTTAAGCAAGAATGCAGCCATGATTTATTTTACAATGCGTGGGGTCAGACCCGAGCCTGCGCTGTCACTGCGCCGCCGTGACTCAGGGACACCTCTTCACACGCCGCCCGGCAGCCCGGAGGACGGAGGAAGAGGAGGAGGCACGGCGAGGAAGGGCAGCTCTATTTGTACAACACATTTCAGGAACAAGGCAATTCAAAGTGCTTTACATGAGACATTAAAAACATCAAGACAAAGTGCAAGAAACACATAAAAGGTCATATAAAACGAAATGCACAAAAGGACATTTAAAACAAAATGCAGGAAAAATAAAATACAGGAATAAAAGTTACAGTGCAGTGTATGAATGAATAATTATTTGATTTTTGATTTAATAAAAATCAGCGGCAAAAATAAAAGTCTTCAGTCTTGATTTAAAAGAACTGAGAGTTGCAGCAGAACTTCAGTTTTCTGGAAGTTTGTTCCAGATATGTGGAGCATAAAAACTGAACGCTGCTTCTCCGTGTTTTGTTTTAGCTCTGGGGACAGAAAGCAGCGGGAGACCTTAGAGGTCTGGATGGTTCATAACGTAGCAGCAGATCAGAAATATATTTTGGCCCTAAACCATTCAGTGCTTTTTAAACCAACAGCAGTATTTTAAAGGGAATTTTTTGACAGACAGGAAGCCAGTGTAAGGACCTCAGAAGTGGAGTGATGTGATTCACTTTCTTAGTGAGGACTTGAGCAGCAGCGTTCTGAATCAGCTGCAGCTGTCTGATCGATTTTTTAGAGAGACCTGTAAACACCGTCTACTGAAAGATAAACGCATGGACAAGCTGAGGAAGAAGAAGAAGAAGAAGAAGGAGAAGAAGAAGAAGAAGAAGTGGTGATGGAGATGCAGAGGAGGATGGAGAGAGGGATGGAGAGAGGGATGGAGAGGAGGGATGGAGTGCAGGATGGAGAGGAGGGATGGAGAGAGAGATGGAGAGAGGGATGAGAGTGTGATGGGGCATTTTGTTGTGGCCCGTTGACAGTGACCTTGGTCCTCTCAGTCAAATCAAGCAGGCAGCCGTTCAGACGCCTCGTCCTTAATGCGTCCAGCAGAGACAGATCACCCCGTCCAAAGGTTTACGACTAATTAAAAGACTGAAATCATATTGGTGGCTCTTTTGATTTACCAGAGCATCAATTCCCAGCATCCTGAAATGTAAATACTGCCCTTGAGAACAAATACTTTTCACCGCTAGTGAATAAATATAATCTAAGGAAATGATGGCGTTTTGAAATGAGGAATTGCCTTAAAAACGGGGACTTTTTAAATTGTCCTGCTCTTGAACGGGACTAAGGTTTCAGGATGAATCAGTTCATGCATATGTAAAACTACTATCGCTCTATTTACATACAGTGACGATAGAACAGCACCATCTGACCAAGAGTGATACTACCGATTGAACCTCATCCATTAAGTCTGAATGTATTTAAATGTCCTTCTCTATACTGTACCTCACCCTGGTCGCTTCTTCTTTTTATTTGTATTTTTTACTGAGCACATCTAAATGGTAATAACAAAACCATTTCACTAGAATATTCCAGCGCTGCCTCCTCACGGCCCAGACGTGGAGGAGCTCTCTGCTGCCCAGCAGCTTGTTGTCAGGATGCTAAATGGAGGCGGCCCAGTTTAAAAACTTAAAGAGGCAGTGAAATATTAGCCAATGTGCTTGAGGGATGAGTGTCTGCGAGCGGCCGTGTGGGTGTTTAATGACCGGCCGGGATGCATATCAGTGAGCCCGAGCATGAAGGGCAGCGGGACGACGGTGTGGGGGCGGAGCTCCCCCGCTCCCCTCGCTCGCCCGCCCCCCGCGCCCCCCCCCCTGCGTCCGCGGCGCCCGGCGAGGACCCATCAGAAACTTGTCATTTCTCTCATTCACTCCGACAGCCTTGAGACACAATGCAGACTTACCTCTGTGTTGTACACCCCATATATCAGGAAGATGAAGAGACCCTGCGCGCGCACGCACACGCACACACACACACACACACACACACAAACACACACACCAAAAAATAGAAGAGAAAAGTTAGTATCACTTTCCCTTTCATATGCACTTAAGAAAAGTTAGTATATTTATATTTGTTTTATTTGATTTATTGATTATATTTGTTTTTATTATGATGCTGGTGAGTTGAAGTGGGCAGAGTGAAAATCTATACAGGGCGCTGAACTGAGCGAGAGCCACTTCCTAGGCACCTTCTTCTGCCCAATCACAGCCTCAGACCCAAGGTTCCTCTGGCTTTATGGAATACAAATAATGTCTATCTCAAGTGGTCATGTATGTTCAGTATGTTCAGTTTGAGTTCCATGGAAGGTGGTTAATGCTCCAAACAAACAAAGCCACACACACACACACACACACACACACACACACACACAAGTGGACACTCATGCCTGGCCTATTTGTGGAGAGAAAAATTGAAGGAGGGCATAGAGAATAATAAAAGAAAAAAAACATAAAAGAAGATATTTCAGGTTCACAAAACCGTACAATACTGAGATCACAAGAATGGAAGGCCCTTGGGTGGGTTAAGGCCACATTTTTGGCCACAGGAAAGGAGCTACTTTTCAATTATGCCCATTGTTGCCTGTACTAAATATAAAAACTGTGCATTCACCTTCAACCATAATGCCTTCATAATTCTTCCATGCCGTCAGTACCCACGGCGAGAGCCAGACTCACGGAAGTGGATTGAGGTATGCCACTTCTGCCCAAAAGAACATGAACAGGGAGCCATCCCTATCAATTCCAAGGTTTGACAGATCTGTGGCACAGTGTCAGCGGTGGGCAAACTCCGAAAAGCGCAACTATCTTTGATTCTGCATACCGCTGTGATGAAAAAAGAGACGAGAACACATTGTTCTTTTTCCCTCCGTCTCCCCTTGGCTGATCTCTCTGAGAGAGAGGCTGAGGGCGCTGGAGAGAGCCCACCTGCTCCAGGCATCAATCAAGCGCAAGTTTGGAACATCCAATTTGCCAGAGCCAGATATCGATGCATCACCATTGACAACATGATTTGGAGGCCCATTCAGGATGACAGCCCGGCTCCCTGTGACGGCACCTCAACCTCCGGTGCTCTGCCCACCTCCTCTGGACCCTCCGCTGTCCCCTGAGACCCCCACCCCGGGTCTGGTACCATCGCCGGATATCCATCCTCTTTAGACACACACTGGGATGGACACCCTAAAGACAGCACATCCCTATCAATCAGCTACAACAAACCAAAACGGCTTTGAACAAAGTAGCCTATTTTGCTTTATTATTCATATTTCGTATCTAATCAGGAATATACACACAACTATATACTGTACTGTATCTGAAAAATCTCTATCCAATTTACAATTAAAGCACCAAAGCAAAGCATCCATGTGCTGCTGTGCTAAGCAAGACACACAGACACACACACACACACACACACACAGAAGCAATACCCAGAGACAGTAGGAGACATCTGTAGCACATACACTATTGTATTGCATTACAATTACAATTTCCGACTTATCGCTCCAAATTAATTATCATGTTTTTGATCATTTCTCTTATTTGTAATTAATCTTTTGTTGTGAGGGGAACAAAGTGGGAAAACATCTCACACACATTACGAAAAATGATCAATTACAATATAATTGAGTTAAAAATAAGTGGCATCAAAACAATGATTTATGGATTGTTTAAAATGTTAATTCATTAATATTGCAGTTAAAAACAAACACTGCACAAAAAAATGTATTGCATTATTTAAATGCATTGTGTGTGTTTTTAAACACAGTCCTGTTTCTTTTGAACTCTGCAGTAGAGTAAAATGTTACAAAGTATTGCTATACATCAAACGAGGGGCATAAATTAATTACGAGGCAACTAATTAGGGAACAATTGTATGTTTAAAAAGTTAAAGCCAACAAACACTGTGTTCGCAAAAACATACATCACCCTGGAGGGATGCAATGTGCTGCAAACGGAAGGAAAAATAACATTGATTTGAATAAACAAGGGGATGTGTGTGTGTTAGCTGAGGAGCGCAGGAGAACTAATCACAACACTTCCAGAGAGGCGCGGTCAAAGACAAACTGCTCTCTCTAAACAAAGCGCAATGGGAACACACCTTAGAACTTCCACCACCTTCTAGAACCATCCATAGATCAGGGAAGAACTCCGTCAGGGTCAAAGGAAACGCGCTGACAGCCTGGAGAGAAAGTGAGTTAAAGTCCTACAAACCTGGACCCAGCCAGGCCAGGGTTCCCCCAGCCCACAGCCTGCCTGGGAACACAGAACGCCAGCCAGGCGAGGGTTCCCCCAGCCCCCAGCCTGCCTGGGAACACAGAACGCCAGCCAGGCGAGGGTTCCCCCAGCCCCCAGCCTGCCTGGGAACACAGAACCCAGCCAGGCGAGGGTTCCCCCAGCCCACAGCCTGCCTGGGAACACAGAACCCAGCCAGGCGAGGGTTCCCCCAGCCCACAGCCTGCCTGGGAACACAGAACCCAGCCAGGCGAGGGTTCCCCCAGCCCACAGCCTGCCTGGGAACACAGAACCCAGCCAGGCGAGGGTTCCCCCAGCCCACAGCCTGCCTGGGAACACAGAACCCAGCCAGGCGAGGGTTCCCCCAGCCCACAGCCTGCCTGGGAACACAGAACCCAGCCAGGCGAGGGTTCCCCCAGCCCACAGCCTGCCTGGGAACACAGATAAACCCTGTTTGAATCCCATACATCAGGCAGTCGTTGGACGTCTATAGCGTCCTTCTATTGAGAGTGAAGGCACTGCACAGCGCCGTGACCAACAAGAGCCCTCTCTCCTCATTATCTGCTGACAAGAAACAGAAATTCACTTTACTTTTCATTTAGGACCCCAACTGCCACTTTATGAATGTGTTCATTCAAGCCTCCCCGCAGCCTCACTGTTCTATACCCCCCCCCCCCACACACACACACACACACACACACACCGTAACAAATGATTATATGTGACCGCCGATGACCAAATCCCATTCTATTCTACCCCCTTCCCTAATGTGCAAAGTTACGTCGCCGCAGGTCAAAGTCTCACAACGCACATTATTTATGACGTTGTCCTTGGTTACAGAAATTTCAATGTTCTGAAATGAAAACTATGATTAAGGGGGGAGCCAGTGTCTCGGCGAGGGGAGCGCTATTCCCCAGAATATAAATGACACCTCCTGACATCACTTCTGTACCAAATGGACCTCGCCACGGCAGTCAGGAAGGTGTGGAGCCCCTGGTGACAGGTTCCAGCCCCGGCCCTGTCTGTTCAACAGCCGGAGCCCTGAAGACGTTTCCTCAACGTCAGGGAAACGCTTTCTTAAGGTTACCGTGAGGTTACAGCTAAATGTTGTGGTGTTTCTGTAACTCAAATATTTAGGCCATTCAACAGGTCAAAGGTCTGATAACCTTTAAGGCAGCTGTTGTTTCAACAATGCACATATGTTAATACTGTAATAAGGTCAACTTTTAGTTTCCACTTGTAAAAAAGCTTGCTTCAAGGGTTCATGGCTGTTTGCATGGTATAGGTTGAGCTGAATTTGACTACATGCAGGGCCCACTGTTGAACTTCTGAATACAAACTCTTGGCTTGGGATTTTAAGGAAAGCCAGACAACATCAGCCAATTGGACACAAGTTCTGAGTTTCAGCATCTCTGAGAAATTTAAATCAGTTTAAATTTCAAGTGAATTTAAAGCATCAGTGCAATATGTAGAAAAGCACTGATATTCACACTTAGTCGTAAATAAAAAAGTTTCTCATTCTCATTGATGTGTGCAGAGCTGTCTGGCAAACCCCTGGCAGACAGGGAACTCACACACCTGGCAATCATTACAGAAATGAGAGACACAAGAGCTTAAAACGCTGTGGAAAAAAAAAGTTCACACTTTTTGCTGAGGGACCTGTTAATGTCTCTGACCCCTCTACACAAAAACAGTTTAATTAACTTGTATACATAACTTTCACTTTAACTGCTCACAGCCTGTCAAATCAATCCGTCCGTCAAGCCCGCGCTCCGGGGTTGAGGCTTCGCAGGTCCTCACTTCAGACCAGCTCTCTGGAAGCCCTCCAGCTGGGACACAGCAGAGAGAGAGCGTGAGCTACCTTGGCTAACACAGCAGAGAGAGTGAGCTACCCTGGCTAACGCAGCAGAGAGAGAGTGAGCTACCCTGGCTAACGCAGCAGAGAGAGAGACTGAGCTACCCTGGCTAACAGCAGAGAGAGAGTGAGCTACCTTGGCTAACACGGCAGAGAGTGAGCTAATTTGGCTAACACGGCAGAGAGTGAGCTAATTTGGCTAACACAGCAGAGAGAGAGAGTGTGAACTACCCTGGCTAACGCAGCAGAGAGAGAGTGAGCTACCCTGGCTAACAGCAGAGAGAGAGTGAGCTACCCTGGCTAACGCAGCAGAGAGAGAGTGAGCTACCCTGGCTAACACAGCAGAGAGAGAGAGAGCTACCCTGGCTAACACAGCAGAGAGAGAGTGAGCTACCCTGGCTAACACAGCAGAGAGAGTGTGAGCTACCTTGGCTATCGCAGCAGAGAGAGAGAGTGAGCTACCCTGGCTAACACAGCAGAGAGATAGAGTGAGCTACACAGCAGAGAGAGAGTGAGCTACCTTGGCTAACAGCAGAGAGAGAGAGAGAGAGAGAGAGAGAGAGTGAGCTACCTTGGCTAACGCAGCAGAGAGAGAGTGAGCTACCTTGGCTAGCACAACAGAGAGAGTGAGCTACTGTACCTTGGCTAATGCAGCAGAGAGAGAGAGTGAGCTACCTTGGCTAACAGCAGAGAGAGAGTGAGCTACCCTGGCTAACACAGCAGAGAGAGAGAGAGAGCTACCTTGGCTAACACAGCAGAGAGAGAGTGAGCTACCCTGGCTAACACAGCAGAGAGAGAGAGAGAGCTACCTTGGCTAACACAGCAGAGAGAGAGAGTGAGCTACCTTGGCTAACAGCAGAGAGAGAGTGAGCTACCCTGGCTAACACAGCAGAGAGAGAGAGTGAGCTACCTTGGCTAACAGCAGAGAGAGAGTGAGCTACCCTGGCTAACAGAGCAGAGAGAGAGAGAGCTACCTTGGCTAACACAGCAGAGAGAGAGTGAGCTACCTTGGCTAACACAGCAGAGAGAGAGTGAGCTACCTTGGCTAAGGCAGCTTTAAACCTGATGCTTGTGGGAGAATGTGGCACGATGACGTGAAGGATCCTGTTTATGCAATCAACTATTGACTCGATGCAGCCGTGAGAAACTCACAAGTCCAAAGACAAAACACACAGATTACAAGAGCTTACTGTGAGCACTGTCTCAAGTTAAAGGGTTACTCCAGTTTGAAATTCAGTTTTTGTGCTTTTTGTAGAGTGATACTTTAAATGAGTTGTCTGGACTTGGCTACAGGTCTTCATTTACATGGTATATGAGACATTCAGAGGTTTCTCCAACTGTCATATTCCAAAACAAATCACTTATTTTTTGGTGAGGTATTTCCACATTACCCCTGTTGAGTTTCAACTGTGAGTTGATTTGATTTCTTTCTGGGCCAAAAGCCATCTTAAATATGCCCTGAAAATATGTAGCAGTTGCTGTTATACTCATGGCGGAACGCTTGCTTAGACCATTCTGACTTTAATTTTCATCCCTAGAAGCAGGACCAGGTGGACTCTTCAACGAGCCATCAAAAGTATTTCCAGTGGAATTTGTAAGAAAAAACAAATAAATAAATAAAATAAAACAAAGAAACATGTTAAACAATGCTCATTTCCGCAAACAAACTGACTTTCTGTGACTACAAAAGCTCCTTTACAAGACATTCAAATAAATATCAATGATAGCAGAAACTAATTGTGTGACAAGAGTTTGGCTGGAGGGACAGGAGAGGCCGTCTGTGAGGAAAACAAGCACGCACGCACACACACACACACACACACACACACACACAATCTGTACCATACATACCACCCTGCTGAGATGCGCACACACACTGACTGTCAGTGGGTGAAGGGGGGACCCCCAGGCCAGCCCCCCAGACCCGCCCCCCCAGTAGAGCGAGGGTAAGCTGAGAGCGCGGAGAGGGGCAGCGGGGCTGTGATCACTCAGCAGCGCAGGGAGAGTTATTAGCTTAGCCCTGAAACACCTACTTAATATAGGGGCCAGCCAGCGCTGATAGCTAGCAGAGCCTGGCAGAGGTGACAGCTCTTGGACCTGCTTGAGGAAATCCAATTGAAAAGCAGCCAAGAGGAACAACAAGCCCCAAACAGATGTTGCTCGCTACCACTGGTGCAGCGGGGGTATACAACGGCTACAAACCAGTGGCAAATTTGACACACGCGCACACTCGCGCACACTCACACACACGCACGCACACTCACACACACACACACACACACACACACACACACACTGAAGTAATCAAGCATACACACATTATAACCTGTATATTACCTCACTGAATATAATATGCAATTATCAAATTTTTCAAAGTCTAAGATTGTTTTCATTCGAAACTCTACATTAGATATTTAGCAAAATAGCTGAATACAATATATACAATATCCTATAGAACACCACAAAGAATGAATGTTCTCTTCTACAGGAGAGGCCACAGTTTAGAGAATCTATAACGCCGTTAACTATTCAAGGTTGAGGACAATTCACAGAAGTGCAAAAACATCAATGCTGAGGATGGAAGTCAACGCGCTGAGCACTGAGAGCCCATCAGAGATCCTCTGAAAGATCAGCTAAAACATGAACTTAAAACAAAACAATTTCACCCTGAACATAAAAACACCTTTCAGACCAGATAACAGAGAAGATAATACCTGCCACCTCCCTTTTTTTGCTGCTCCGATATGAATTGGGTGGAGCGAGGCTGACCATGTCTCTCACTATAGCGCTCGTTTATTTGGTTCTGTTCTGCCCTAACAACTACACAGCAGAGACCAGCAGGAGGGAAAAAACCTGCTCAAATCAATTGTGACATATCTTTATTGCCAGTCGATGACAGATGACACAACATTTGCCATCGTTCTAACATTGTGTCAGTGTGTGTCTTATTGATTTTACATCAGAGGGACAAATGTTATTGATGAAGCTCTCTAGTAACAGATGAGCACTCTATTTTACTAGTTCTGCCTTTAACTAAACTGGAGTGACCGAGGAGACGGGCTTTTCCAGTTAATACCCGGATTTTGTGCGGCGTAATCACTTAATTCCAGAAGGTTTACATGCAGTAAATCAGTCTGTTGTGAACCCAGCGGAGAGTGTAACTATAAACCCAGAACTCTCTCCTAGTACACACATGTGGGAGAGGAGAAATGAGACAGAATGAACAGTAAACAAACCAGCTTTAAACAAGACAGTTTGGGCTCGCCTGTCCCCGGCGCCAAGGAAAACATACGCGCCGAAAACTGATACAGACTTTGAACACATGGGTCAGACCAGCGTCTTTGAACTGGCGAGTGAAGGAGCGGCTTGGGTGCCAAAAACCTGTTTAATTAAAAATACTTAGATATCCAACAGACATTTTTGTGTGCCCCCTTGTCAAATTTCATGAGACCCTGCTGTCAATCTTTGGCCATATTCTAATTACACATTTTTCCACTGACAGAGGGGAACATGCTAGAAACCTTTAGCTACAGTAGAGCTGAGAGGAACAGCAGCTGGGGCTCAGGTTCAGCTGGGAAACACACACACACACACACACACGCACGCGCACACACACACACACACACACACACACACACACACACACACACACACACACACACACACACACACGTCAGTTCTAAGAGAGAGAGAACAGTCCAAAAAGACCAAAGAGTGGTCCGCCACGCTCTGCATTTACAGAATAGGATCCTCCACAGGATCCCTTCAATTTCACGCCATGAAAACAGGAATACAACGTTCTTCTTCACAATGTCCTGTAGTGCTGAAGAGAGCTCAAATACTTTCTTGCTTTGTTCTGTTTGTCCTTGATGCAAACAGAACAACATTAAGACACTCATTAAGATGCAAAAATGCCATAGAACTTCCTGATTATCAAACATACTCATATAAATATTTTGTGTGTATATGTGAGTATTTCCATGTGAAAGGGAGACAGCACAATATGTCAGTGGAAGATGCACAGAGAAAACTCTCTGAGAATCCTCCTCTGACACCTTTCTGCCTCGGCATCACTACCAAGACAAATGAGCTGCAGCCATATGCAAAGCAGGAAAAAGTTCAGTAAGGTTGAGTAGACGTGTTCAGGACCCTAAACTGTAGCTACTGAACACGTCTCTACCTTCCCTGCCTCAGGTGAGCCACGCTGGAGCTAATGGCATGTGCCAGCCGTGTGTGTGTGTGTGTGTGTGTGTGTGTGTGTGTGTGAGAGAGTGTGTGTGTGTGTGTGCGTGTGTGCGCGAGCGTGTGTGTGTGTGTGAGTGAGTCGGTTCAGCCCCTCAGCGTGGGGGGGTATCCATCATGATAAAGCAGCAGACTTGGCGACTGTCACATGCAATCACACTTTACTACGGGCCGCGGGGCTTCAGAGTGAAGAGGAACGGTAGTTCATCGACGTGAAGACTCCATATATCTTCGTTTTTGGGTGGGACTTGTCTTTTTTTCCACCCCTTTGTCGGCCTCTGAGTTTTTGTCACTGTCTAGCAGGTTAAAAAAAGAATACCTGTGTTTTTAACACACATTCTTCCACCTTTCTTGGAAAACAGTTGACCAATGCAACTGGGAACTTGTAAAAAAATATATATATATATTAAAAAAAAAAAAGTGAAAGAAGAAAAGAAGAAGAGAAAAAGAATAATGTGATTTTACACAGGAAATAAGAAGTGGAGGGATTAGCAGCTCCAGGTGGACTCAGGTGTGATCGAACGTGGCAAGTGCTAAATGTGATAATCATGTAATTAGTAACCACTACGCAGTGAGACTGGGTGTAGTAATGTCCTGGCCGCTGCGTCTCTCCCGCGCCCGCGGGGTTTGGCTTTAATCTCCTAACGAGCCTGGATGACACGGGCCTGACGCCCGCTGCCCGGACCGGCCCTGCTCTCCAAGGCTTTTGATTGGCACATGCTTTCACTTAATGAGGATAATTACTAAGGAAAACAAGTGGGAGAGCGCGTCTGCTCAGTGTAAGGCAGGGCTGGACCTCGTCTGTCAAGGAGAAGGAGGAGGAGGGCTCGCTGCTTTCTTTTCCCACCTTCGGCCAGCCCCGCTCCAACGCTAACCCCTTCCCCCCGGCTGTCCGGCCTAGTGGAAGCCCCCCCCCACCCCCACCCCGCCCGACGAGAGCCAGATGAATAGGAATCAGCATGTGGCTGTAAACAGCGGCCAGGGCCCCGGGGGGCTCGGCGGCGGGAGGAGGAAGTGACACGGGCGTCCGTGGTGACGAGCAGGGGTCCGCGCAGGAAGGGCAAGAGGCCAGCGGGGCTGAGCAGAATCAACACGCTGAGCGCTGGTCTCTCCCTCCGCTCCGCTGCTGGCTGGTCTCTCCCTCCCTCCGTCTGCGGCATGTTTACTCTGCACAATGGGACAATGCAGCGAGACGGAAACATGCAGGTAGTCCCCCGTCCCCCCAGTCTCCTCAGGACAGACAATGGCCTGAGCCAGCCGGGCGCTGAGGGAACGGGAGGAATAAACAACGGTCTGGTCTGTGACGCTCAACACTTTTAAAGGGCGGTCGAGTGCTTTACTAAAAATAAAATAAATACAAGAAGCTATTCAGTAAAAGCACATTCTGAAAGCAATTCATCAAAAATATCGGAATTAGACAATTCTACATATCCAATTCTCTCTTTTCTGTTATGATATCTGTGACATGCAATTAAGGTTTCTTTTCCACAGGAATAATGATTTCTAAAGAGAAAATGCATGAATAATACATCGCTATTTATTTTTGTTTCATTTCAATGCAAAGAAAGCAAATAGCTCACTGGCAAATTGGCATCTGTAGTATCTGACAGCACCCCCCCCCCGTTTACCCCCGCCCCTCTAAAAGTCTCTGCCCCACGCTGACCCAGTTCTCACTAATTACCCACAAAGTATACATCAAAGAGGGCCGAACAGTCAACAGCACTTATATTCAAACAGATACACTGATCTGCAATATGGCCAGGGTAAACCTATGACTACCCCCCCACCCTCCCAACCCCCACCCTTCCAGGCTAAACCTATGACTATCCAGCCATCCCAGAACCCCCCCTGGCTCTCTGGGTGAACTGTGTGACAGTTCTGAGAAGGCAAAGTGCTGAACTTATAAATAGAATGGTCATTGTTTCGACGTGGGTAATTTGGGGTGTCGGAGTAGTTCCTGACGCAGTTGGGTGGGCGGCAAGTAGGGGTCGGGGGTGGGGGGGGGTCATGTTGTTATAACAGGGGTCAGGAAGTCAGCGTCAACTGATCAGGTGACTACTCAACCCCCCCCCCCCACCAACACACACACACACATGCACCAGTATTCTGCAAGACAGGGCAGAGAGGCATGGTTTGCTTTTATATGACAGAGGCTATTACTAAATTGAGCTGGCAGGTAACTCTAAAGCAAATAAATGCTGGTGGGTTTAACACAGGGAAAGGTCCCAGGGTCCCGAGGTGGCGGCGGAGCAATGACAGGAATTCTCTCTCCTCTCCTGACAGGAAGCGTATTATTCTACACGCTTTATTTTCCCTGGGCTCTTTTTGGAGAATCACTCTGACAGCTTTCTGGTCAGAACCAACGCTTTCTACTCTCAAGTACCTCAGGTTACTCACTTAGGCTTCTGTTCTGCTCCAGCTACACTCAATATTTATATGAGTGCTAAGCACAGGTCCTGTTTTTATATATATATATATATATATATATATATATATATATATATATATATATATATATATATATATAAATATATATATATACATACATACATATATATATACCTGTTTAATGTTGCCTTCAATTCTTAATTCTACTCTAAACACACCCAGTCTCCATTAGTTTATTGTTTATTTTCCCTTTTACTGTTGTCTGATTTGTTGTCTGTGCTTTCTTTGTCGATTGTTGATTTCCTGATGTTTGTAAAGCGACCTTGGGTCCCATGAAAGGCGCTATGTAAAATAAAGTTATATAATATTTATATAAATCAAACGTAATTTTGCAATAGGTTTTCTGTGACACTTTGATGAGTTTTTTTTTGCTGAGAGCTTGTTCAGTGCTAAAGACTATTTTGCATTGAACTGTGGCTCGGCAAGTAGGTGAACACTTTATGAAATGTGATACATTTCTCTCCTTAAACAACTCCAACATTGATCTGCTTCAAATACAGGACAAACATAAGATGAAAAGAGAATAAAAAGAAAAAAATTAAGAACAAGTTGAGACAAAACACACTAAAAATATACTACTTAGGAAGCATGATGAGAGCTAATTAAAAGTGCCATCTCCTTAGACATTCATGGTAGGAGGAACGCTGGCCTTGATATCCTGTTAATAGTGTTTTATGCTGCTGCTTTAATTGAACAAGCAACGCAAACAGTTGACTTTTTTCAAAGGATTTTTTTTGCTAGGCAGCATAACTGCAAACAATATGCCAGCCTTCTTTCCTCCCAATACTATCATTCAATCCTGCTAGCAAGGCACTGAATATATTGATTGTTTAACCTTCAATTGAATAATTCACTGTACCTAAGATGAAACGTCTGCACCATTACCATTACCAGTGTTCTCTTCATGTAGTCCCTTTTGAGGAATTTAAATAAATGTTATGCAGTTTAGGTACAGTACCTTAGTACAGTACAAACCAAATAAGGGAATAAATGTTTAGTCAAATATAATTCAACGATCATCAACGTAGGCCACAGCGATGTTGACCCTGAACAAAGTGTGTTCCTGTATAATATCATCAACACAATGTCCCTGCGCGTCCCAGCGGGCAGATGAGCGTTGAGAAGCGAGACACACACACACACACACACACACACACACACACGCTGAAGAGGGCCGTCTCTAACGCTCACAAACACACGGGACTCCGCTCCTGCAGCCTCCAACAATCCACCAAGAAAAACATTTCCCTGCTTATCTCACCATTGGTGTGTGTTTGTGTGTGTGTGTGTGTGTGTGCGTGCGTGCGTGCGTGTTTGTATGTGTGTGTGTGCGCGTGTGTGTGTGTGTGTGTGCGTGTGTGTGTGTGTGTGTGTGTGTGTACTGGACAGCTGTCTGGGAAACTGGACTCTGCCTTTTTGTTTTTGTTTGTCCTACACAGCGATTTAAAAGAACCAGTCTGCTCTTTATCTGAGACACACACACACACACACACACAGACACACACGCGCACACACACACACGTGCACACACACACGTGCGCACACACACACACACACACACACACATACGTGCACACACACACACACGTGCACACTGTATTTATTTATTATTATTTATTTAACCATTATTTTACCAGGAAGTGAGATCGGGAGATCTCTTTTACAAGGGAGACCGTGCCATGTACATGGACATACACACACACACACACACACACACACACACACACACGAACGCAAATCCCCTCCCGGGGTTGATTTCCTCTCCTCAGAGCAGGCGAGGGGACACCCTGTAGAGAGTGGTGGACAAGGGAGGGTTGTTCTCATCTGGTCAGTGAGGAGGAGACACCGCAGGGAGAGCAGCGCCCCAACACCTGACCCTCTCTCCCCAACACCTGACCCTCACCCTCCCCAACACCTGACCCTCTCTCCCCAACACCTGACCCTCTCTCCCCAACACCTGACCCTCACCCTCCCCAACACCTGACCCTCTCTCCCCAACACCTGACCCTCACCCTCCCCAACACCTGACCCTCTCTCCCCAACACCTGACCCTCTCTCCCAAACACCTGACCCTCCCTCCCCAACATCTGACCTTCTCTCCCCAACACCTGACCCTCTCTCCCCAACACCTGACCCTCCCTCCCCAACATCTGACCCTCTCTCCCCAACACCTGACCCTCTCTCCCCAGCCTGCTCTCAACACAGCTACCACACCCCCCAACACCTGACCCTCTCTCCTGCTCTCAACACAGCTACCACACCCCCCTCTGACCCTCTCTCCCCAGTCTGCTCTCAACACAGCTACCACACCCCCCTCTGACCCTCTCTCCCCAGTCTGCTCTCAACACAGCTACCACACCCCCCTCTGACCCTCTCTCCCCAACACCTGACCCTTCCTCCCCCGCCTGTTCTCAACACAGCTACGACACCATCAGTCAGACCCCATCACCCGCCCCAGATCCAGGGGTCAGTCCCATTCCAGCCCAGCTAACAGGGTGATATGGCGTTAAGTTCATGGAGAGACGACCACGACAAATGTCTGCTCCATGACGAGCAATTTATCCGGCATCTCTCAGGAGAGAAGTGAAATTGATCTCAACCAATCATGACGGGAGGTCTGAGAGCCAAGCAGCGGGCAGCCAGGAGAAAGAGCAACATGAACGATGAACGGATTGATTAAGTCACACATTCAAATATGCTTCAGTGAAATAAGCCTTCTCATTTGCAGTGGTTGGCCGGGTATTTTGAGACAGTGTGACCTTATCATAGTAAATGGTAAATGGACTGCACTTATATAGCGCTTTTCCACCTTAGCGGCACTCAAAGCGCTTTACAATGGCCTCTCATTCACCCATTCACACACACATTCACACACCAATGGTGGTAGCTGCCATGCAAGGTGCTAACCTGCTCATTGGGAGCAATTTGGGGTTAGGTGTCTTGCTCAAGGACACTTTGACATGTCGACAGTCGGAGCTGGGATTCGAACCACTGACCCTTCGATCATTGAACGACCCGCTCTACCAACTGAGCTACAGGCTTCTTTACCCTCTAGCTTGGTAAACTCAATATCTAACACACAGCTGGAGGCGTCCAGACTGTCCAGATACAGGAGCGTTGAGCTCAGTGGAGAAAGATGTTTTGTAATCAGCTTCTTGGTTTGGACACAACCACAACCAGTCAAACAGTCATTTGAGACACTGTCAAAACACTTCATGTAAAAAATAAATAAGAAATAGTCACACATTCATTTGAAAATCTAAATGAAAAGTCTAAAGAAAATGTATCCTATTTTATCAAAGAACAAGTCCCAAGCAGTTAAATTTGAAAACTAGAGCAACACACAATTGATCCTGGTAGAGCATCCCCAGCCTAGAAACAGTGATGCTCGCCCAGCTGAACCTGTAGTTAAGGCTCGTCTATAACCTGAACAATATTCACACTTCATAAAGCCCTAAGTCCTGAATCAGACTGCATGTTTGATTTTGATTTGTTTTAAACAGATTTCCATGTAAATTGTCCTGTGTTTTCAGTGCCTCAGAAAAGCCCTTTGAGCAGCCGGAGTGTGTGAGGTGTGTGAGAATCAGTATTGGTGTATCGATCGGCTGTCATCTTTGACTGTGGAACACCCATCTAGCAGTGACAGGCTGATTATACTGCATCTCCTCTCTCAGCATGTGAGCGACAGGATGTACCAAAATCAACATAATATCAACTCATAAACTCCATGTCACAACATGATTATATTGATACAGTACGTTATTGTACATTTGGACCGAAAGCCATTACTGATGAGAATAAGTGAACTATGTTGTTTCTAATACAAACTATTACTTGCTTGATAAAAAAGATTATCAAGGTGGCCCTTCAAAGGAATAGCATGATCAAATAATGCATATTATTTGATTATAATCAAATCTATATTTCATAAAATCTATCCCTAATCATTATCAACATTAATCCTGACAAACTATAAAATTCACACTTTAGATCCACTTGACATTTTATTTCTCTCTGTCCAGCTATTAATTTCAAAAGAAATTAAAATGGTATTGTCATCAGCAGTGCGCAATAAAACAGTTTTATATGCCTGACAAACTGCTCAAATAAATACACTTATTGATTTCTCCATCTTTTTACCCAGTGATGTCGACCGGTGGGAGGATTGAAATGACACTGCCCTCTATTGGTGGCAAAACAGAGATCTGTTATATACAGGATAGTCCTGACTCCATAGAGATCTGTTATATACAGGATACTCCTGACTGATCTGATCCATAGAGATCTGTTATGTACAGGATAGTCCTGACTCCATAGAGATCTGTTATATACAGGATACTCCTGACTGATCTGATCCATAGAGATCTGTTATATACAGGATAGTCCTGACTGATCTGATCCATAGAGATCTGTTATATACAGGATAGTCCTGACTGATCTGATCCATAGAGATCTGTTATATACAGGATAGTCCTGACTGATCTGATCCATAGATATCTGTTATATACAGGATAGTCCTGACTGATCTGATCCATAGAGATCTGTTATATACAGGATCCTCCTGACTGATCTGATCCATAGAGATCTGTTATATACAGGATCCTCCTGACTGATCTGATCCATAGAGATCTGTTATATACAGGATCCTCCTGACTGATCTGATCCATAGAGATCTGCTATATACAGGATAGCCCTGACTGATCTGATCCATAGAGATCTGTTATATACAGGATAGTCCTGACTGATCTGATCCATAGAGATGTTATATACAGGATACTCCTGACTGATCTGATCCTTGCAGTGCTACCTAAACAAACCCCCAACAACACACCCACCACTCTTAACACAAACTACTCATCTCAAATCTGAGTAAATATTACTCCACACCCACTACCAGGAGCCAACTAAGTCCCAGAAACTCCTTTGTTCTCTCTCTTGCTCTCTCTCTCTTGCTCTCTCTCTCTCACTTACACACACACACTCTTTATCCCTTTCAAGCTCAAAGTTATTGATAGTTTGAAGTTATGGGACAATAATACAGCGGACATTGCGCGGCAGGAGCCACGTACGCCAGGTAACGGACAGCAGGGCTTCTGAGTGACACGGCCCAGAGACTGGGTGACGGGGGGGGGGGGGGGGTATTTACGGCCGGGCGAAGACCCTCTCTGGGCCGTTGATTTCCAGCTTGATAAGAGAACAGATGAGGCGTGGCTGTATTTATGGTGCACAGAGCAGAGCGAGGGAACAGTTCACATGGAACCAGATTTTGGGTAAGTTTGCTGGAAATAGAGAGAGAGAGAGAGAGAGGTTTGAGGTTATTGAAATAGAGAGAGAGAGGTTTGAGGTTATTGAAATAGAGAGAGAGGTTTGAGGTTATTGAAATAATGATAGAGAGGTGTGAGGTTATTGAAATAGAGAGAGAGAGGTGTGAGGTTATTGAAATAGAGAGAGAGGTTTGAGGTTATTGAAATAGAGAGAGAGAGGTGTGAGGTTATTGAAATAGAGAGAAGTTTGAGGTTATTGAAATAGAGAGAGGTTTGAGGTTATTGAAATAGAGAGATGTTTGAGGTTATTGAAATAGAGAGAGGGGTTTGAGGTTATTGAAATAGAGAGATGTTTGAGGTTATTGAAATAGAGAGAGAGGTTTGAGGTTATTGAAATAGAGAGATGTTTGAGGTTATTGAAATAGAGAGAGGTTTGAGGTTATTGAAATAGAGAGAGAGGTTTGAGGTTATTGAAATAGAGAGAGTGGTGTGAGGTTATTGAAATAGAGAGAGAGAGGTGTGAGGTTATTGAAATAGAGAGAGAGGTTTGAGGTTATTGAAATAGTGAGAGAGAGGTTTGAGGTTATTAAAATAGTGAGAAAGAGGTTTGAGGTTATTGAAATAGAGAGAGGTTTGAGGTTATTGAAATAGAGAGAGAGGTTTGAGGTTATTGAAATAGTGAGAGAGAGGTTTGAGGTTATTAAAATTGTGAGAAAGAGGTTTGAGGTTATTGAAATAGAGAGAGGTTTGAGGTTATTGAAATAGTGAGAGAGAGGTTTGAGGTTATTAAAATTGTGAGAAAGAGGTTTGAGGTTATTGAAATAGAGAGAGGTTTGAGGTTATTGAAATAGTGAGAGAGAGGTTTGAGGTTATTGAAATAGTGAGAGAGAGGTTTGAGGTTATTGTAGCTCTGTCCTAATGCTGGACAGGACTGCGCATGGTTACTGTGTATTTAACAGAATCTGTCTGGTCATTTTCAGTATCAAAACAGCATTTGCATTTGACTACATATCTCCTTATTACTATTAGGCTGTTATTGGCAAATGGACAATTGACTAAATAAAATAAATATACTACAACAACAACAACAACAATGTAAGCACTCCAACAGTCCAGTCAAGCAGCCAACAGGAGGAGCAGTGCATGGGAAAAGGCTTGTCAACATTATCTGTTTTATTGATTTAACAGTAAACACCGACCGCTTAAGCTTTATGTCGCTTTGGCTACCGCAATGAAAATACAAATAAAAAATGATTTCCTTAAAACGTCCACTTTTTATGACCTTCTATCACCTCAGCTTTGCATGCATTGTCAAGCATTTTTCTTTTTTTCATTTCAATCTTTATGGCTGACCATTATAGCATAATAATGTTCAAGAGTGTTTTTCTTCAAAAAGAAATCAATGCCGTTGAGCAAACACGTCACGTTCAACACATAGGTACAGTATACAGTATATTATGATGAAGTAGAGAGACAGAGAGAGAGAGAGAGAGACAGAGAGAGAAAGGGGGCACACACACGGTTCTGGAAATCAGCAGGAAAACAGATTAATCCATGTTAAATTGAACACCAGGGACGTCTTCTTCATGTTCGAGTGGAAAAGGCTGGGCCAAAGACTGTCAGTACAATTAAAAGATCACAGAAAACACTCGGCATGTTTCCTCTGTGAGAAGGAACCAGGGAACGCCGTGACTCACTGATATCACTCCTGTGAGTTCCGCATCGCGCAGACGGAGCACTTCCTCCTTGACTAGAAACAGTTACCGCTACAAAACAACCACGGGATTCCAAACTTTGGTCATGACTTTAAAGGAGTCCAGTTTCCACTTGGACAAGTCTAACTTCATTTTCAAATTCATTTAATATGCGTGTAATACAGAATTTCACAGCACTGAGTCCATCCACGCTCAGTATTCATATCATGGACGGGGGGATGTTTTGTAAATGACGCTACAAATGACTGTGACAGCGCAGCGCCTGGCTGGTCACTGCCTGGGGTCAGCAGAGCGGCTTTGAGCCCAGCGGGGGTGGACTGGCCTCCTAGCGGGGGTGGACTGGCCTGCTATTCTCTGTGGTCGGGGCCGCTGGTGCCGGGCTATTATGGAGGAGCAGCTGGCTGTTATACAGCCCCCCCGCCCCCCCCCAACACTGGCCCGCGTCCCTTCATTAACTTCTCCTCAGACGGAGGTGAGGGGCGGGTGACCAGTCTGACCTCCCCTCCTCACTGGACCATAGGGTCAACCCACAGATGAATCAAGTGAATATCATCTCTTCTGAATATACTGGTTAGTTCTTTTTTGGTTTGTTTGTTGTTTGGGATGAATAATGAATCATTTAATTATTTGTGCTACAGAGACGACAGGCCGGGATGCTGTGATTGGATGATGGTTTTCCCCGGGATTGGGAGATGTGTTTAACTAGTCTATCTATCTCACTAGTCCATCGCTGGTACTGTTTTTAACTAGTCTATCTATCTCACTAGTCCATCGTGCTGGTACTGTTTTTAACTAGTCGATCTATCTCACTAGTCCATCGCTGGTACTGTTTTTAACTAGTCTATCTATCTCACTAGTCCGTCGTGCTGGTACTGTTTTTAACTAGTCTATCTATCTCACTTGTCTATCGCTGGTACTGTTTTTAACTAGTCTATCTATCTCACTAGTCCATCGCTGGTACTGTTTTTAACTAGTCTATCTATCTCACTAGTCCATCGCTGGTACTGTTTTTAACTAGTCTATCTATCTCACTAGTCCATCGTGCTGGTACTGTTTTTAACTAGTCTATCTATCTCACTAGCTCCCAGCACGGTGCAGTCATGCTCCATATTAGTCAGGAATGGAGAGATGAGATTCAGCTCAGCTCAGTTTCTCTGCTGCTTCGCCACACAGAGGGAAAAGTGAAGAGGAGGTGGATCATGGATTGATCCTGTATTAAAGGAGCAGTCCAGCCAACCCTGTGACTACATCTCCACTAATAACAACCCTGCATTCATTATTGTTGATATAAAATAAAGTAAAAAGTAATTAGATGTGAGAGAAAAATAAACTATTTATAGAGAGGGGGCTTTCTTAATGATCTGACGCGGGCTAAATCTCTATTGATTTCTTGTTAAATATACGGCTCAATTAAAGGTACAACTGATTAAAGATACAACTGATTAAAGATACAACTGATTAAAGATGTCTACAGACTGATTAAAGATGTCTACAGACTGCTACGGAGGATCTGAGCAGTTAGCGGCGCGGCGGCGAGAGGCAGAGAGGAGGAGAGGAGGAGAGGAGGAGAGGCAGAGAGGAGGAGAGAAGGAGAGGCAGAGAGGAGGAGAGGCAGAGAGGAGGAGAGGAGGAGAGGCAGAGAGGAGGAGAGGAGGAGAGGCAGAGAGGAGGAGAGAAGGAGAGGCAGAGAGGAGGAGAGGCAGAGAGGGGGAGAGAAGGAGAGGCAGAGAGGAGGAGAGGAGGAGAGGCAGAGAGGCAGAGAGGAGGAGAGGAGGAGAGGCAGAGAGGAGGAGAGAAGGAGAGGCAGAGAGGAGGAGAGGCAGAGAGGGGGAGAGAAGGAGAGGCAGAGAGGAGGAGAGGCAGAGAGGAGGAGAGGCAGAGAGGAGGAGAGGAGGAGAGAAGGAGAGGCAGAGAGGAGGAGAGGCAGAGAGGAGGAGAGGAGGAGAGGCAAAGAGGAGGAGAGGAGGAGAGGAGGAGAGGAGGAGAGGAGAGGAGGAGAGGCAGAGAGGAGGAGAGGCAGAGAGGAGAGGAGGAGAGGCAGAGAGGAGGAGAGGCGGAGAGGCAGAGAGGCGGAGAGGAGGAGAGGAGAGGCGGAGAGGAGGAGAGGAGGAGAGGAGGAGAGGCAGAGAGGAGAGGAGGAGAGGCAGAGAGGAGGAGAGAAGGAGAGGCAGAGAGGAGGAGAGGCGGAGAGGCAGAGAGGAGGAGAGGAGGAGAGGCAGAGAGGAGGAGAGGAGGAGAGGCGGACGGGCGGGCGGCGGCAGTGAGAGCACTGAGGATCCCCCCTCCTCCTCCTCCTCCTCCTCCTCCTCCCGGACGGGGAATGAACCAGAATTAGCTTTTCATGTGAAAGCCAATATTTCTGGAGCCTACATTAATCATGTGTGGGGAGTGAAATGTAGCATAAATGTAGAGTAAGCACACTGATGCATTTACCTGTGTTAAAATATAAAACAAAGCCTAAGAAATTGTTCAGGGTATCGTTGTAATAATTGTGTCTGACTTTAATGGAATTCTTTAAAAGCTTGAGTTATTGAGATCCTTTTTTTTTTACTGGACTAAACTACTTATCAAGATGTCTCCTGATAAAAAAGTAGATAAAAACTAACTAAGATTAAAAACAGGTGAAATGTTTCACTATACTGTAGCACAAAATAACAAAGTTAACAAAAAGATTAATGAGCAGCTTGTGGCACATTTTAACAACCAGAATGCCCTGCCACTGATGAGCAGAATCACCTGTTAAAAACAAGCAAGTTTAACTCAAACTTTGTCCCCTGACAAATACTAATGAAAACATTAAGACTTTCTGTTCCCTCGCTGGCAGTAAAACTCACTCACACAAACACAACGTAGAATAGAAACAGCGTTCCAGTTCAGCTGGTCTGAAGTCAGAATCCCTAAAAAATAGTCATAATTATTATATAATATATTATGCCATAATTATTGATTCTTTGCTTTGTTCCCGCTTCATGCAAATGTTTTTTTTCTGATACAATATCCACACCCAGCAAACCCACACACAGAAAACCCACACACAGCAAACCCACACACACACAGCAAACCCACACACTGCAAACCCACACACACACAGCAAACCCACACACACACAGCAAACCCACACACACACAGCAAACCCACACACAGCAAACCCACACACAGCAAACACACACACACAGCAAACTCACAGTCCTAGTCCTAAAGGAATAGTCTCACATGGAACCTGAGCCTCTTCCATCTCTACTGGGAAAGAAGCTCCTCACTCTGCCCCAACAAACCAGCTCCCTCCAAAACAACCACCTCCATTATCCACATACACATTTACATGATAGATGAACAACAAGTTAGCTCAAGAAAAACAACATACAGTATATATATATATATATATATATAAGAACATACAGTATATATATATATATATATATATATATATGACAGAAAGAAAGAGAAATAGACAGAGAGAGGGGGAGCAAGAAAGAAAGAGAGAGAGGCAGCAAGAGAGAAAAAAGAAGAGAAAGAAAAAAGCAGAAAGTGTGTGTGCGTGCGTGTGTGTGTGCGTGCGTGTGTGTGCGTGCGTTCAGACAGTGTGGTACTGACCTGCAGGGAGTTGAGCAGGATGAAGACGTAGGCCATGACCACGGAGAAGGGAACCAGAACCCCACACAGCCACGTCAGACCCAGGATGGGCAGCAGCACCAGCACCGCTTTCACTGCAGCCCTGCGCACACACACACACACGCACGCACGCACGCACGCACACACTCATGCGCACACACACACACACGCACGCACGCACGCACACACACACACACACACACACACACACACACACACACACACACGCACGCACGCACTCATGCACACACACACGCGCACACACACACACACACACACAGGCACACACACAGTCAATATCCTTAGACATGATAACTAATTTGTACTGTTACCCTAAGGTACAACCCAGAACACGTAGAACACGGACTCCAGCTCCCATCTCTACCCTGACTGAGCGTCCCTCCCTGCTGGACTGGGCTGGACGAGCTGGTCAGAGCAGGCCGGTCATTCCCAGCACTACTGGGGCGGCTGGTTAGGCTCACAGAGTGACAATTTCCACCCTAAATCTGCCCTAATTCTGTTTAGTATGGAATTACCTTCCCGTTCAGGTGACCGCTAAACCACTCCATCTGGGCTGGCGGGCCGGGCCCTAGCCTGTTCAGCGGAGGAATGTGTTTGAGTTTCCAGCGGCGCTGCCATGCCATGCCCTGGCCGACTCACCCTCAAGGCCCACATTGATATCACTCCACAGACCGGTACTGTGAGCCCTCACAGCTGAGCAGCCGAAATAACATTTACACGAATAAACGATTTCCACTGATGGACTGTAAACAGACCCGCTTGGGATCACATTTTAGTCAAGTATATTTAGTCTGTAACTTTACCAGGCCAAAAACACAAAGTGGCAAAGCAGGGTATGTGACTGAAGTCCAGGTTTTCAATGAAAGCCAATCAAAAAAAACAGACAATAAAAATAAAATCGACATATTTCCCACTTGGTGCCAATATACTGTTCCAACAAAACTATTCAAAACCATGAAAACAAAAATGTACTATAACCTATAACCTATAACCAAAGCTGATGTCAAATCCTTGGTGCCTCGGCTGACGGACAGAATACAGGACTGATTCTCTCATTCAGAATCTGTACAGGACCATGTCTCTCTCATGCACCTTGTCCATTCCAGCTGAGCCAACAGAGGATAAATGGCGCCCCCCTGTGGCGTCTACCTGATCTGTTCATAGGCCTGCTCCACCGGGCTGCTGCCCATAGCCGACATGATGGACCTCCTCTTGGCTGTGGAGATGGTGATGATCACCACGCGCGTCAGGACCATGATATTCACCTGGCAGAGGGGAGGAGAGGGGAGCGAAACATTCGGTAAAAGAGCCGGCGATGGTGGTTCTGTTGGGTCTCGGTAACTGTGTGGTGTAACGTCTGACCATGATGATGAAGATGACGGGACCAGCGAATCCCCAGATGACGCCGTTCTGGACGCTGAGCCAACAGTGGCCGTCGTCAGAGTACCTCCCTGAGGCTGACGCCAGCGTGATGGTGACTATCAGCACTGGGAGGCCTGGAGAGAGAGAGAGGGAGGGAGGGAGAGAGGGAGAGAAAGTGAGAGAGAGAGAGAAAAAGAAAGCAAGAGAGAGAGAGAGGGTAAAACCATTTAGATCAATTGTCATGAAGACAAAAGCCAAAAGCACTGGCACCTTTACGCCGAAGCCCAAGCTGTGTGCGTGTCTAAAGAGCCTGAGTCAGCGTGTCCTGGCTCCTCCTACCCCAGCCGATCAGGTAGTAGTACTTCATGTGGCGCTCCTCACTCAGGTTGACGGTCACCACCTTGCTCCACAGCAGCAGCCCCTCCACCAGCATCCAGCTGAAGGCCGCCATGAAGAAGAGGTGGAGCAGGGCTGCCACCAGGGTACACGCCACCTGACCGGGAGGGCACAGGGTCGTAGGTCAGAGGTCAAAACACACAGCGGTCCGTGGAGAAACTGCTGGGTCATGCAACCCCCCCCCCAGCATCCAACAAGCACAATAAAGGGTAGTCCTGTGACGTCATTTCATCTCAATTTCAGGTCTTGTTGATGCGTTCTGTACACAGAGGTGACAGCCTGCTACTGTACTGCAATGATGATACATCCACGCTAGCACCAGTCACACCTCCATCTTAGCAACAACCATGCTAGCTCCAATGACACCTCTATATTAGCAACAATAACAGGTCCATGCTAGCTATCACCAATGATACCTCTATATTAGCAATAGCAACATGTCCATGCTAGCTACAATGATACCTCTATATTAGCAACAACACCTCCATGCTAGCACCAATGATACCTCTATATTAGCAACAACACCTCCATGCTAGCACCAATGATACCTCTATATTAGTAACAATAACACGTCCATTCTAGCACCAATAACACACCCATGCTAGCACCAATGGCACACCCACACTTCCGGGTGAGCCTACCTTGTTGTTGACGGCAGAGCCACTGCAGAGCAGAAGGACCTGGGCGCAGGTCAGAGAGATGAACAGGTTCTTGTGGATGGACGTCCGGTCAGACTGTGGGATGCTGGAGGAAAAATGATGTGTTGGCAGTCATTATGTGATGTAGACATGATATTAAATAAGATATGACATGATGGCTTCACACAGAGTCCTAAGAGCACGAGAATAATGTTGATCAAATGTGTAATTCTCTAAAAGGTGAGCAGGAGCACCAGTAGGGGGAGAAGGGTGATGAACTAAACCAGTCATCCTTCTCATTCTAATTTGGATGCATTTGGATGGAATTTCCATTGGGTGTGTCTACTCTTCCATTCCATCCGCTTGTGCATGTGTGTGTGTGTGTGTGCGATGTGTGTGCTCGGCTCTGTGTGTGTGTGTGTGTGTGTGTGTACTGTATGTGTGTGCATGTATGTGTGTGTGTGTGTGTCTGTGCGTGTGTGTGTGTGTGTGTGTGTGTGTGTGTGTGTGTGTGAGCATGTGCGATGTGCGTACTGGGCTGTGTGTGTGTGAGCATGTGCGATGTGCGCGCTGGGCTGTGTGTGTGTGAGTGCGTGTGTGCGTGTGTGTGTGTGTGTGTGTGTGTGTGTGTGTGTGTGTCTTCATGTGCGATGTGCGCGCTGGGCTGTGTGTGTGTGTGTGTGTGTGTGTGTGTGTGTGTGTGTGTGAGCATGTGCGATGTGCGCGCTGGGCTGTGTGTGTGTGAGTGTGTTGCACATGCATGCATCTGGGGATGCTGATTGAGGAATGACCTCGCCATGAATCTCCCGGTCAGATTGTCTCTCCCAACGCAGAGCTGACCAGGATCTCCCCGGGTGACCCCGAGAGTTAATTAACATCACTGTGATGCCACCATAAACCTTCACAGCACACTCACCGGGGAGTGTGTGTGTTTGTGTGTGTGTGTGTGTGTGTGTGTGTGTGTAGACTAGATTAGCACTGGTCAATACTGATCTGTCTTAAAACAGACCATCAGGGAGCAGAGGGGCGACTAAATGACTGGACAGGATGGGACTGACCCCAGCTGCTGGGTCAGTCTGCCTTTCAATCAGCCTTCGCTTCACAAGCCATTCTTGGGGGGGGTGTGGGGGTGGGTGGGGACTAGGTGGGGGTGGGGCTGGGCGTGTTGAGGGAGGGAGAGGCGGTGGTTCTGATCCGATACTCACTCCAGCAGGGTGAACAGCATCAAGGTCAGCAGCAGCGCGCACAGAGACGCCCCGGAGCCAATCAGTGTCAGCTTGGTCAAAACAACCTCCTCCTCCGGGCTCCACTGCGGAGAGATGAGCACACACACGCATACACACACACACGCGCGCACACGCACACATACACACACTCGCGCACACACACACACACACATGCGCACATACACACGCACACACATATGCACACAGTGGCACAGCCAAGTCAAAACACACACTTGTCACAACACAGCCATATCTGTCATGCAGTGCTTATGAGCAGGAGAGACTGTGGAAGGAGGCTTAGCCAGACGGTTAGTGGTTGTGGTTGGGCCTGGCTGATAGCACCCCATGGTTTTCTAACTTATAGTGACATCTATTGGACAATGTGGCATAGTGCACTATGTGTTCATCTGTGCTACTGTATGGTAATGTTATACTGTATCTGCTTGTCAAATAAAAGTAAAGTAAAAGTGTATACAAATAGAATAGGTTTTTGATAAAAGAAAAATAAACCAAACAATATTGTTTATGCGTGAGGCAATAATTTATTGTATTAACAGCATTTCCCCCTACCACTTAGAAATGGCTGAATTGTTACCTTGGACTCCATGTAATTCATCAACACTGCAAAGTTGGTGGTGTGGTTACAGAAACAGGAAGTGACCTCAGAGCCTGCGCGGGTCACCCTGCAGCCCTCGCTGGACCAGCCGTCGGAATGTCCGGTCCTGCTCGGCAAGAAACACAGAATCAGTCGCCCGCATCAGGGCCGGCGCTGGCACGGCTCTAACGCCGGCCAGGAGGGCCGACCCACGAGTGCTGGTCATACTTACATCAGACTGAAGTTCCAAAAGGCGCAAACAGGCGTGACTCTCTGAGAATACTCCACCTAGAACAGAAACAGATGTTCTCTCTCGCACCCCTCTCTCCACCCGCACGCCGGCCAAAAGCAACTTTGGACAAGCAAGAGGAGCT
>NC_140236.1:29645352-29692852 GCF_949987555.1 Borostomias antarcticus
TCTAGCACACTTAGCCCAACAAATTAAGAACTTAACAAAGTGCAGTGAACAAAATCAAATCCAAACATTCAGATCCCCAGGACTTGAGTTGAAAAACCTCACTGGATGGATCTGCATAATAATAATAATAATAATAACTTTCATTTATATAGCGCCTTTCATAAAACCCAAGGTCGCTTTACATAGGGGCAGAACAGACAAGAGACAAACATGGTAGACAGAGACACACAACATTAAGAAACGGAAGCTAGAGGTCAAAGACCATGTTAAAGAGGTGAGTTTCAAGAAGTTTCTTGAAGCTGTCCAGAGTTGGGGCGTTGCGGCATGCATGCATTGCATGGCTTTGGGAGGCTTTAAGAGATCAAGTGGCCACAGTTTGTTTGTGTTTCCGGCATGGTGTCAGAAATGAGCCCAGGCTGGTTACATGGTCCGATGAGTCCGTGAGGGCCGGTCTGTGTCTGACAGAGACGCACTGTCTGTCCTGCAGGTCTTCTGCCCTCTCAGAGCAGAACCAGGGCTCCAGACCAGACTCAGTCGTTACTCACCGAGGGACAGCCATGTCAGGAAGGACTTTGTTTTGAAGGGTGGGATTCAGAATTACGACACACATTAAATATTTACAACCATTTAGGGCCGCTTTGGCCAATTACAACTTGGCCACAGGGTCCCCTATTCATGAGGAGTAGAGAGAGAGAGAGAGAGAGAGGGGGCAGAGGGATGAGAAAGAGAGGGAGAGAAAGAGAAGGAATTAGAGAGAGAGAGAAGGATGAGGAAGGAGAAGAGGAGTAGGTAAAGAGAGGGGGAGAGGAGTGGGAGGGAGCAGGCAGGGACAGTTAACCGGAGCACTAAATCAACCACCAGGCCCACCCGCCCGCTGCGTTCTGCTTTACCTCGACAGGGGGAGTCTCCCAGGAGCCTCTTCAGGGACAACTCCATTTCCAGGGCCGCGGCGCTCCAACTGAACACCAGCCCGGGAGAAGCCAGTGAGCACTCTTTTTCCATGGTGTGGATTTCACTGTTGTTCAACACCCGCTCCCAAATGTTCAGCTGCGTGACGCTCCCCGAGAACGACTCGTCGATCTTGAACGACCCGCCGAAAGAGTCCTGCTCCTGGCCGATGATGAACAGGCCGTCGGGCCCGATGTCCCGGCCCCCGTCGAGGCCGTCCCCTCGGTTGATCTGGCGGCCGTCGGCGTAGAGGGCCCACCGGCCGCCATTACGGCTCCAACTGACGCAGACGGAGTGCCAGGAGCCGTCGTGCGGGAAGGCCTCCTGGTAGGGCCCGTGCATCCCGTGGACCAGCAGGGCCAGCTGGACCGCCTGGCCCCGGCCCAGCCGGCCGCGGAGCTGGAACTCGTTAATGAACGGCCGCGTGGAATAAGAGAAGACGGTGGAAAGTCCCCTGCAGGTCGGATCGAATCTGAGGCGGGCGCACACGCTCACCGAGCCCATGGAGGGGAACTGGTGCAGGAGACGCGCGTTCTTCCTGTCTGATCTGCCCTTGAACTCCAGGATCAGGGTCTCCGGCTTGGGGGAGCCTTGATTTGGTTTTCAGAGGGACAGACGAAGAGAAAGATGCATGCGTTATGAAAAACGTGGAACACAAATTGGAAAGGACGGAATGATATTACATAATTTCATTTGTGGTCATATTTAAGTTGCAAAAACTTGGGAAACATTTATTCCCTCGACTAAGAGGATTGTATGGTCATGTTTTGAGTCCAATTTAAATGTATTAGGCATATTTCCATATGCCAGTGGGTATATTTCACTTAAAGAACAAAGACCCTACTGTTAGTCAGAAAGAGGTGCTGATATTTCAATATTACTGTCAGTAATGGCACACGGAACTCACTTTTTAAGTGTGTCATGACTTTCCTGGCTATCCACACAGGTTGGGAGATGTTCAAGGACGTTAAGAAGCTGGTCAGCTCTCGGTTCTCGAGGGCATTGGAAACAGAGGCCAGGGCGCCAGAGCGCTGGTTACAGAGGCGTCCAGCGCCGAGCCAGGGCAGCCGGTCTGGGACGTACTCGTAGTACGACTCCTCAGATGTTAAGAGGGTCCTGCTGTCCATCGTCAGAGCTGCCACTGAAAGAGAACACAAGAAAGATCATCACGTTAGTGGAGCTCATGTGAATGGAATTTGAACCTGGGTCCCCTGTGCGCCATATGGGCTTTAGCTTAGAGACGGACCACAATCCTCAGGTCTCAAGGAAGGTTATATTCGTCATGGGAGCACGCTCACCAAACCATCTCCATTTCATTTACAACCAAGGCCTTATTATAAGTTATAGGGGCTGTCGTAAAGTTTGAGCTGTGTTCCCTCACTCGCTGACCAGTGTAAAACATGTTTTCGGTCAGCGGTCGTCATTTTAAATGATCTCAGCATAGTGATGTATTAATGACCGGAGACTGACTAGGGGAGCACAGTAACGGGACCGCAGCTCGACCACGGTCTGTTAACTGTGGTAGTCTGTAGTTATTTCAATTACACATCTACAAGTCAAACCATAGGCTGACAACTGTATTCATCATGTCCAGCTCAGGTCATACATTGGGATAGAATGGAACTATTTGAATTTTGCACTTTTCTGGAATAAAAGCTTCTTACCTGATGTGCAGGGATGAAACCATGTCTACAAATTAAAACAAAGTATCAAAATATGTAATTACACATTATAGGGAAATTGGCTGCATATAAACTCAATAATAGTCTGTCATCTAGGCTACCACAAGTAGGCAGCTTCTGAAACCCATTTTGAAATTGAAAGCACCCCACACACGAAATAGATAACTTACTAAATGTAGCCTACTTACCAGTACATATACGATCTTAAACCACTGCATCCTGTGAAATACAAATGATTTAGTGTGGTGAAGATTCTGTTCAACGATGCTGGATGCTGACTATGCCAAACGCGTACAGGCTATGCCATCAGTTCGTTTCATTTGAGAACAGCCTAGTTTTCGTGTTTCCTAGTAGCCTAAACTACCTGAGTTTGAAGGGTTGGTGTCAAAAGTTTCGGAACGTCCTATTTATTCCACATCAGTTTGCATTTCGACGACTTCGTAGTTTAATCATCAACAATTCGCACGTCCCTACATTTTTGTCAATAGCCTACAACAGACAGTTCAGTCGTCTTGTTCTTAAACGAAATCTTTCATTCGATAAACGTAGCCTATCCTTCAGAAAGTTGAGGGAACCTCCTCGGTGACATCAGAGTTGATGAAGTGATGCGGAGCTGGAGCACAGCGGCCGACGGGCAGCGGGGTGACGCACGTCTTCAGACCGCTGTCTAGAACAACTGCGCCTGAGACCGAGATGAACATCTTTCCTACATGGAATAGGCTACTTGTCGACATTTCAAGTATTCCATGTCGTGAATTAATATGGAAACGGAAAAGTAAATACATCTCCGATGAGAATATTATATAAAATGTAAACACTAGGTGTTTGTAAGCCAGGAGATGGCTAAGCCAACTATTTGCCAAGAATTACAGTAGGCTAAGATATCCAGCAAAATAAATTGGAAACAGTAAATGTTCTGAGGGAACCTACACTATAGCCTATTCTCAGTGCATAAGACATCAGCCCGGATAATATAGGCCTATTGCTTCTTAAATGACGTTAGACGAACTTAATCCAAGAGATAGTCCTACATTTAGGCTATTGTGTCCACTCCGTAAATTGTCAAATGATTGAGTTGTCAAAATTACAAATCGATACTAAAACACTTATATTAATATTCTAAATGAGTCATGAACAGAAACTTTGTGCAAGAAGTGTGTGTTTTCTTAAATTAGGATAATTGATGATGCGCAAGTGGGGGAACTTGATTTGATGTGCTGCCGTTGCCCAGGCCACCTGGAGACTTGCGCTCGCAGCTGTGGGGACTATGGGAGGCTGAGGGGAGCCGCTTCGTCCACACTAGTACAGTGCCCGTGGTGACATCGCGGTCGGTCGATAGATCGGTCTGTCCGTCTGTCTAAAACTGACATTTTGGCTCCTGAGCCCAAGTCCAAATGAATGGAGGGGAATGGCCGGCCATGTTTGGGCGGCTCTGTGGCCCTCGGGTCGTAGCCGGTGGGGGGTGGTTCGGTCCCCCCACACACCCCAGTCCAAACCCTGTGACTCTAGTGCCCCCACACAGGGAGCTGTATTCGCTGAAAGTTTTGGCTTGGCTGTGTGCCAGCGAACGTGTGTGGGAGGAGAATGTTTGGTAGGCTAGTGTTGCATTGGTCAGACCTTGAGGCGTGTTCACGCTAGGGCTGTCCCGTTGTCAAATCGTGAGGGCTCTCTGGCAGACATTTTGACCCGTTTACACCTTGCATTAAAATGCATCTTGTATCAAGATTGTATCTAGATAATGATTTAGCCTGATTACATTTACACCTGGCATTAATATGCGTTTCGAGTATCTTCAACCCAATCCGTTCGAGATCCGATCGACTCTGTCTAGATGACAATCGAACGTCACATCCTGATTGTGCTTGAATATTTTCGTCCGACCAAATTGAGAGTAGACTTGTCTGGACTCCAACCTTGACCAGGATCTGTTTTAATGCTTTCTTGCTATCACGACATCAGCTTCCATAATATTAACTTGGCTAAAAAGCATCTAACTGCATCATGATGGTCAGTGACCATGCGATGCATTACATTACATTATTTACATGTTTTATTTACATGTTTTAAAGTTAAAAATTTGCCATAGTTAATAACTCAGCGTAAATGTTCTCCCGCTAATCAGATACCTCAACGCGAGTCTCTAAACACCATTTAAGATGTAATGCATCATCCCCAACATGGGCGGCAGCAGTGAGTAGGCTAAACAAAGCGGAGAGCGCCGAATAACCGGTAGAAGAAGACAGTCGATGCGCTGTGAATATTAGACATTTAAGTGTACAAATTTGCCTTTTATTTGAAAGGTGGGGGACTTCAAACTGTAGCGACCTCGGAGAAAAGACTTTCATCTTTCCAAAGATGTGTTTACTTTGGTGAGTAACGAAACGGTTTTGTCTGTAGACTCGGACGAGCGGGCCGAGGAAGCGCATTCATAGGTAAATTGCATTGAGAGTAACAGGGCATTATCTGTAGGATATCGACCAGGTCTAGGCTTTATTTAGCTATAGTGGGCTGATTCTTGCAGCTGACACTATATTTAGCTTTTGCTACATTATAAATCAAAGTGGTCTATCATGCAGGGGTAGTGTAATTACGTGCAAGTAAGCGTGCCATGTCATTTGTAGCTCACATGTTACTAATTTTGGCCTAAAATGATTAATATTGAAAATCCAATTAATCCCAGACACAGATCATTGTACACTGATATAATCATTCTCTTGCTTTTGCTAATACTCAGCTCTCTTATCAAACGTTATGCTAGGAAAGAAATCTGGGTGTGATTTGGCGCTAGTGCTCATCCAGGCTGTTGTCATCTTCTGCCTGGACTCCTGCAACTCCCTACTTGCTGCCATCAGACTCCTGGAGAAAGCTGCTGCTGACCTGGTGTTCAACAGCCCCATGCTCTTCCACACAACTTCCCTTCTCCGTTCTCTGCACTGGCTCCCTGTGCAACTCCCATCCAGTTTAAGACTCTGGTGCTAGCCTAGGGCAAGGAAATTAATAGCTCCTTCCTACCTGCAGGCCATGGTCAAACCCTACACCCCCGCCCAACCACTTTTCTCTGCTGCCTGTGATCGGTTCCCCTGTCATTTGTTAAAGTATGTAATATTGAAAGCACCTAAAAAACATGCAAACAGTGTGTAAGGCTGCTGGGGTAGCTGGTGGTCGGAGGGTGGGGCTGCTGGGGTAGCTGGAGGTCGGAGGGTGGGGCTGCTGGGGTAGCTGGTGGTCGGAGGGTGGGGGAGGGTGGGGCTGCTGGGGTAGCTGGAGGTCGGAGGGTGGGGCTGCTTGGGTAGCTGGAGGTCGGAGGGTGGGGGAGGGTGGGGCTGCTGGGGTAGCTGGAGGTCGGAAGGTGGGGGAGGGTGGGGCTGCTGGGGTAGCTGGAGGTCGGAGGGTGGGGCTGCTGGGTTAGCTGGAGGTCGGAGGGTGGGGGAGGGTGGGGCTGCTGGGGTAGCTGGAGGTCGGAGGGTGGGGCTGCTGGGGGTCGGAGGGTGGGGGAGGGTGGGGCTGCTGGGGTAGCTGGAGGTCGGAGGGTAGGGCTCAAGGGGCATATGGGTCCTTTTGCTCTGCAATCTAATGTGCCTGAGTGCACACATGAGTTATAAGTGTTCTAATTAAGTACAGTAATTACTTTCTGTAAATTATAATTAGATGACTTTACTAATTACTCTCTCAAAAGTAATCAGATTATTAATTTAATTTTGAGTTACTTTCGAAAACCAGATCAGATACCCGAATCATGGAAGTGCTGAACTAAGATCAGTTTTGCATCTTAGATCATAATAGACACAAGAAAATCTGATCCTATAGCAGCACTCTTGGCACATCTCGACCCTGATGACATAAACAGTCAGTTCAGCCACGACTGCAGAGACCCCTTGCGCAGATCAGCTAAATGAAAGGGAGCAGGTACGCGCATGAGTAGCTAAAGTAATCACTTTATTATTAGGTCAGTAACTGTAATCTGATTACTGAAAATACAAACATAATCCCTTACATTACTTAGTTATAGGAAAGGGTAATCTTTTTACAGTAATCGGTTAGTTTGTAATTAGTTACTCCCAACACTGGTTATGATAAACATCTCGAGTGCATATGTGATATTGGGCATCCTGGAAGTATTGAGTAGTGGATTGTTGCTTCTTGACCAAAAAGAGTATTGCGTAGTGGATTGTTGCTTCTTGACCAAGGCTGTTCCACCTCAGATGTCAGGAATTTCTGCGTGTCCCCCGAGATACTCGGGAGTTTCTAGCCATGCTCTACTGAGAGCACCCTGACTGACAGCAGCACTGCTGGCCATGCTAGACCAGAAGGTCCTGCAGAGAGTGGTACGGTCAGCTGAACGTACTGTATCACTGGAATGTCTCTCCCACATTTTAAATACACTATCTAATCTACAAGGCGGTGCAGCAGGGCCAGGAACATCCTGAAGGATCCCAACCAACCAGACAACAGCCCCTCTCTCTCCTCAGGCCAGGGAGGAGGGCCTGCACACTCAAAACCAACACGGAGAGACAGGAGGTCTTCCTTCAGTCCATCAGGATCCTGAATGAAAACCAACACGGAGAGACAGGAGGTCTTCCCTCAGTCCATCAAGATCCTGAATGAAAACCAACACGGAGAGACAGGAGGTCTTCCTTCAGTCCATCAGGATCCTGAATGAAAACCAACACGGAGAGACAGGAGGTCTTCCTTCAGTCCATCAGGATCCTGAATGAAAACCAACACGGAGAGACAGGAGGTCTTCCTTCAGTCCATCAGGATCCTGAATGAAAACCAACATGGAGAGACAGGTCTTCCCTCAGTCCATCAGGATCCTGAATGAAGACTCTGGCTGTTGAACTTTAGACTAAACTGGACTCAAGGACTCAAGGAAACTGATTAGCTACATGCAGCACAACTGCACTTTATATATTTATACTCAGTAGAATATCCATATCCACATTCTGTACTGTGAATATACATATCAATATACTATAGATAAATGTATATATACTCTGCATCTCCCTCCCTATCTGACCTAATTCACAACTTCGCCTACTCCCCCATTTGTACACTCATATATACTGTATATATACTCTCTCTATATATATGTATCTTGTAACTAGATACATAACAAATTGAAGTGGGAAATGGGGGAGGAACGGCCATCATAGCAAGTGATGCTCTGAGCTCCAGAAGCATTTTTTTATGAATTTTCCTCATTTGAATATCATGCTGTAATGTTTACCACGTTTAGTTCCAAATTGAGTGCTGCCCTTGACTGTGTTGCACCTACAGAATGAAACTGAAAAACGCTGTGGCCAAACACAAAGCTCCATGGAGGAATGAGGAGATCAATCAACTCAAGAGAACATGCAGAAGAGCTGAGAGCACATGGAGGAAGACAAAGCAGCAGGTTCACCATGACATTCTTAAAGAGCAATTCTATGCCTTTAATAAGGCAATACGAAATGCTAGGAGAGATCAGTTTTCAAAATTGATTTCAACATAAAAATTCCAGGGCACTCTTTCAACAACTGACAGACTCAAAATCCCGCCCCCTACATACCTGTCAACATGTTCTCTACCCCCAAGTGTGACGAATTTGTAGCATATTTTAGATAAGTAACTGACATTAGGATGAATATCACCCAGGCAAGCCCAAATGTTTTGCTTGCTGACCCTCCTCCACGGAGCAGTGGGATAAGCTTGTTTGCACCGGTTGTCTACATGCCCTCTCCATCCTGTTCCCACCAGGTTTTTCAAGACTATTTGTGTGTGGCTGTAAGCCAGCGCACCAATGATAGCAAATGTCCGGTTGTCACTCCCTCCCTCCCTGGCTTCCTCCGTCGTGTTGTTGACCTGCAGTTCTATGTTGCTACCACAAGAGGCAGTGTTCCCAGAACCTGCAGTTCTATGTTGCTACAACATGAGGCAGTGGTCCCAGAACATCAAAACAAAAACACTATGACAATGCACATCTTCCAGATCCTAGGTGGTGTAGTGGATAGGGAGTACACCTCCCATGCCAAAGGTTCAAGCCTTGGTGGGGACAATATTTTGTCATTGGATGTTATAGAAGCTATGTAAAAATGTGGTTACCTGGTGGTGCTATGTCAGTTATTGAATTTATGTGCAGCAATTGAACATTTGGAATACTCCTGTTTTGAAATTATACCTACAGTATAGGTGTCTCAGTAATTACCCATTATATATTATGCTATACTTTGCATGTATTTACCAGGTAAATGTTTCGTTTTTTCAGACGGAAGGGAGAAGTGGTGGGGGCAGGTGGGTAGCCCAGAGAGGGGTCTACAGCCCCCGACCCAATATAACGCGAGGGGGCGGAGTCTCGCCACCATGCCACGGACCCCACAACTCAGCCCTTGAGTGGGCTAGAGACACAGGGTCTTCACTGGTGGGGGTAGGTGGGTGGCCCAGAGAGAGGTACACTGTCCATGACCAGCTCTGACCCGAGGGGGCGGAGTCTCGCCATCACGCCACTATCCACCCCACGGATCACACAACTCAGCCCCTGAGTGGGCTAGAGACCCACAGTCTTCGCCAGTGGGTGTATGGAGATTGCCCAGAGGTCACTGTACTGTGCACAATCAGCTCTGACCCAAGCGGGCGGAGTCTTGCCACCACGCCACTATCCATGCCATGAACTCGACAACTCAGCCCGAGTGGGCTAGAGAGACACACGTTTTTTTCACCAGTGGGTGTATGGAGATTGCCCAGAAGTAACTGCACTACACCCGAACCACTCTGACCCGAGGGGGCGGAGTCTCACCACCACGCCACTATCCATCCTACGGACCCTACAACTCAGCCCGAGTGGGCTAGAGACACATGTTTTTCACCAGTGGGTGCATGGAGATTTCCCAGAAGTAACTGGACTAACCCTGAACTGCTCTGACCCGAGGGGGTGGAGTCTCGCCACCACGCCACTATCCATACTATAGACCGCACAACTCAGCCCCTGAGTGGTCTGGTGGGTACATGGAGCCCGATTGTCAAATTCAAATGAATGAAAAATGCTGCAGCACATGTCCTCACTAAGACCAGAAGGAGGGCACACATCACACCAGTCTTACAATCACTACACTGGTTACCTGTCAGTGTCACTAATAAAATAAAGATTATTTCATTAGTTTACAAAGCGCTCCGTAGTCATGCACCTGAATACATGTTAGGCAGTACTCTGGCACTGAATGTTATTGATTCCTGGAGCCAGGACCAAGAGACGTGGGTTTCTCTTCAGTTTTTATGCACCCAGCCTCTGGAATACTCTGCCAGAACGCCTAAGAAGGGCTGAAACTGCGGGAACTTTCAAGCAAGATCTTAAGACATAACTTTATAATCTCACTTATCATGTACCCTTACCTGTTGTAATTAAATCTTCTCAATTTGAATGTTTTTATTCACATTTTAAATTGTTTATTTTATCATATATTATCTGTCCTGTTTTATTTAATGTTTTTATACCATTTACTAATAAACTGTTTTTATTTATTTTCTTATTCTGTGAAGCACTGTGTAGTACATTTTCTTGTATGAACATGTGCTATATAAATACAATTGACAGATTTTTTCACCTTTTTACCGCTCTATATTGCTTAATATGTGCACAATCTAGGAGCTAACAGAAGAACATTTTACTACTCGTACCTGTATAATAGTGTGACAAATAAAACTGACTGACTTTTAGTCAAATATTACTTCTCGTCTTTCCAAAACGTGATAGACATGATCAACAGACAACTTAACCCAAGAGATGCATACATTTATTGTGTCCACTCAGTTGTTCCATGATTGAGTTGTGAAATACATATTTATCAATCGATACAAAAGATGTCATATGAATGAGTCATAAACAAAAAGACAAGACTTTGTGCAAGGTTATGTGCAAACATCAGTTACTGCTAAACTTCGAGTGCATATGTGATGATATTGGGCATCCTGGAAGTGTTGAGTTGTGGATTATTGCTTCTTGGTTATACACAAATCTGAATAACCAAAGGGATACGGTACTCACAAAAAGACAAAACAAAAAAATCAAGTATCTCAACAGTTACAGTCCTATGTATAATTGAAACACCCGCCCCCCCAATAAAATTTGATCTAGTGTCAATTCTTTTTACAAGCCAAAAAAAGTGTACACTTAAGAACGTAATCAATAGTAGACCTAGTGCAAATGGGATAGACCTGTACAGCAGATTTTAACATTCTTACTAGTTACTACCTAGTACGTCACTGTCGATGTTTCCGTCTACTAATGACATTGGGCCATAGTTTAGCTCCAAACATCTACATTCTCTGTCCTCTTTCCTTGCCTCCCTCTCCTTTTCTGAAAACATTGAGAAGGCAAATGGGGCGGAGCTTCAGATTTTAAGGAGGTAAGGAGAGAGGACACGAAAAATCCAGAAAGGACTTCAGATTCAATCATTGTATTTGCTTTATTTGTCCATATTAAAAACATTTAAACCTAGTACACATAATTAGTTTATTCCGATTATTCCGATTCAGCCAAAAACGAGCACAAAGCACCATTCCGGTAGCTGTCGCTCAGACCCAGCGAGGGTCCCTAGCCTCGCTATTGGCTGAAGAGACCCCTGAGGAGAGAGAGTACACCATCTTAGGGACTGTCCTGTGCCTAAAACTGCTGGAGGACCCCTCCTTTGCTGAACCCCACTCCTCTACACTCGCCTCGGAGCCCGCTGACCCTCTGCTCGCCGCTGCCCCCTGCTGGTCGAAGGCGTCACACAGGGACTGCAGCGCAGCGTGTAGCTCGTCCCGCGCCGCCACCACGGACTGGACGCAGGGCATGTGAAGGCCGCAGGAGGCGGAGGACGCGCCCGGCTCCTTGGGCAGGCCGTGGAGGACGTCCACGATGATCTTGGAGGAGGAGAAGACGGCTGCGCTGCAGACGCTGAGGCTTGAGTCCACGCCTTTCCCTGGGTGGTATGGAAGGAACCTTGTTTAACATGGGCTCAGAACCTTCCTCCAACCCTCATCCTTAAAAGGGGAGAGTCCTTAGGGTTCACTTCCACATATTTGCTCAGGGGTGACTAATTGAAGTCATAATGGACCATCACATCTAAGGTAGTAGTCTTCCCACTTTTCTCAGCAGAACTGCAGAGCGGACCAGTACCTGTGAGCGCTGAGGAGAGAGCGGACCAGTACCTGTGAGCGCTGAGGAGAGAGCGGACCAGTACCTGTGAGCGCTGAGGAGAGAGCGGACCAGTACCTGTGAGCGCTGAGGAGAGAGCGGACCAGTACCTGTGAGCGCTGAGGAGAGAGGAGACCAGTACCTGTGAGCGCTGAGGAGAGAGGAGACCAGTACCTGTGAGCGCTGAGGAGAGAGCGGACCAGTACCTGTGAGCGCTGAGGAGAGAGTGGACCAGTACCTGTGAGCGCTGAGGAGAGAGCGGACCAGTACCTGTGAGCGCTGAGGAGAGAGCGGACCAGTACCTGTGAGCGCTGAGGAGAGAGCAGAGGAGAGAGCGGACCAGTACCTGTGAGCGCTGAGGAGAGAGCAGAGTGCATCTCTCTGACAGCCTGGTTGAGCTGGAACAGCTTGGCTGCTGTGTTCCTCAGTCTCAGCAGGTGTGAGGGATCAACGTCCTCCCCTCCCTTCTCCAGGCTTTCCTCCCTCTCCTGTGTACACACACACACACACACACATACACACACACATACACACACACGCAAACACACGCACACACACGCACACGCGCACGCATGCAGGCACACGCGCACGCACACACACGCACGCAGACACCCACACATGATGTAAACAGTAAAACAGTGCACTTCCAAGGAGATGAACCCATATGCCAGTGACATAATGGCTGATTGGAGCCTTCCCTACACTGATGTTTAGATTAGCTTCAGTCTCTATTCAAATCAAATCCAGTACATAGCAATAGAATGGTGGAAACATATGAACATTTCAGTGCGTATTTGCATCAATGCCATGAATCTATATCAATAAGAACTAGAAATGGTGCTCAGAGAGCACAGACCTCCGCCCATGAATGCATTTTGTGGTTCTGTGCGCGCACGTATGTGAGCAGGACATGTTTGGTATCGCTGCATTCGTTAGGTCGAGAGCTTTATGCCAAACCCCGCGTCTCTGTGACCTTCCCATGTCAAGCCGTTTCAATTCCCCCCATTGACAATGAATGAGGGGAATTTTTTGCTCCCCAAGTCCAAAAAATGAATGGAGAATGGTGAATGGCCGGCCATGTTTGGGCGTCTCGTGGGCCCGCCACGTCATTCGGATACACTCCAGAATGTAATGGGTTCTAAGCTGGGCCATACTACACCCCTCCACTGAGTGTTGTGAAAATCGATCCGGTAGTTTTTGCAAAACGGCAGCGAAAACACTATCTCTTCCCCTGCGCTGCTGCTGGGGCAGAGGTAACACCACAGCTCTCCGTCTCATAGAAGCCAACCAGGATTCACACGTTGCTTTCCCCAACCCCCTTCTGTTTGACAACAATAAAGGTGTGGGGGTGGGGGAGAGAGGGGTGCCCCCCTCCCCCTTATTGTCCCTGTCCCTCTACACAGCGATGATCGACGTTAACAAAAGCGCTAGTTTGTGCGCCACAGATAACGGCAAACAGGCGCGTTACGTTGACTGATGGCACTTCATTCAACACATTCATTACTGAACGAGGGCGCCGGCGTGAGAGGGGGCCGATAAGGCGGCGCGACGGACGGTTTTACAAGAGCAATAAAAACGCTGCTCCGCACCTTTAACACGCCGCTGTGGGAGGGGCCATTAATCTGAGGCATTTAAGCTCTTGTCAAGATCCGTCCAATCACGGGTGTGTTTTTGTTGCTCACCGTCATGTTGCAGTGGATGTAGCTCTGGAGAGCGCGCGCCAAGTCCAGCATCTTGGATTTGAGGCCCTGCAAAACCTGGATGACGCAAAATGTGGTTTCAACATGCGGAGTGCTGTCGTTGTAATAGCATTAAAATCGATGTCAATAGCACAATTATGATGAGCATTTACAAATATTTTCTTTTGTTGTCTTTTCATGCGTTCCAGGATGGCCACTAACAAGTAAGGTGTTTCATTCAAATGAGGCTATGACAGAGCACATTACATCATCCAGTGACTTCAGCAGGACCCTGTTTCTCACCGGGGTCCTTGGGTACGCCAGCTGAGCCCCTCTCAGCATCTCCCTAGTGACGGTCAGCCCCACCTTCAGCAGAGAGAGCACGCCCTGATTGGTTCCTTCCAGCAGAGACTTGGCCACTGACTGCAGGGGAGAGAGAGAGACCAGCTAATCCACCCATCTAACCACCAACACAGTGTTATACATTCTCTCAGCCTCGGGTTCAACCAGCATCCAACCCCCTCCTCTCTGAAGCACCGCACTCCTAATCTCCCACAATCCACCAGCAGAGAGGAAGGCTTGATTAGCGCTGGGCTGAGCCGGGCGGGTGTGGTGGAGGTTAACTGGGTGGGTGTGGTGGAGGTTAACTGGGCGGGTGTGGTGGAGGTTAACTGGGTGGGTATGGTGGAGGTTAACTGGGTGGGTGTGGTGGAGGTCAGCTGGGTGGGTGTGGTGGAGGTCAGCTGGGTGGGTGTGGTGGAGGTCAGCTGGGGGGGTGTGGTGGAGGTCAGCGTGGGTTTGGTGGAGGTTAACCGGGCGGATGTGGTGGAGGTCAGCTGGGTGGGTGTGGTGGAGGTTAACCGGACGGATGTGGTGGAGGTCAGCTGGGCAGGTGTGGTGGAGGTTGACTGGGCGGGTGTGGTGGAGGTTAACCGGGCGGGTGTGGTGGAGGTCAGCTGGGCGGGTGTGGTGGAGGTCAGCTGGGCAGGTGTGGTGGAGGTTAACCGGGCGGGTGTGGTGGAGGTTAACTGGGCGGGTGTGGTGGAGGTTAACTGGGCGGGTGTGGTGGAGGTCAGCCGGGCAGCGTTACCTGGTTGGCGCCCAGCTCGGTGACGTGCAGCTGGGTCCCCGTCAGGGCGGCGAGGTGGCCGACCTCCCGCAGCGACGCCTCCAAACACCGGCCGCTCTTCCTCTCCGCCTCCGACACCATGGAGGAGATCTCCGAGTCACAGCCCTGCTCAAGATAACGCAGGAGCGCCGAGCAAATCATAAATAAAATGCTTCGATGGGAAGCTGAGCGAGAACGTGTACAGTAAAAAAATCAAATGGTAGAGGAGGTGGGTAGCCGTGATGTTTAGGGCCGGGGTTGGTGAGGAATTCTGATGCATTCTCCATTTATTCATGCTGTTAGGGGCTCAAGGTTGAGAACTCCCTGCTCTTATCCTTTTCCATACACATGGCTCAAACAGCTCAGAGCTACGAGCTGTCAGTCACCGCTATGCATTTTGATAAGCCCTTCTGACATTAACTGCCTAATTTGAAAAAATATAATAAAACCCATAGGGTTTTGGAATCATTCAGTTTCCAAATCAATTTCAACTGGGATAAAGGCACAACGAAACGTCATCACATTCATTACAAAATCATTTCAAAAATCACATTTGCGTGTCTTCAAAAGCGTGATTAGTGCTGCCCACGCCTCTCAACATTCACTCCCGTTCCCTTCACTCAACCTTCAGAGATGACGGCGCTGGACTGATCGACGGCTGGACAGTCAGAGTGACCCCTCACCTGGACGAGGAGCTGGAGGAAGCCTCCCATCCTCTTCACCTGGCTCTTCAGCTCCTCCGAGACGCTGGCCAGAGGGCCGGAGGCAGGCCGCACGGCCGCCAGCCACTGAAGGGTGACCAGCACGGCTCTCTCCACGGCCGAGGTGGCCTTCACCAGCTGGCCCTGGGCCTCCACGCTGCACGCGAACACTGCCCCCCCCGGGAGGGACATCCCTGATCATTAGGAACTGTGTGTTCTTCCCAACACGTAAGGGGACAGGTTGAAGACGATCATGGGGGACTATCGGGTGGGGTAAAACACCATCTACCATCAACAGTATTGGAGCCAGAAGAAGAAGAAGTAGCCTTGAGAACCAATGGTTCTGGAGCCTAGTTGCCCATAGGGCAGGAGCCCATCTCCTGGTTCCTTAGCGTGAGGCAGCTTGATGTACAAGTACACACCCTGGACATGACGCTAGTATGTCACATGGGGCTAGTATGTCACAGGGACTTAACCCCAATCCAACCCTGGATGCTGGCCGACACTTAACCACAAGGCCACTGAGCTGGTTTGTTGGAGCCATAAGGGTAATTAAAGCTGCTACGCAGCGATGAGGCGGGGCCAGGCTATTAACGACAAGTTTAGGAGCAATAAGCGAGAGAATAGGAAGACAACAAGAAAGTTGACATTCCAATGTTCATTTTGCATCGTAAAACATTTGTAAAACATTTTGATGCATTGTAAGCTCGATTTTGATAATTCAACAATCTGGTCAATGAGTTTGTGAATTACAGTCTGAAGATCCAGTGTAGCAAGTTTGGTGTTAAATGATTGAAAAATGTGGGATGAGATATGTTTATTCATTTTTTTTGGTTTTGTTTGCTTTTCTTCATAATTGAACATTAACTTCAGCAGCTGTGTGCTCAGTCAGTGGAAAATCAATGAATTTACTCATTGTAATCCTCGGCGGGGGCTGGGTAGGGTTGCCAACAGCGACGTCTCCGATTGGTGGAGCTTGCGTTGGATTGTGGGTAGTGCAGTTTTCTCAGTATGAAGTGTTGGTTTCGGAGGACAGAATTAAACATATTTTTAAAAATTTAATTTTTGAGATAAAATTCTGAAAAAAATCACACTACATCTACCCTTTCATGACAATTATGCCCTCATTTTTCATGAACATAGGACATTTATTGAGCGAGAATTTGTTGTAAATGTACAGTATTGGTAATAGTAAAACATTTTGATTCATCATGCGCTCAGTTTTTGATATTTCAAAAATCTGTCTGGATCATTTGGTGTGGGCTGTCTGATGATGCAGTGCATGCATTTTGGTTGCAATTGAAAAAAAAATGTGGGAGGAGTTAGATTTAGATATGCTCTTTTCCATTGACCGGTTGATAATTCAGAATACTGTAAAAAATTCATTTTTTTTACATAAAATTCTGAAAGACATCACACTACATCTTGGATATGTTGCCAATGTTGTCACCTTTTATAAGGATGATCAGACATTGATTTGGCAAGAATTCGTAGGAACTGTATACAGAACTGTTAACAGTAAAACTTTTTGATGCGCTGTGGACTCAATTTTTCATATTTCAAAAATCTGTGAGGATCCTTTGGTAAGGACAGTCTTAAGAAGCAGTATATCAAATTTGGTGTCAATTGAACAAAAAATGTGGGAGGAGATAGGTTTGATAGGTTTTACAGTTTATGAAAAAATCTGAGTGATGGACTTCAAAATTCCTGCAAGGTCAGAGTGTATGAAAGTTTTGTCTCTTGGAACTACATTCACGTGGTGGTTTTACAATGATAGCACCTATGGCTGATTTATTATGATTTTTTAAAGTTTTAAACTTTAGACTGTTGCTGTAGCGCCACCTTCAGGTTTATTGACCTACAATGCAGGTTGATGACTTTGGGAATAGTACTGGAGCTATGTGCAAAGTTTGGTGATTTTTTGTCTAAGGGAAGTCAGACTTCAGTGGAAGATGGAGAATAATAATAATAATATAGGCAAATACAATAGGGTTCCGGCAGCTACGCTGCCTGGCCCCTAATGATTATTATGCTAATTATATTGTAAACTAAACCAACTTCAACTTGGTTGTGTTGAAAGTTTAGATTTTTACCACACCTACATCAGCTACTATCTCTACCGTCTCCTGCTTGGTCCTCAGCGCAGACTCACCGTTCTCCTGGCTGTCTTCGTCAAGACGGTCGTACAGACCGGAGATGGTCTTCACGGCCGTATACACGCACCAGAGGTCAGAGGTCAACCTGTCCGCCACGCTCTCCTCGGCGCTGTGACACCGACGCAGAAGGGCCAACGTCTGGCCAATCAGATGTTTGCAGATCCCCGGCAGGGCGGAGTCTGGGGAGCCTTGAGAGGAGGGCGGTTTTGACACGCCCATCAGACCTGCTGGGATTAAGCAGCTTTCATCACAACAAAGCAGCACTTGTGAGATTATGTAGGCTGATGGAGTATATTATTCGGTATGGTCACAGACAATAGTCCAATCACAGCCATTTTGTTCTGGACAGTGCTAATCCAAAGGGATGCGTTGTATGTAAATACAGGTCCTTGTAACGGATGTAACCCTGTGATGTGGAGGTACTGGGGGAGTAACCCTGTGACGTGGAGGTACTGGGGGTGTTACCCTGTGATGTCGAGGTACTGGGGGAGTTACCCTGTGATGTGGAGGTACTGGGGGAGTTACCCTGAGATGTGGAGGTACTGGGGGAGTAACCCTGTGACGTGGAGGTACTGGGGGAGTTACCCTGAGATGTGGAGGTACTGGGGGAGTTACCCTGTGATGTGGAGGTACTGGGGGAGTTACCCTGTGATGTGGAGGTACTGGGGGAGTTACCCTGTGATGTGGAGGTACTGGGGGAGTTACCCTGTGATGTGGAGGTACTGGGGGAGTTACCCTGTGACGTGGAGGTACTGGGGGAGTAACCCTGTGACGTGGAGGTACTGGGGGAGTAACCCTGTGACGTGGAGGTACTGGGGGAGTAACCCTGTGACGTGGAGGTACTGGGGGAGTAACCCTGTGACGTGGAGGTACTGGGGGAGTAACCCTGTGACGTGGAGGTACTGGGGGAGTAACCCTGTGACGTGGAGGTACTGGGGGAGTAACCCTGTGATGTGGAGGTACTGGGGGAGTTACCCTGTGATGTGGAGGTACTGGGGGAGATACCCTGTGATGTGGAGGTACTGGGGGAGTTACCCTGTGATGTGGAGGTACTGGGGGAGTTACCCTGTGATGTGGAGGTACTGGGGGAGTTACCCTGTGATGTGGAGGTACTGGGGGAGTTACCGGAGGACTGAGAGGAGCTGTTGAGGAGGCTCTGGATGGGATGGACTCTGATCTCGTAGAGACGCCCCGAGATCCTCCTGCTCTTCAGAAGACTCCTGCTCCTGGACGGCAGGACACAGAGACAGGTCAGCCTCGCCCGGTACCGGGAGGCAGAGACAGGTCAGCCACGCCCGGTACCGGGAGGCAGAGACAGGTCAGCCACGCCCGGTACCGGGAGGCAGAGACAGGTCAGCCACGCCCGGTACCGGGAGGCAGAGACAGGTCAGCCACGCCCGGTACCGGGAGGCAGAGACAGGTCAGCCACGCCTGGTACTGGGAGGACGACCACCACGGCTCACTCTGCTCAGCCCCCACGCTCTGACCAGCTCATATGAACATATGAAGGACGGGCTTTCATTCTGATGAGTAGACTGAAACGCTCCCCTGCCCTGCAGAGAGCAGCTAGCGTCTGTCCAGGGGGTGGACTGGTCCAGGGGGTGGACCAGGGGGTGGACTTGGACACCAAGCTGCCTCACGCTAAGGAACCAATCAGCTCCTGCCCTATGGGCCACTAAACAGTACAGGACTAGAGAGAGAGGGAGAGAGAGAGAGAGAGAGAGAGAGAGAGAGGGAGAGAGAGAGAGAGAGAGAGAGAGAGAGAGAGAGAGGGAGGGAGAGAGAGAGAGAGAGAGAGAGAGGAGAGAGAGAGAGATAGAGTGGGGGATGTGGGGGAGAAGGACGGGGGGAAAGAAAGAGAGGTGGGGACAGAGAGGTAGAGTGAGAGAGAAAGAGTGGTGAGAGAGAGAGGTGGGAGAGAAAGAGAGAATGAGAGAGACAGAGAGAGAGAGAGAGAGAGAGCAAGCTTGTAGTGAACGTGTCTGTGGTCTCAGGCAGCGGTGGAGGAAGTAAAGAGCAGAGAGCAGAACCAGTGAGGTCCTGCCATGTTTCATTTGGCCCCCTCTCCTTCCAGCCCCGGCACCAACAGGGTCCAGCCCCGGCACCAACAGGGTCCATCCCCGGCACCAACAGGGTCCAGCCCCGGCACCAACAGGGTCCAGCCCCGGCACCAACAGGGTCCATCCCCGGCACCAACAGGGTCCAGCCCCGGCACCAACAGGGCCGTACGGCCCACTAGAACACCTCTCCATCCAGCCCCGGCACCAACAGGGCCGTACTGTCGACTAGAACAACAACAGCGCGGGCAGAACGTTGTCTGGAGGTGGTGCGCTGGCGGAGGAATGCTGGCTGTCCTCTCCAAACGCCCCACTCCTCCACACACAACATTATTCAACCAGGGAGAGAGAGAGAGACAGCGGGAGAGAGAGAGAGAGAGAGAGAGAGGGAGACAGGGAGAGAGAGAGAGGGACAGCAGGAGAGAGACACAGAGAGAGAGAGAGAGAGAGAGAGGGAGAGAGAGGGAGAGAGAGAGGGAGAGAGAGAGAGAGACAGCGGGAGAGAGACAGAGAGAGAGAGAGAGAGGGAGAGAGAGAGAGAGGGAAAGAGAGAGAGAAAGAGAGAGAGAGAACAAGGGAGACATTCTGCGGGTAGCTAGTTCACTTTGAGTTAAGGGGAAAAAAAAGAGAGAAACATACGAGACGAGCCAGCTAGTAAATCAACAGAGTGGAAACATCAATATTAGCCCTTTATAAAAATAACCAAAACGTTCCACAATGTTCAGCAGAGACGAGCGTCCGTGATCGATCTTTAATCCCCACTCCCACTCTCCATTTTCCATATTCATCAATCATATGATTCTGACACATTTTAGGCTCCTTATTCTACGTGGGGGCGGAGACGGGGAGGGCGCGGTCACCTGCGTCGGGAGAAGGAGGACCCGGCCGGGGAGGCAGATATATCCGGCTCCCACTCGTCGTTGGGGTCGTAAAACACGTCTTCGTCTTTAGAGGCGGCGTCGCCCTGGGGAGGAGAGAGAGCTGCTTAGTCTCCGGGTCGCATCTCTTAACGAGGAGCGGCAGGAAGGAACGTGGCTCTCGTCAACGAGCCACGCCGGCCCTGTAAACAGGCTGGGAGGAGACAGAGCCTGGGAGATCTACCATGTGGAGGAAGTCATATTCGTCTTCCTGGAAGTGTGGAAGGAAGATCACATAGTTGGGCTGTTGTGATACACACTGTAGACTAGTCAAGCAGTCAAAACGGTCCCAAATCTAAACGCTGCTGTGGGAATGTCAGTGCACTGTTACCGTTGTCCTCCTGTCCTGTAGAGGGAGCACAAGGGCAGCATTCACCTTTCAACACGTCTACGGAGCAGCTGTGGAGGAGCCGTGTGGAGGAGCGCCGGGTGACTCACCTGCTCCAGGTCCCTCATGGCGGCCAGGCTGCTCTGGAACTTCTCCAGGCTCCAGAAGGTGGAGATGCCCAGCTTGGTGTTCTGGACCTGGACCTGCAGCAGCCCCTCTCCCCCGACCCCGCCTTCCTTCTCAGGAGCCTCGTGTCTAGAAACCAGTCACAGGATCCAGGCTGAACCCAGTACCGTCTCTCAAATGACAAAGACGTATAGATCCTGTACCCAGAAACCCTTGTGTTTACATGGAGCGCATGGTGATTCACTGCCTCTGTACGATTGGTACCTGCTGAAAACGGTCTTCTTCCGGAGTTTGGCGCTGATCTTGTTGGCCTCTTCGATCATCAGAGACAGCTTCATGGCGTCCCACTGTGGCGCCACTGCAACCCACAATGCAACAGTTCAGAGGTGAGGTACGACCCCGGGAGTGGTGGGCTAGCCACGGCCAGTATAAGCCACCTGGTTCAGTGACCCCCCCCCCCCCCCCGGCCAGAGGGCGTACCGTTCCTCTGGGCCTTGTGTTCCCTCAGCGCCAGCCTCCTCTGCCTCTCCTCCAGGTCTCTGCCGATCTTCCTCTTCTCCTCCTCCAGCGCCTCCACGATCCTGGCCTGCCGGATGCTGTGGTCTTCCATCGCCTAGAGTGCATAACACACAATATGAATATTGGTTTTGTATGTATGTTTTTAACAGTATATGGTATTTTGTATATTGCGCTGTATTTAGTCTTTGCACTGTTCTGTTCTGTCACTCTGTGTCGTCAACCCTAGATAAACTCCTAGGATGTGTGTCACATAAACATGGCCGGTAGAAAAGAGATCGTGAATAAAACACAGGACATGAATCCATAGAGGTGGAATAGAATGTGCTTATATTTCTGTTTATGGGTCTGTTTATGGGTCTGACCTGTCTGGTGACCCGGGCCTCCATGTGCAGGCGCAGGCGCCTCTTGTGCGCGTCCACCTCCTGCTCCAGCTGGGTGTTGGCCGACTGCAGCCGCTCCACCTGAGAGGTCATCCTCTGCTGGTCCTCCTCCTGGACCCGCTTCCTCTCGCTCTCCTCCTCCTAGAGACAGAGCTGTTACTGGGGCTACGCTCTCCTCCTCCTCCTCTCCTCCTCCTCCTAGAGACAGAGCTGTTACTGGGGCTACGCTCTCCTCCTCCTCCTCTCCTAGAGACAGAGCTGTTACTGGGGCTACGCTCTCCTCCTCCTCCTCTCCTCCTCCTCCTAGAGACAGAGCTGATACTGGGGCTACGCTCTCCTCCTCCTCCTCTCCTCCTCCTCCTAGAGACAGAGCTGTTACTGGGGCTACGCTCTCCTCCAGGATTCATCTCTATTAGGTTCGGCGTTCACTGTGATACTGTTACTGGGAGCTATGTTACAGTAGATGTTACAGTAGAGGACACACTCCACATGCCGTTACATGATATATTTAATGTGTTACAGCTAACGACTGTGTCCACACGCTGAATGGCAGGAGGCCGGTATACCCTGTTTTCATATTTCCTGCAATACTTCGGGGTTGGGGCGGTCTAATATGAGGCGAGCGGCCATTCAAGCTTTTCCCGGCGCTGAGAGGCGGACATCAATCAATCAATCAATCAATCAAGCTTTATTTATATAGCGCATTTCATACCCAGAGGCAACACAATGCGCTTTACAGAGAACAAGGGAGGTGGGCATACGACCCACCTCTACATATTCCAGAGGGAAGCAAAAAAAACAGTATCACCCGGGGGCCAGATAAGTGAGCTGTAAAAAATTCTTCCCTGACCCCTCTCAACAAGGCGATCGAGCAAGCTCCAGGAGTATGTTCGTCTACCGGCTAAGAACATTTTTGCATAAAGCAATAAATTACATTTAATTACATTTTCAGAGTGAGAGAGGCTAAAAACATCATAGGACAGACATGGCAAACACTGGTGTATGTCTGTGTGTGCGTGAATGTGCCTGGGCCCAGATAGAGGCAGGGGTTGGGGTAGGGAGGGGGTAGGAAAAGGATACGGACCCGGGTTAGGGTGAGGGGAAGGGGGTACTGGGCCCAGGCCTAAAGCCTGAAGTGGACTGGTGTATGTCTGTGTGGACATGTACCAGCTCTCTCTCCAGGGCTGTGATCTTGTCCTCATACAGGCTCTTCTGGTCCTGCAGCTGCTTCTGGGCCAGCTCCTTGGCCACCTGGATCCCCTGCAGCATCTCCTCCCTGGCTCTGAGACGCGCCTCCTCGATCTCCGCCTCCAGCCTGACGGTGCACAACCAAAACATTAACAGAGCCAGAACGCCCCCCCACCCCCTAAAAGTGGACTGACTGTGCTGAGTCGTGAGGAGGATCTTGCGTTTGACTCACTGGGCTCTTTGGGCGGAGAGCAGCTCGTTTTTGGCGAACTCAAAGTCCTTCTGGCCGTCGCCGTCGCCTGTCCAGCACGACACGCGCCTCCCAGACTGCACCTCTGCCGGGTGGTTGAAGCGGAAGTAGTGGTCTCCGCCCAGGATCACCCTGTCGCCCTGGCAACCAGACCCCAAAAATATCAAACATTAGTGAGTGAATTCAGAGTCAGGTCTGACTGAAGTGAGTGTTTTTCCTGGTCAGGTGGGTCTCTGGTACATACATGGTGCAGCACCGTGGTCTCAGAGATCAGGTCCCCGTTCACGAAGGTCTTGGCGTTGGCCATGGGAGTGACGCTCACCGTCCCACTGACGTTTGAGATGACACTGAGAGAGGAAACACGGGACGAACCAGCACATAGTAAACAGCCAGGCTGAGGAGTAGACCAAGCTTAACTGAGTGAGATGAAAACATCCTGCTTTCACAGTGACAAACGAGCGGGGGCCAAGACAAACACGGGACTTTGACCCTCCCTGGCCCTCTGAGAGAGAGACCCCTCCCTGGCCCTCTGAGGGAACCCTCCCTGGCCCTCTGAGAGAGAGACCCCTCCCTGGCCCTCTGAGAGAGAGACCCCTCCCTGGCCCTCTGAGAGAGAGACCCCTCCCTGGCCCTCTGAGAGAGAGACCCCTCCCTGGCCCTCTGAGAGAGAGACCCCTCCCTGGCCCTCTGAGAGAGGGACCCCTCCCTGGCCCTCTGAGAGAGAGACCCCTCCCTGGCCCTCTGAGAGAGAGACCCCTCCCTGGCCCTCTGAGAGAGGGACCCCTCCCTGGCCCTCTGAGAGAGGGACCCCTCCCTGGCCCTCAGAGAGAGACCCCTCCCTGGCCCTCTGAGAGAGGGACCCCTCCCTGGCCCTCTGAGAGAGAGACCCCTCCCTGGCCCTCTGAGAGAGGGACCCCTCCCTGGCCCTCTGAGAGAGAGACCCCTCCCTGGCGCTCTGAGAGAGAGACCCCTCCCTGGCCCTCTGAGAGAGGGACCCCTCCCTGGCCCTCTGAGAGAGAGACCCCTCCCTGGCCCTCTGAGAGAGGGACCCCTCCCTGGCCCTCTGAGAGAGAGACCCCTCCCTGGCCCTCTGAGAGAGAGACCCCTCCCTGGCCCTCTGAGAGAGGGACCCCTCCCTGGCCCTCTGAGAGAGAGACCCCTCCCTGGCCCTCAGAGAGAGAGACCCCTCCCTGGCCCTCAGAGAGAGACCCCTCCCTGGCCCTCTGAGAGAGAGACCCCTCCCTGGCCCTCTGAGAGAGAGACCCCTCCCTGGCCCTTTGAGAGACCCCTCCCTGGCCCTCTGAGGGAACCCTCCCTGGCCCTCTGAGAGAGAGACCCCTCCCTGGCCCTCAGAGAGAGACCCCTCCCTGGCCCTCTGAGAGACCCCTCCCTGGCCCTCTGAGAGAGAGACCCCTCCCTGGCCCTCAGAGAGAGACCCCTCCCTGGCCCTCAGAGAGAGAGACCCCTCCCTGGCCCTCAGAGAGAGACCCCTCCCTGGCCCTCTGAGAGAGAGACCCCTCCCTGGCCCTCTGAGAGAGAGACCCCTCCCTGGCCCTTTGAGAGACCCCTCCCTGGCCCTCTGAGAGAGAGACCCCTCCCTGGCCCTCTGAGAGAGACCCCTCCCTGGCCCTCTGAGGGAACCCTCCCTGGCCCTCTGAGAGAGAGACCCCTCCCTGGCCCTCTGAGAGAATCCTCCCTGGCCCTCTGAGAGACCCCTCCCTGGCCCTCTGAGAGAGAGACCCCTCCCTGGCCCTCTGAGAGAGAGACCCCTCCCTGGCCCTTTGAGAGACCCCTCCCTGGCCCTCTGAGGGAACCCTCCCTGGCCCTCTGAGGGAACCCTCCCTGGCCCTCTGAGAGAGAGACCCCTCCCTGGCCCTCTGAGAGAGAGACCCCTCCCTGGCCCCCTGAGAGACCCCTCCCTGGCCCTTGGAGGAGCCCCTCCCTGGCCGGCCGGCTGGACCCTTCCCCGGCCAGTTCCACGGCGGCCGTCCTCACCAGTGGCGGTCGGCGATCAGAGCCCCGGTCAGCTGGATGTCGTGGGCGGACTGGGACTTGCGCTGGCCCACCTCGGTCTGCCCCTCCTTGATCATGTAGAGCAGCATCTCGGACAGCTGCGGGTCCTCGTTCAGGTTCACCAGGTTGGGCAGCCGGTTGTCCACTTTAAACATGGCGCCCGCTCTCTGGAGGGCCGAGGGAGGGGAGGAGAAGGGAGGGAGGGGAGGAGAAGGGAGGGAGGGAAGGAGAAGGGAGGGAGGGAAGGAGAAGGGAGGGAGGGAGGGAGGGAGGGAAGGAGAAGGGAGGGAGGGAAGGAGAAGGGAGGGAGAAGGGAGGGAGGGGAGGAGAAGGGAGGGATGTTTTATTCATCATTCCTCATCTATTTGATATCTGCACCCAGGGGGGGGGGGGGGGGGGGGGGGTTGATGTTGCTGTAGGCTGTTCTCATGTTAAAACGTTGGGAGGGGGGGGGTTGGTGTTGCTGTAGGTTGTTCTCATATTAAAACGTTGGGTGGGGGGGGGGGGGTTGGTGTTGCTGTAGGCTGTTCTCGTTAAGTCGGTCTAAAGGGGAAGTCACCTGCAACTCTTTGGTCTCCTCACGCTTGCGTATCTCCGCCTGCTCCAGCTTCTCTCTCCACGCACTAACAGACAACAACAACATAAAAAACAACAACATAAAAAAAAATAATAACCACGAAACTGCGCCGCACATCTCACCGCGCCGAACCGCCCGGCACGGCAGTGTGGGATATGTAGTCCCCTGACTGAGACGCACAGCCGTGTGGGATATGCAGTCCCCTGACTGAGACGCACGGCAGTGTGGGATATGTAGTCCCCTGACTGAGACGCACAGCCGTGTGGGATATGCAGTCCCCTGACTGAGACGCACGGCAGTGTGGGATATGTAGTCCCCTGACTGAGACGCACAGCAGTGTGGGATATGTAGTCCCCTAACTCTGAGACGCACGGCAGTGTGGGATATGTAGTCCCCTGTCTCTGAGACGCACGGCATTGTGGGATATGTAGTCCCCCATCACAAAGCGAGATACGAGGCGACATGCTGACCTGTGGGCCTCGGCCATGGCCCTCTCCTGCTGGGTGAGCTGGCCCTTCAGAGCCGCGATCTCCTGCTGGAACAGCCTCATCTTCTCCGGCTCCACGCCCTGGGAGCTCATCTGGGCGGCGCGCAGCTTCTCCACCTCCGCCTTCAGCTCTGGTGACAGGGGAGAAAGACATAGTCTCAGCCCTCTAAGTACTGGCCTGTACAGCAGACATGCGTCTGTCACCCTGAGTGCCGCGCGTCGCTGCGGGAGCTCCCCCTAGAGCCACAAACCGGGAGGTGCAGGGCAATCTGTGTTTGAATAATACCTGCAGTGCTATGGCGTGATGACATGACAGTGCATAAATATGGCCGGGAGGCAAGGTTAGAGACCGGCACTACTGAACTGGGGGGGTGAAGAGGACGCAGTCATGATGGATGGATGGATGACAGAGAAAAAGAGGTGGAGGGGGTGGGCTGCAGGGAGAGAGAGAAAGAGAGCAAGAGAGAGATGGAGGAAGGGGTGAAACTCTGGCGAGGTAAGGGAGAGAGAGTGGCAGAGTGAGAATGAGAGCGAGACGGAGACGGCGTGTCAGGGGGTGGAGAGGGGGAGTGTCTGACCTCTGATGAGCTTGGCGTTGGTGTCCTCGTTGACCTTGGCCAGGTTGACGATCATGCGGGCTTGCTTGGCGTAGCGCAGCGTGCTCAGGCTCTCCTCCACGTTGCTGCCGGCCGGACTCAGCGTGGCGATCATGGCCGTCTTAGAGTTTCCCCCCAGACTCTCCTTCAACAGCCTGGACACACAGTCAGAGACATGACCTCCACATGACCTCCGCTCTCCATCACCAGCCTGGACACACAGTCACACACATGACCTCCGCTCTCCTTCACCAGCCTGGACACACAGTCAGAGACATGACCTCCGCTCTCCTTCACCAGCCTGGACACACAGTCACACACATGACCTCCACATGACCTCCGCTCTCCTTCACCAGTCTGGACACACAGTCAGAGACATGACCTCCGCTCTCCTTCACCAGCCTGGACACACAGTCACACACATGACCTCCGCTCTCCTTCACCAGCCTGGACATAGTCAGACACATGACCTCCACATGACCTCCGCTCTCCTTCACCAGCCTGGACACACAGTCACACACATGACCTCCGCATGACCTCGGCTCTCCTTCACCAGCCTGGACACACAGTCAGAGACATGACCTCCACATGACCTCCGCTCTCCTTCACCAGCCTGGACACACAGTCACACACATGACCTCCACATGACCTCCGCTCTCCTTCACCAGCCTGGACACACAGTCAGAGACATGACCTCCACATGACCTCTGCTCTCATTCACCAGCCTGGACACACAGTCAGAGACATGACCTCCACATGACCTCCGCTCTCCTTCACCAGCCTGGACACACAGTCAGAGACATGACCTCCACATGACCTCCGCTCTCCTTCACCAGCCTGGACACACAGTCAGAGACATGACCTCCACATGACCTCCGCTCTCCTTCACCAGCCTGGACACACAGTCACACACATGACCTCCGCTCTCCTTCACCAGCCTGGACACACAGTCATAGACATGACCTCCGCTCTCCTTCACCAGCCTGGACACACAGTCAGAGACATGACCTCCACATGACCTCCGCTCTCCTTCACCAGCCTGGACACACAGTCAGAGACATGACCTCCACATGACCTCCGCTCTCCTTCACCAGTCTGGACACACAGTCAGAGACATGACCTCCGCTCTCCTTCACCAGCCTGGACACACAGTCATAGACATGACCTCCACATGACCTCCGCTCTCTTTCACCAGCCTGGACACCCAGTCAGACACATGACCTCCGCTCTCCTTCACCAGCCTGGACACACAGTCAGACATGACCTCCACATGACCTCCGCTCTCCTTCACCAGCCTGGACACACAGTCAGAGACATGACCTCCACATGACCTCCGCTCTCCTTCACCAGCCTGGACACACAGTCAGAGACATGACCTCCACATGACCTCCGCTCTCCTTCAACAGCCTGGACACACAGTCAGAGACATGACCTCCACATGACCTCCGCTCTCCTTCACCAGCCTGGACACACAGTCAGAGACATGACCTCCACATGACCTCCGCTCTCCTTCACCAGTCTGGACACACAGTCAGAGACATGACCTCCGCTCTCCTTCACCAGCCTGGACACACAGTCATAGACATGACCTCCACATGACCTCCGCTCTCTTTCACCAGCCTGGACACCCAGTCAGACACATGACCTCCGCTCTCCTTCACCAGCCTGGACACACAGTCAGACATGACCTCCACATGACCTCCGCTCTCCTTCACCAGCCTGGACACACAGTCAGAGACATGACCTCCACATGACCTCCGCTCTCCTTCACCAGCCTGGACACACAGTCAGAGACATGACCTCCACATGACCTCCGCTCTCCTTCAACAGCCTGGACACACAGTCAGAGACATGACCTCCACATGACCTCCGCTCTCCTTCACCAGCCTGGACACACAGTCAGAGACATGACCTCCACATGACCTCCGCTCTCCTTCACCAGCCTGGACACACAGTCAGACACATGACCTCCACATGACCTCTGCCCTCCTTCACCAGCCTGGACACACAGTCAGACATGACCTCCACATGACCTCCGCTCTCCTTCACCAGCCTGGACACACAGTCAGAGACATGACCTCCACATGACCTCCGCTCTCCATCACCAGCCTGGACACACAGTCAGAGACATGACCTCCACATGACCTCTGCCCTCCTTCACCAGCCTGGACACACAGTCAGACATGACCTCCACATGACCTCCGCTCTCCTTCACCAGCCTGGACACACAGTCAGAGACATGACCTCCGCTCTCCATCACCAGCCTGGACACACAGTCAGAGACATGACCTCCACATGACCTCCACTCTCCTTCACCAGCCTGGACACACAGTCACACACATGACCTCCACATGACCTCCGCTCTCCTTCACCAGCCTGGACACACAGTCAGAGACATGACATTTCAACATCATTAGCGTATAGTCGGGACTAAATTAAAAACTAATTTAGACTTTACCATTTGTGTAAAAACCTCTGTGAAGTGAGTTAACGTGGAAGTTAAGTCCAAGTAAATCGCCAGATATGCTACCGACAGCTCGCTGGAGAGCAGGACTCGTTAGCGATACTTGAAAAGTGGAAATCTGCGGTCAGTGACCAATCAGAGGCCAAATCAGCCACTGTCTGCGCGGGCCAATCAGCATCTGATACAAAATCCGATCAGATTCTCATTGGTGTCCACGAATCGCAGCTTGTTCCCAAAAGTTCTTACCGCAGCGAGAGTTTCTGGGTACTCACATTACCTCTCCGCAAAAAAATAGACACATTACGTCTCTGTTTCTTCTCCACCAAGTCAGAGACAGTTTGAAAAGAAAGTACGCCAGACCTGCCTGATGTCTTTAGACCCTAATGGTCTGCTAATGTCAATGTTCAACATCAGTGTGTGTGTGTGTGTGTGTGTGTGTGTGTGTGTGTGTGTGTGTATGTGTGTGTGTGCGTGTGTGCATGCGTGTTTCTTCTCACCAGGTGAGGACAGACTCCCTGTAGGGGGTGAAGACCTTCCTCCTGGTCTGGGCCTGCTCTGACAGGGCTGAGATGACCTTCCCCAGGGTCAGGAGGGACTTGTTGATGCTCGCCCCCTCCTGCAGGCACAGGACCAACATGTACACAACGCATAGAAGCTACTGGTTCAATTAGGACTTCCCAGTCACAACAGTCGGATAAACAGGGAGCAAAAAGTTAGAAGTTGGCTCCTTCATAATGATTAGAATACGACCTCCACTCAAAACAAATGACTTGAACCTATTTAAACTCCGCTCACACTGGGAGCACACGGGGAACATGATGGTCACAGCTGCCGTGTGAACCAGTCACTGAACACACAGGGTAGTGTTTAGGAGTGTGTAGGAGTGTGTAGGAGTGTGTAGGAGTGTGCAGGTTTGTGTAGGAGTGTGTAGGTGTGTGCAGGAGTGTGTGTGGGAGTGTGTAGGAGTGTGTTGTGTAGGAGTGTGTAGGAGCGTGTAGGACCGTGTAGGAGTGTGTTGTGTAGGAGTGTGTAGGAGCGTGTAGGCGTGTGTAGGTGTGTGTAGGAGTGTGTAGGAGTGTGTGTGGGAGTGTGTAGGAGCGTGTAGGAGCGTGTAGGAGTGTGTTGTGTAGGAGTGTGTAGGAGCGTGTAGGCGTGTGTAGGTGTGTGTAGGAGTGTGTAGGAGTGTGTAGGAGCGTGTAGGAGCGTGTGTGGGAGTGTGTAGGAGCGTGTAGGAGCGTGTAGGAGTGTGTTGTGTAGGAGTGTGTAGGAGCGTGTAGGCGTGTGTAGGAGTGTGTGTAGGAGTGTGTAGGAGCGTGTAGGAGCGTGTAGGAGCGTGTGTGGGAGTGTGTAGGAGTGTGTAGGAGTGTGTGTGGGAGTGTGTAGGAGCGTGTAGGAGTGTGTGTGGGAGTGTGTAGGAGTGTGTAGGAGTGTGTAGGAGCGTGTAGGAGTGTATAGGAGCGTGTAGGAGCGTGTAGGAGTGTGTAGGAGTGTGTAGGAGCATGTAGGAGTGTGTACCCTGAGTCGGTCTCCGCTGGTCTGGGCTGAGGAGCAGCGCTCGCTCCCTGCCAGGTCCACAAGGTTGATCCTGCTGGTGATCCTGTGGTCGTGCTCCTCCCCCTCCACAAGCTCAGTCTGACACACACACACGCACACACACGCACACACACGCACACACACGCACACACACGCACACACACGCACACACATAGGCGCACACAGGCACACACAGGCACACACAGGCACACACAGGCACACACAGGCACACACAGGCACACACAACATCGGCAGGAGCGGACAGAGATAAACACACGACACACACCCTGGTTATAGACGCACTCGCGGAAACAAATATGGCAACGCACACAGACGCATTGAGAGGGCGGGCGGTCGCACCTTGGTCTGGGTCATTACCAGCATGAACACAGAGTGGGACCTGGAGCTCTTGTCGTTCATCCCCGTGGCCGCCGTCGCGCGCTGCTTGTTGCCTAGCTCCAGCCAACCCTGGGAACAGGTGAGAGAAGTGTTTATCACTTACAATGGGATGAATCAAAACGATAATCACAGACATACTAGAACTAGGTAACATTTATGTGGAGTTTTTTGTTTTTATTTACCTGAATGTCAGTATAGTCGCTAACCACATACCTGTGAGCAAACACACAGTCAGTGGATCCAATAGATAAGCAATCGGTCATGACATTAACAAGTGCTACTTCACTCATCAAGGAAGAGAGGAGGAAGTCGGCTCACGTGGACAGCTCTGCGACGTAGGGCCCGTGAACTGGATGTTCTCTAACTCTCAGCTGAAACACACAAAACACGTCATTATCACACTCATCTTCCACTATAATAACAACATTGTTTTAAAGCATGTGCTTTGTACATAGACCAGAGAGCCATTGCAAAGAGCCATGGGATTCAAAAGGCATGTTGGCTGTTGTAATCAGGTATTCTGTCATCTTGACTACTCACAGGAAGCCTCTTGTGGTTCTGTTCGTCCCTCAACACCAGCAGGTCATGGATCTTCTCATTGTACACCTCAAAGTAGCTCATCTCCAGATGGCATGTTACCTGGAATACATCAACAGCAACCCATGAAGCTAAATGGAACATGACATCCGCCCGAGTTGACGAAGACCTGGATGAGAGATACTAGGCCTACCTCCTCGTTCTCAACCGAGGACAGTCTGGAGAAAAGCTCCTCACAGAATCTTGGGATAACGCCCGACTCCTCTCCAAAACCCATCATACTAGAGAAAAAAGACTAGGTTGTGTTATACTGTAAACCAAAGCCCAATTGAACCATATGGATGCAACAGCACACTTTTAGGGGGGCAGCTGTAGCTCAGTTGGTAGAGCGGGTCGTTCAGTGATCGAAGGGTCAGTGGTTCGAATCCCAGCTCCGACTGTCCACATGTCGAAGTGTCCTTGAGCAAGACACCTAACCCCAAATTGCTCCCAATGAGCAGGTTAGCACCTTGCATGGCAGCTACCACCATTGGTGTGTGAATGTGTGTGAATGGGTGAATGAGAGGCCATTGTAAAGCGCTTTGAGTGCCGCTAAGGTGGAAAAGCGCTATATAAGTGCAGTCCATTTACCATTTAGATCTAGCCTGCTTTAAAAGCAAAGCTGGATACAGGGCACGTGTGAGACACTTACGTGTAGGATTTCCCCGACCCAGTTTGGCCGTAGGCAAACAGACAGGTGTTGAATCCCTCAAAGGCTCTCTCAAGCAGGGGCCTCGCCAGCGTCTCATATACAGTCTGCTGGCTGGCGAAGCTGGGGGCGCTCTCATCAACGGAGCAGAAGGAGAAGTCGTAGGTGAAGGAGTAGCTCAGTTTGGTGTCCGGGTGTTGGACCACAGTCTCCTGGTTGTCCATGAAGATCACCTGCGAGGCTTGCTCGGTTTTCTCTCTGAATAGATAACCCAAACATTATTGTACAAAAACAACCTTATTATTACGACTGACTTGAGAGGTGAGTTTGTTGGTCATGGAAGGCCATACATTCAGGAGAAGACTGTCAAAAGCTGTTATACACACCAATTTGTACTTCCTGGCATCAGGAAGTACAAATACTACCCATGTGTTTGCTCCACTCATGCACTGAACCAGTCGATTCTACTCTGCCAGCTAGGGGAACTAGTGATGACCACTGGTTTAGTGCAAATACATGGTTAGTATTTGAATTTTCTGAATCCCAGTTCAACACCTCTGCAAACCAGATTGAGACAGGACGATCACACCGCAAAGTCCACACACACACTGGCCCAAACAGAGTCCTGTACCTGGTGTTGAACGGCCTCACACACACTGGCCCAAACAGAGTCCTGTACCTGGTGTTGAACGGCCTCACACACACTGGCCCAAACAGAGTCCTGTACCTGGTGTTGAACGGTCTCACACACACACTGGCCCAAACAGAGTCCTGTACCTGGTGTTGAACGGTCTCACACACACACTGGCCCAAACAGAGTCCTGTACCTGGTGTTGAACGGCCTCACTCGGACCGCGACGGTCACGGCGCTGTTCTCCATCTTCAGAGCGTCCTGCTGCTCCGGCGCCGCGCCGGGTCGGGCCAGAGGCTCGGGGGTGGTTGTCGGTGGCAGTGTAGGAGTCAGTACCGGGGGGGCGGGGGCGGTGCCCCTCACAGAGCCGGCGTTTCCATTGAGCTGGGAGCTGATTGAGGGCGTGGTCTTTTTCACCTGCGCCGGGGGCAGGGTATACGTCTGGTTGGCCGAGAACTTGTAACTTCGGGGAGTAGCAGCTGGTTTAGCTTCTGCTGCGGTGGCTGGCGCATGCACCTTTGGCCTCTCCAGACTTGTAGATTTAAGGGCCACGGCTTTTGGGACTTCTCTTCCTGCCAGTCGTTCAAAAAGGTCCTTCTTTGCAGTGATTTTCTCAAATGGAGTATTTTTTGTAGGAGTTGAATATGTTTTGCCCTGGTCCTCTGACTTGGCCACGTCTCCATGAGGTCCACTAGTTGTGGCCTGTTTTTGCGCAAACGACGGTCTGTCGATTCCTTTACTTCTAGCGGTGTCCCGCAAGCTAACGGATCGAAAGATACCAGCAGCTCCAGGTGCTCGAGGGTTTGATTCTGATAGAACTTTGGATCGCTGAGAATCGGTACCGCTGGCCCAGCGATGCCTTTCTGCGGCTTTGCTGATATCATTGTTTGCGCTTTTGTCAATAGAACTGGTCCTGGCTCTGCGTTGCAAAGTCAGTCTTTTCTCAGGTACAGGTGTGCTGTCCTGAGTGTGATCGCTCATTGTCGTTTCTGCGTTCTCAGCACCTGTTTTGAGAGAGGTTTTCCTCCTTTGAAGAGTGAGTCGGCCGCGCCCAGGTGTGCCACGCCCCGGTGTGCCGCGCCCAGGTGTGCCACGCCCCTGCCCACCGCTCTTTGACACGTCAGATATGACGTAGGTCCGATTAATCTCCTTCATTGTATCGCCTGATCTAATGGATCCCGATGGCAACTCCCCCTCGCCTGATTCTGACTCTCCTCGCTCCTTTGAGCGCTTGCTGACGGGTGTCTTTGGTGTCAAGAAGTGGTGGTCATGAAAAGCAGCGTGCTTCTTGGCTGGTATGGAATATAGAGACATGTCTTGGTTGTTTTAAAACCTGATGCGTTTAAAAACTTCCAATCTTAGATAGGGATTAATTCCATAGACGCCGGGCACATATCTCCCTGAAAACATAGCAAGCGTATAATTAAGTTAGCAGACTGTCAGTAACTGAAACAACTAAAACATAAAAGTATCCATACATTCAAGTGCGGTTGTTAAAATAGGGTTAACGTTCGCTTGCTAGCAGTTATAGCTAATTCAGCTAGCTAACGTTAGTTGATGGCTGGCGTTAGTGCTAGTAGCTAGGTAGCTACTTATAGTGCTTACGTTGTAGCTAGTCTCGGTTAAACAAATAAGTTAGTTGTAGCTACCGGTCGCTTTTTAAAGTACTGAAGCGTCACTTGCATTAGTTAAAGCATACGTTTATTATAACATTATCAGTATCAACCAGAAACACCAATACTGTACAATGAATGTATCTTTTGTTTACCTTTCGGTGTAAGTTACTTCTCTTCCGCCTATGCCCGCCTCAATTTCAAACTCCAGTGTGTCGTCGTTCTGTTGGCCTATCAGAAGCAATGACGTCAACCTAGGCTCCAAATGTAGGCACGCAGACCCACTGACAGCCGGTAGATGGCAGTGTTGTTAAGGTTGTCAAAATTACTGCACACTTGCATGTTTTCTCATCGAGGAAAGTAGGCAGTTTTATTCGGTTTACGTATACTTTATATAAGAAGCAAGCGCTTGGAGTTGGCCAAACTTCAATTAGGCCTTGTCCACACGTACACGGGTATTTTTGAAACTGAATTATGACTGAAGAAGGTGCTCTGGTCAGATGGGATCAAAATTGAACTGACACAGCACGCAAGATAGCCTACCCACGGTGAAATATGATGATGGGTCAGATGTTTTGGGGCTACAGTATATAACTAGAAAGTACATTTCCTGGAGAAAATGTGAGGTAGGCTAGCTGCTGCAGCTGGTTGTAACAACTAATGTTAGTACTACAGACCGGGCAATCTCCATCCACCGACCGGTGAAGACATTGTGTCTCTAGCCCACTCGGGCTGAGTTGTGGGGTCCATGGCATGGATGGATAGTGGTGTGGGGCAAGATTCCGCCCCCTTGGGTCAAAACCGGGCAGGGAAATAAATATAAATACTATAAATAATAATATAATTAATGTAAATATAACTACTATAACTGTTAGCATTACTAATACTACTAAATATAACTATACATATATATATATATATATATATATTAAACTGCTATAAACTACTACAAATGGCCTACTACTCATGACTTGTACAGTTTTAATAAGCTCAATAGCTCAAAATAGGTATAAAAGGTATCAATATTACTTTACAGCCTGAATGCCATTATGAATAAGTATTTGAATATAAGGAACTACAGTAGTTGTGGTATTGGTATGGAAGTTGAGGTGAGTGCTACTACTGTTATATAAAGGATGCCTGTTGAGAGGATTAGCCTATATTAACAGATCATCACTGCAGTGGTGTAAGGGTTAACGGTAGTATTAGGGTTAACAGTAATCTTATTGTTAGAGTTAGGGTATGTAACATCTACTGCCAGTACTATTATAACTACTAACTATTGTAAATATAACTACTATAAACTATATTGCTAATACTATTATAACTACAAATATAACCATTGGCACTACCAATAATAATAAATATAACTAAATATTTTAAAAAATATATTATAAACTACTATACACAGGGCAGCTGTAGCTCAGTTGGTAGAGCGGGTCGTTCAATGATCGAAGGGTCAGCGGTTCGAATCTCAGTTCCGACTGTCCACATGTCGAAGTGTCCTTGAGCAAGACACCTAACCCCAAATTGCTCCCAATGAGCAGGTTAGCACCTTGCATGTCAGCTGCCGCCATTGGTGTGTGAATGTGTGTGAATGGGTGAATGAGAGGCCATTGTAAAGCGCTTTGAGTGCCGCTAAGGTGGAAAAGCGCTATATAAGTGCAGTCCATTTACCATATAAATAGCCTACCACAGTTAGTACTACTGGTACTTGAGTAGAAGAAGGATTATAAAATTCAAGTAGTGTTACATTACAAATAGGGTTAGAATTCAAGTAGACTAATGAAGGTGCTGATGCAAGTTAACTTAAGAACTATGACACCTATACCTTTAAGATACCTTCAAGCTCTCTCCTGTGAACTGTCACCATAGCAACCACAGAGCAGCAGCACAGCTCTACAGCACAGAACTCGCTGACTCACTCGCCATACGTTTCAATGGGGAGCGCACAAAAATAACTATTAAAAGTTAAATTACTAAAGAACTATAAAAATATAAAAAATCTGAATACATCCGGGAAACAGCTAAACATCGTGACCATTTTAAAGTTTGAATGAAGTTTCTAGCACAAAGTATAAAGATGTTATAAAGGGCCAAAAAACTGGGGAGAATAATAATAAAGAAATAGTGGGAATATCACAAGTTGGGCTAGCTTCTACAAGCTAGCCCACCTAATTACAGCTGTAGCCTATAACTGGGCTACAGAGGTCCAGGGGCACTGGTTGAGATTGATGGCATAATGAATTCCACTAAGTATTAGGCAATTTTGGCTGAGAATCTGGTTGCCTCCGCCAGAAGGCTGGACTGGGCAGTAGGTGCATGGACTTCCCAAGACAATGACCCAAAGCATACCTCAAGAAATGGTTCCATGACAACAAAATCAGTGTTCTGCAACGGGAACCTAAGTCACCAGGCCTCAATCCAATAGAAAACCTGTGGGCTGAGTTGAAGGGTGGTTGATAAACACAAACCCAAGAATATGAAGGATCTTGAAAGGATCTGCCTGGAGGAATGGTCCAGAATCCTCCAAATGTCATAACCTTGTCAAACATGACAGGAAAAGACTAACATGCTGTTATCCTCCCAGCGATGGTGGCACTTAGGGGTGCCAATAATTAAGAAACATTGATTTTGTTGAAATGTATTTGGTATTAAATAATAATGATATATGGTATTATATAATTATGATTATAATTATAATAATGTGATTGGTTCCATTAAAACATTAATAGAATACAGTATTTTACACATGTTGGTATATCCAGTTTCTCTATAATTATATTCTTTATGCATTGTTTGTGCATTGCCAGTCAGCGGTGCCAGTAATTTTGGAGATCACTGTAAATGCAGAGGCCTCCATGCAGGTTTACTGCATTAAACAATTAAGTAATTAACTAGCTCGTATAAAAATGCTGAGCAGGCCCAGTTGACCTCAGTTGTGGTTAAGTTATTCTGTGATCACCTTTATCCTTTAGTGGTCTCTTCCAGGATGACAGTGGCCCCATCTACAGGGCGCGAGGGGTCACTGAATGGTTTGATGAGTATGAAAGTGATATGGCCTTCACAGTCACCAGATCTCAACCCAACTGAACACCTGTGGGAGATTTCAGACTGACGTGTTAGACTGTGCTCTCCACCACCATCATCAAAACAAAACTCCAAATGAGGGAAATATCTTTTGGAAGAATCATGGTGTCATCCCTCCAGTACAGTCCCAGAGACTAGAAGAATCGTATAATCTATGCCAAGGCACATTGAAGCTGTTCTTCAGCCAATGGTGGCCCAACACCTTACCAAGACACTTTTGTTGTGTCTTAGCACGCACGCACGCACACTCGCACAGACACACACACACACAGGGATATAAAAAAAAAAAATACCGTGGAAAGGTACCTACCAAAATTGTTTCCATTTATTCTCCCAAGGGACATAGACACAGAACAAACATTTGCAGCATTTACATTACAAGCGTATCCAACAGAACAGTTTGTTATTTCTTGGAGCTCCTGGAGTGCTTCCTGATGATGTCCATGAGGTTGCTCTTGGTGACCAGGGCGTCCTGGTCGCGCGGGCCCCCGGCTGCCTTGGCCCTCTGCCTCTCCCTCCTCTGCTGCTCGTGGAGGTGGGGCGAGTTGAGGAGCTGTGGGGGCAGCTGGGACCCCGTGGCCTTCACCCTGTTCACCACCTCCAGGAAGTGGCGCTTGTTGTTGTTGTTGAGGAAGGTGATGGCGGTGCCCCTGTGTCCTAGCCTGCCCGCCCTGCCGACCTGGGGGTGCGAGGTGGGGGGGGGTTAAGCACGAAAGACCGGGAGCTTCAACCAAGAGAGAGCTCCAAGCCTCAATCCATCAATACCACGGTCGCACATTGAACGTTTGGAAAGACGGAACCAACCTGATGAACGTATTCATCCATGTTTGGGGCCATGTCAAAGTTCACCACCAGCTTGACGTTGACCAGGTCCAGCCCTCGTCCCAGGACCCCCGTGCTGACCACCACCTCAAACTCCCCCTCAAGAAGCCCCTGGAAGTACAAAACCACAGCTGAGATACAGAATCTGTGAGTTGAACATGTCGGAGTGAGAGCGCCCTCTGCTGGCCTCACCTTGAGGACGCGGTTGCGTTCCCGCTGGGTTTTGTCCGAGTGGACGGCCACTGCGTTGAGGCCCATCACCTTGGTTACGGCCTCACAGAGCAGGTCTGCGCCCAGTTTGCAGTCCACGAACACGACCACCGGAGGCTGGTACAGCTTCCCGTCCTGGGCAGACGCACGGCACATCAGAGAGGTCCGGGACCGGGATTACTAACACAACTCCATCCTCCTCCTAAAGGGTTACGCTGCTGCTTTTGCTGCAACTCTTGGTTCTTTTAAAACAAGCCTGAATACTTTTATTTTTGCCACTGCTTTCTAAGAGGAGTTATGTTGATCTGTATACTGCACTGTAACTTTTATTCCTGTATTCTATTTGTCCTGCTTTTTGTTTTAAATGTCTATAATGTCTTGCTTTTTGTTTTAATGCTTTTAATTTGTCCGGCTTTTTGTTTTAAATGTCTATAATGTCTTGCTTTTTGTTTTAATGCTTTTAATGTCTCATGTAAAGCACCTTGAATTGCCCTATAGCTGAAATGTGCTATACAAATAAACTTGCCTTGCCTTGCTTTTAAATGACTTCTTCTTAATTATCCGCCCCCATACAATACGCGCTTAGAAGAATTGCCAGACAACTGACTGAATGTATATGTCTGTGAAATCTACTGTCATTAACTATTGATTTTTTTCATTTTTCACAGTACAGTAGATGGAGAGGGATGTGGTATAAAGTAACCAAAAGAGCAAGTCAATATTTCCGAATATGGTAGACCGAGGCCAGGTTTTTCAAATCTTTGTATGTACATGTATGTAAAATGTAATTTCTCCAATGGTCATATGAAAGCATAGACTCCTCCTGTTCCATGCCCAGTATAAAGTGTGTTTCTTGGATTAGGGCCATGGCTGTGGGCCCACCCATTTTCCAAAGGGTTGCAACGACATCTGTCTAAATATGGACCAGAGGGGGATCACTTTAATGGAGCTCCAGGAATTCCCCTGTCTAGTTCCTAAAGCACCAGACCAATAGCAACACACCTTTCTGGCACTTTGTAGTGTGACAAGCTAAAGGAAAGGAAATTCAACCCTCCCTTTATCAACACAAGGGACTGGTTCCCTGGTCCAGTATTAGTCGTAGCCTACTGACCACAGGATTAAAAAGCACTCTCAATGGTTTAGTCCTGGGTGACCTTATTAGGGTCAAAGAACCCAGCAGGACAACTTACATTTAAGATCTCAAAGAGCTTCTTTTTTTTGGAGGGCTCCTCCACCCAGAGCAGGATCTGACGGACGTTGGCGCACGGTTGGTTCTTCTCCCCGATGGTGATGCGGACCGGGTCGTGGGTCAGCCGGGCCGCCAGCTGCTCGGTTCCGGCCGGGATGGTGGCGGACGTCAACAGGGTCTGGTGCTCCTCAGCAACGTGCTCTAGAACCTCTAGAACCTGCTGCTGGAAGCCCATCTTCAACATGGTATCAGCCTGCATCACAGTTCCCAGAACGTTAGTCTGGATTGTGCTTTCGTCGCAGTGCGCATTTTCTATCTTAAACAATTTTGATGTCGTATTACATTTATATTATTTATATAGGAAAATTGGGCATACCTCATCAACCACCACGACTCTCACTGCACCCAGCTTCACAGCCTTCTGCTTCAGTATCTCCAGGAGTCGCCCTGGCGTGGCTATTATGATCTGAGAACAATTCATCAGGAATATCAGATAAATTCTAATTCAACATTCAGACAACTATTGACATTAGGTTGGGCAATATGCATACTGTAAACGCAAGACCAATATTGGCATAAACTCCCAGGGAAACACTGAGGCGGCGCCGTACCTTGATGGTCTGTTTGAGGCGGTGGAGCTGGGGGGGCAGGGGCATGCCCCCCACCAGCAGGGCGGTCCTCATGCTGGGCAGGCCCATCACCAGCTCCTTGGCCTGCCGCTCGATCTGGATGGCCAGCTCTCTGGTGGGGGTCAGGATGAGGCCGGCTGGACCATGCTCCCCATCCGCTGGTCTCTGGGGAAAAACACAGAGACACTTTACTTTTCTTTAGTTACAGTTACAGAACCCTCAAGGTTTACAATGACAGGAGTACGACAAAGCAGGCCTAGGCATATTCAGAAGCCAGTGCGATACAAGCTCATTTTGACAATACTCAGCAGAGCAAGAATATTCACACGTGTTTCCCTATTTCAAACTTTATGGGAAATATGAGGATTTGTGTTTATTTTACATAGCTACATAACTACAATCCTAACCCTGAAAATAGTTGTGTTTTGTTTGAGAAGCTGAACATGTCTTTCTTGTGGTTCACTGGTTGAATATACTGTAACTAGTATCTTAGACATAGAAGACACACCTTTTGATATGAATTAGCCAACTCAATACTGTTGCTTCAAGGGAAGAGAGTGAGAGAATGGGTGTGAGTGTGTGAAAAAGAGAGAGAGAGAGAGAGAGTGTGTGTGTGTGTGTGAGAGAGAGAGAGAGAGAGAGAGAGAAAGGGGGGCAAAAACAGGGCTAACAGCTGTGCTACCTCCAGAAAGTACTTTTTTAGATGGTGTGAGACAGATGTCAGCAATGTAGCAAACACCTATATCTCACACATCATGATTGTGTTTGTGTGTCTGTTCAAAGGCAAGACGGCCTAGGCTGTTTCTGATCCTGAACTCTGGAGAGGCCGAGTGAATGAGGGGAGAATGTGCAGAAACACATTCCTATTGGCCAGTACCTCCAAGGCCCAGAAATACATTCCTATTGGCCAGTACCTCCAAGGCCCAGAAACACATTTGCCATTGACCAGTACCTCCAAGGCCCAGAAACACATTCCTATTGGCCAGTACCTCCAAGGCCCAGAAACTCATTCCTATTGGCCAGTACCTCCAAGGCCCAGAAACTCATTCCTATTGGCCAGTACCTCCAAGGCCCTCACCACCACCGGCAGGAGAAAGGCCACCGTCTTCCCCGAGCCCGTGTCCGCGCTGGCGATGACGTCTCTGCCGGTCAAGCCCACGGGCACCATCTGCATCTGGACCGGCGTGGGCGCCTCATAGCCCGCCTTCTTCAGATTGGCGCCGAGAGTGGCAGGGAAGTTGCAGTGTTCGAACTCAATGATGGGTCTGCCCGCCTCTCTGCCCTGGCAGGCTATGCACAGCTCCCCCTTCACCCGCTGCACCTGCTCCTCCGTCAGACCTGAGATGAAGGGATCTTCCTTGTAGGAATAGCCCTCCTCCAGCTCCCTGACCATACTGCCCGCAGCAGACTGCCCTGACAGAGAGGTCCTCACTTCACCGATGTTCTCCCCCGTGCCTATCCCCATCCCGGTCAGGTGACTGGCCTTGCATTCCAGGCTGCACACGTCGTTGTCTGTGCTGTCGCAGATGTACTCGCCGAAGCGGCCGCACATGACGCAGACGGGCTCCCCCGGGTCCGGCCACCGTTGGCTCTTTCGGAATGATTTGACCGGTTCCTCCTCCTCCTCCTCCTCGCTTTCCTCTGCCGAAGAAGACCCTTCGGAGTCCTCCGAGGCGTGGACAGAGCTCTTCACCGGGGACGACGGGTCTGTGTCTAGGAGGTGCACGGGCTGTTCCGTTGTTTCCGTGTCCAACTTTTTCTCGCCACAGTCGCTGGGAGGGTTCTGAGTGGGGATCTCTGAGGAGTCATGGCTGCCACTCTCACCCTGGCTCACCTTGCTCTTCTTCCTTAGAATCTGGTTAGCGACGTCAGTTGGTCTCTTCACCTTTAGTGCTCTTGGCATAAACATTTTCCCAAATTATTTTTCTGAGGAAAAACAAAAAATACGGTTAAAAGACATAGCTACAGATAATCGGATATCGATTCAGCTAGCTCTGCCCAGGTAAGCAGAAAGCAACCGCTGAGAGGCATTACAAAGTGGCTTCACATCTTCAATTAATTCTATTATTCGTTCTATTACATCCATGCTTCACATACTGTATTATGATGGCTGCTCTGGTCTCTTCCTTGGCTTGTGTGAGCCAGTGCGACTAAAAGTTACTGTACGTTTGCTTGGGAGGTTGACCAGCGATGGCACATCAGCTGTCCGTCATTTTAAAACGATTCTGTTTCCAAACCATTAAGCTATCGCTGGTCAACATGAACACAACATTACACACGATATAAGACAACCACGTTCATATCCAAAATAACAACAGTAAAGCGTTTCTCACTCAACAAACAGAACTCCGACTCATGTTGATGACGGTCACTCATCCAGTTGCATGCTGGGTACTGTATTGCAAATCTCTGAAGTTGGTTTTCTTGGTCCAGGCCGTGTAATCGATCGTGGACCAAGAAGCCTTGTCCATGTTGTCCATGTTGCCTTGTCCATGTTGATCTCAAAGAGCTTAGCATCTTGAGCTCAAAACTATTGGCATGAGTAGGCTGTGTCCAGTTGTGCTTGCACAGGACAGTGTGTAGGCTAAAGGCGCGCTGTGCTCTTTTGTATGTTGTGCAGAAAGTGGATGGGTGGTACGCGCACGCGCAGTGGTGCAAGTCTTTGATCGCCACAGTGCGGCAGGAAAAAACCGTAGCCTGGCTCGGAAAACCGCAGTAAGCGAGGAGAGGCAGAGATTCTATAGAGGGGGGCTACGAAAATGATCTTTGCTAAATGGAATATGTGAACTCAGAGAGGAAACCCGTTTGTGCGCAAACTCCAGACTTTTAAAGAATGGGAATGTTTTTTCTCCAATTGACGAGAAGATGCGCCTTTTGCTCTGAAATTCTGAAATAGGTTGACAGCTATCCAGCGAAGCCCATTTCAACTGGTAGCAGAATGGATGAAGAATAGTCTAGACTACAAGGAGAGGTCTAAGGATTCATAGCCTATACTGGCCTTTTCAAATTACAATAGCCTACTTTAGGAGTCAATCAGATCTCCCACTGAGAATTCAATTTTAAAGATTAAGTCAAATCATATTTAGTGCATTCAATTCCGTTGGTGGAATGTCGACTTCATAACCATATAATTTGTTGATAATGGGCGAAGTGATGGACACCAAGGAAAAGAAGACTCTTATTGTCCCAGCAATAAAGGCTTTCGATCATTATGATTTCTCAAGAGCCAAAATGCGTTCTAGCCTTAAATGGCTAGTGGCCAAAGCATACGGGACAGGTAAGTGGATATTCCTGTCATTCTCAATACATATGGTTCTGTAGCCTACAGTATGAGAGAGATGAAGAGAGAGATACATTATTGATCCCCAGGGGGAATGTTTTGTAATAGGCCTATGTGTTAATGATGTTGACATAGTTTTGCAATAACTCCAGTGCATGCACATGGAACGCCAGCTTGACTTAATCAACGCAGAGGCTTGCAAATTATGCATTATTAATGTTCAACTGATATTATTGGGCCACCTTTCTAAACAGATATTGTAAAGCGCTTGATTTAGAGTCCCGATAGGAACAGTCACGTCCTAACAATAGTCTGCACAGAAGAACAGGCCAGGCGTCATAGAGAGCTCCACTTCTGAGGAGAAATGACTGCTGCTCTTTAGTTCAGATGGGCGCAGCGCAAACATGCAGGTGTGACGAGATGCCGCAAGTGATCTCATCACCAACAAACCTCAGCACAATTAATCTGGGATTAGTCTATTTCAGGTCCATGACTCCAAGCATAGCTGGACAACTTCACATTAGACATAAGCATGCATGCTTGCTTTATATAATGCTATTCTTGCACAATTGTGTTGTATCTATCTACATTGGGCTTAACCTACAATTTTAAATGGCATTATTTTATGGTAGTTATGGGTCAATCTCTGCTGTAGACACACCACTAAACCCAACTCCTGTTCCTCTGCCATGGGAAAGATAGTAACAGGATTTTGACCTGTCCTATTAGGCCTATGAGTAATAAGTAACAAAGAAGCCAGTGTTTTTATTGGTGTTTCTGATTGGTGTTTTATTGGTGTTTCTGATGACTGAATTTGTGTCTGAGATACAACTTGGAGTTTAACCTCACTTGATGTGTAGGCGGATGATAGTGCTTGGATCTGTTGTCCATTATGTGACTCCTTGCAGCCCAAATGTTTTCCAGCTTAGTTCACTGCTGTGAGTCTCAGTGGCACGAGGAACACAAGAGTTCATCCATCTGTGGCTCATCGCCTGTGCTAGGAGGACGAGGCCCAGCTAAATGATGTGAAGAGCCAATATGAGCAGATCAATTAATGCTTTTGGGGAGAGGTTGTGCAGTGCTCTTCAGTAACGGGACCATGGAGTCACATGCTTGTATCCCATTGGTGTAAGGCCGCGGACAGAAGGGTGACCTGGGTCAAAGGTCAGCAAGCAAGTTGGTCCGGAGCTCTAAAAGCTCATCTCACAGGAGAACAAACATGCTCATACATTCTATCTATTATTGTAGCTGCTTGTTTTGCTGTTGTGTTAACTCAATCTGCATTCCTTGTTGTAGTTGACCTAAGGAGGCTCAGAACGATGTGATACTGACTGCTTACCTATTTCAAAGGCTGGTTGCTGACTGTGAGATTGTTTAGCTGCAGGGCGCTTAAGTGTTCAGCATACACCCACTCATGCAAGAAAGATAATTAATTGTATTTCCGAAGTCACATTGTGCTGTGAAATATCTAGGTTAATGAAATATGAAACATGATAGCCCAAATGATTTACTGATTATCTACATCATGAGATTAATAGTGAGTTAATAATAGTCATCAAAAATAACACATTGATCAACACCTTTAGAACAGCAGTGTGGGTGTGTTTGAAGCTCCTCCTCATTGACCCTCAGCTCTGCTCCAGACAGATCCATGTGTACAGTAGGTTATTGAAGTCAGATCCTGGTTCTGTGACACTGTAACTGAACCCCAACAAGACATCATTCTGTTGGCTCTTGAATGTCTCAATGTAAGTAATACCAGCTGGTATTTAAACCTTTATAAACACTGTAATTTAGCATGGTGTGATGCAACATAACAGTGAGGTACAGAGAGGTTTTTTTTGTTTGTTTTTTTATCACTGAGAGTTAAGTAAAGTCAAATGTATTTATAAAGCACATTTAAAAACAACTCACGTTGACCAACATGCTGTCCAGATCAGAGCAGGCATTCTATTCTGGTTCACCTCACTGTAATACCTGAACACACTAAAGCCCCTCACCAGACTCTCCATGCTGCATTTTCATTTAGGTCTGAATGAAATGGGATGATTCCAAAAATACTCTTCCAGGAGATTGAGGCAGAGCTGTTCTCCAGAGCCCAGCCCACGCTTCCCAGGATAGTTCAGAAACAGACGCAGTCGCACCAAGCAGCAGTGCATCAACAGAGAACAGGACTGCTGGATTTGAAATGAGAACGATCTTCCATCGGTGAAATCACTATTCCCTGATTTCCTCTTTGGTCTTTCAGAGGATTCCTATCACCCATTATCATCCTATTCCTTTATTATCACCCATTATCATCCTATTCATTTATTATCATCCATTATCATCCTATTCCTTTATTATCACCCATTATCATCCTATTCCTTTATTATCACCCATTATCATCCTATTCCTTTATTATCACCTGGTATCATCCTATTCCTTTATTATCACCTGTTATCATCCTATTCCTTTATTATCACCCATTATCATCCTATTCCTTTATTATCACCTGTTATCATCCTATTCCTTTATTATCACCTGGTATCACCCTATTCCTTTATTATCACCTGGTATCATCCTATTCTTTCATTATCACCCATTACCATCCTATTCCTTTATTATCACCCATTATCATCCTATTCCTTTATTATCACCCATTATCATCCTATTCCTTTATTATCACCTGGTATCATCCTATTCCTTTATTATCACCTGGTATCATCCTATTCCTTTATCTGTTAAAATCTTAGCAAAAAAGAAAAAAAAAAGCCTTACCCATACCACTGATAACAGGGTTAGTTAGAGAGAGCATTTCCCATACCACTGATAACAGGGTTAGTAAGAGAGAAATATGATTTGACAGGCCGCCTTTGATCAAGGTGGGCATTAGAGTATAATTGGCCCTTAGTTTTTGGTAGCAGGTAGCTGGTATTTAGGGGGAGATATTTTCACAGCTACTTTTGATCAAGACTGGGGTAGGGTAGGTTATCAGATAATAGACAGGTGTCTTATTAGCACTTCCTCCTCCAGTCTGTCATGATCCACTGTGATGGAGACCCTGAGATGACCCTGTTGATGAGCTAGCGTGTGTTTAGAGCTGCTGTCTGATATGACCCTCTGAAAGGTGTGAGAGTGACATGGAGAGGGTGAAGCTGTCGTGCCAAATAGTACCCGGGTGACAAAAAGTCATCCCGCTGATGTAATAATGTCTTTCGAACGCCACAGGCGTGTCTGTTGCTACGGCGATCAGAGCATTCCGGACAAACTCAGGAAGGTCTGCAGTGCTAGCGTCGGCATACGCTTGGAAAGACGTACGTTAGCTGGGACACTTTTTGGCATGCAGACATTCTTTGGCATGACAAAGCCGAGAAGGCCTCTGTCACTGTGGCTTTACACACACTCATTAAAACAAACTCGCTCCCTGATGCTCTCTCTGATGCCATGTGTGTGTGTGTGTGTGTGTGTGTGAGTGTGTGTGTGTGTGTGAGAGAGAGAGTTTTACCACATTGCTTAGCAGGGATGGGGTCAGTTTCACAGTTCAATCACGAGGTCATTTTGTCTTGATAA